>NC_135537.1:18417279-18728463 GCF_045843805.1 Urocitellus parryii | reverse complement strand
TGCATCGTAAAATGGGCATGAGTCTTTGGAGGCCAGGAGCAGAATATTATTGTTTGGGTATAGAATGTTTCTCCAAATTCTCATGTGTTGAAAGCATGATCCATGATGTAGGATCATGTTCAGAGATTGGAATTTTAGGCAATGATTGTGTCAGGAGGGCTCCAATCTCATGAGATTGATGAGATTAATGGTGAATTAATCCACTGATAGCTGAATGGACTACTGGGAGGAAGTACCTAGTTAGAGGAGGAAACTCACTGGGTACATGCCCTGTCTGCTTCCTGGATGCTATGTGATGAGCAGCTTCTCCTCTACATGATTCTGCCATTTTGTTTCAGCATTGGAGCCAGATGCCCATGGTCTGAAATCCCCAAAACTATGAACCAAACTAAATCTTTCCTCCTCTGCATTGTTCTTATCCCTTGTTTTGGTCACAATGATGAAAAGCTGACTAAATCAACAAGTCCCTTCATGGCAAATTGACTACATAAAGGCTCCCTTTCACCCTGGGAATCCATTGTTTGGGGGTGTGGGTTTGCCCTTTCTGCTAGGATGCTCAGCCTACAGCATGATTAGAGCATTTAGGGATTATTTGACTTGCAATTCCAAATGAGGTAATATTGGGACCACAGCAAAGTAGATTTGAAATCACTGGGATTCACTATTCCTATCACATACCACCTCACAGAGGAATTGTCAGTCCTTTTAATAACAATGGTTTAATCTGTTGAATGAACATCTGAGGCACCAGCTTGTGGAGGACACTTCAGGAATACTATGTGCCTTAAGTGAACACCACATATGATTCTGTGTCCCCAAATGATAGAGCACTAGGGACCTAGAACTATGCAGGGGATATTAGAGCAGTTTGTTTGATCTTCATTCTCAGTGACCTACTTAAGGAATTTGTGCTTCTCATTTCTAACAACTTCAAGCTCTGTGAGTTCAGAGCCCTTGATTTTCAGAGGGAGAAAGCGTCCACCAAGGAAGCTGCAAATACTGCAAGAATCCCATTAAATCTTAGTCTTCAACAATTTATTTTCAATCACTTTCAATCACTTTCCCATGGGAATGGCATACAAACAAAAGAGTCACCAATGTCCTAGGTGATTCCAATTATCAAGAAGTAGTCCTGCTCTTAGCTGGGCAGATAATAATGTCTGTCATGCTGGTGATCCACTTGGACATCTTTGATACTCCCTTATTCAATCTTGTTGTTAAGTGGATAATTTCACAGTCAAAGTTCAAGAAGGGCATAAATAACCCCTTAGAGATGAAGCTTAGGATCCCTATAACAGGTAAGACATTGAGGATAACTCATGTATTGTGAGAATGTATGGGTGCATGGGTGTGCACAGGGAGTTACTTTATTGATACCACTACAGAAATACATTAAATAGATAAAAATTTAATTTCCAGAAAAACATGCTTAAAAGGCCAACTGGAGAGAGATACCAGAGAGCTGTGATCAGCATTGGATGCAAGAGTCTCTGAAATGTGAGCCTCTCTAATAATGAGAGAAAATTCATTTCTATCTTTTTGCTTAAATTTTCCTGAACAAACAACTTGAATTACTGCAGAACTTCCTCTTAACAGTTGACTGTATCTCTAGCAACAACATTAGAGGTCCTTATCTCTTGGTTGTGCTTTGTGATTTACATGTAAGATTTCATACCAATCCTAGGATTTAAGTAAGGCAGTCATAATAATGCCCTCATCCATATGATGGAACTGAGCTACAAATAAATTTTGTATGTTTCTCAAGTTGACACAGAGAATCAGCAGTAGCAAGATTTCTCAGAGATTTGGAATGATCTGACCTCCTTTCAAAAGATATTATTTATATTTAAAAATGAAAATAAAGGAAAAAAATCAACATTAGAAGATTGGGCTACACTTTGTGTTTCTATTTAATAAATAATGCATTTTCCATGCCAAAATAAAAATAAAAAATATGCTGAACAATGTATAAATTAATTTTGAGAAATTGTCATTATGTGACCTCCTTTGCATGTGACATACAAATTATATATTAATATCATTTTTGCAAAGAGTGGCCCAAGTCAAATAACTTTCCTATGCCCCACCTTCTTGCCATCACCCCCATTAAATTCCAAGCTCTGATCCAAATCCAGTGCTCTTTACACAATGTTTTTGTCTGAATTAAAGTTGGGTTTTCATTTTTGACCTCTAGTTTCCCTTTTCACGTAAGCTTATTTTCTTCAAAGAGTATTTATTTATTAATGGGGTTGTGTTTTCTTTCGTTCAATGAAATGCTAATTTTTTTGTCTACTTTGTAAAAAAAAAATGAGTTCTTCACCTTCACCCCACCTCAACTATTTCTATACAAGTATGCATGCTTTTCTATTTTGAGTAGATTTATTCTTTAGAATAGTTTTAGCTATGATGAACTTTACTTAAGACATTAATAATTCTTGACAAGGGCTTCTTTTGTATTTTTGCTTTGAAAGGAAACTTGCTATGCATAATTGCCCTGTTCTTAACTGTGTTATAGATTGAAAGCAGCAGAAGCTGATACTAAACAGCTTTGTCCCAACTATCTAAAACTGCAGGTCTGCCTGTTCTTTATACAGGATTTAGCTTTTACCTACACATGAAAGAATTTTGAGTAATAATAAGCTTGTGGATGACTGAGAGAAAAGAGAAACAAAGACAATTGAGATATATTTGAACTGAAGATGGATTTGAATTCTTGGGAATCATATATAGTTTCCCTTTATTTAAAGATAAGGGTAGATACTATTAAATAAGCATTACATATTAGCTAAAACAAACTACAATAATATTCTCAAAAGTTCAATTTGGACATTTTGCATTTGTGGTTGCTATAACTGATTTAGGTAAGGGTGTTATTAGTATTTCAATATCTAGCCTAGAATTCTTTTTTTTTTTTAAAAAAAACATTTATTTTTTAGGTGTAGATGGACACAACACAATGCCTTTATTTTCATGTGGTGCTGAGGATCAAACCCGGGTCCCACCCATGCTAAGCGAGTGCTCTACCACTGAGCCACAATCCAGCCCTAGCTTAGAATTCTTTATAGAAAGATAATTAAACCAAGACATCTTGGATTATGATACAATTTAATTAATGTGTCTATAAAGATGGATCTTTCTGGGGATATCAGAGATGATATAGTGATGGAGATAAAGTAATCAATTTATTAATGAATCAATATGACAGGCCTGTCCAAGAAAGTTATGAGAATTTTGAGATTGAAGGAAACAAAATAGGAAGATAAGGAAAAATGAGAAGGAGGAGAACAATGATGCTGGGGACTTGAGCAGAAATATCAGTAATCAGTGAGTAGTTTCATAGGAAAGAGAAACTGGTAAATTTGTAGGAATTGTTACCTTTTTGGAAGACTGGATTTTCCCAAGGTGACTGTGATAATATTTCTTCCTTCATTTTCTCTCCTATAATGTGACCCTATACATGCCCTGTGCCTGAAGTGATGCTTTGCTGCTTTCAGCATTGCTCCTAAGTAACTAGCTGTCTCTGCTTCCTGTCCCTTGGAAGTACTGGTATTGGGTTGGGTATTAGGTTGGGTTTGGTACTGCTAAGGAGATGTCAATTGTTAAGTATTCAATTAGTAGATTTTACACTGAGAAGCAAAAATAAATAAGTAAATAGATACACATAAGAAACCAGCAAGTAGCTATAAGATTATAGTGGATTTTCAGCTCTAGTTATGGGAAATTTAACCTGAAGTTGTTGAAGTTGTTATGCCTAAGTGTTCTTTTCGTACATAGCTGGTACTAAGGCTGTGAGATGCATGAGCAGGAGCACTATCTGAGAGAAATAAACAACCCCTGAGAAGACAGGCACACGGCACTTAGGGACCTGCCTGTCCTATTTTGGATTCTTTGGAGTTGAGTGATACAACATCTGAATCTGGTGCATGGGTAGGTGAAATCTGATATTTAGAAAATTATTCCTGTTTAAATATCAGGTCAATAATGGAACTGAAGAATGAGTAAGTCAGTGAGCCTTTTGGTTTGGATTTGGCTATCAGCCATATAACCCTGAAAAGGAAACCTGAGTCCAGAGAAGGAAGTAGCTCAGCCACACTGATGTCAGCCCACTTGCTGCCTTTTCCACCCTGATAGGAGTCCAGCACACACCAAGTTCCTCATCCTAAACACCTCTTGCCATCAGTGATGGGAAGCTTCTGTCTGCTTCTGTGCCCCAAATGTTACCAGTAGGACTTCCCTCCTACTGATGTGTCCTCCTGAATCCATCAGAAGGGTTTTTTATTTTTTAAATTTATAGTTGTAGGTAAACAGAATGCCTTTATTTTATTTGTTTATTTTTATGTGGTGCTGAGGATTGAACTCAGTGCCTCAAGCATGCTAAGCAAGCGACTGAGCTACAGCCCCAGCCCCAAAAGGGTTTTTGAGTAGAAATCAAAGAGTATTGGTGTAAACATTTGATTGGTTCTTGTTTCTTGTGTTCTGAAAGCTGAATCTCACCGTGCTTTTTTTTTTTTTTTTTCAAAAAGCCTGTAAATTAGACTAAAGACTGAGAAAGTTTTCCCTCTGATCTTGTTATGTGTCAATTTTTTCCAGGGTAGGCCCCTTATTTTTCCTGGTAAGGCAAGTGAAGCCCAATAAGAGCTCTAGTTTGTGAAAAGAACAGAATTAAAATTTGACATCCGATGTGAAGTTATTCTCACCTGACACCTTTTTTTCTCAATTATACCCCGATCATTTGGCAACCAATGGAAAAAGAACTCTTGCTCTTGCTGGACTTTAGACCAGATTAATCATAGAATTTGGTATAATGACTACTTGGACCATGTGGGTGGTTTCTCATTCCTACTTCCCTGATTAAATGCACTGCCTTCTACTTTCTTGTGCAGAAATAGTGTTCTCCATTAATGGGAATTTTGCAAATACAGTGAGATCCTGAAGTGCCCATCAGAAAGATCATAGAACACTAAAAGATCAAGAGTCTAAGATCCAGAGACAGAGATTAAATCTGACCAATAAAACATTTTAGAAATACTGAGGAATTTAATACTGTAGACCTTTGTGATAAAAGACATAATTTAAAACTTTATAGATATTTTTCTTATGAGAGATGATTTTTCTGATATAAACTGATATGATGTTTTCATAAAAAGCAGATTGACTTCTCCATATTACTTTTATTTTTACATTTCCATAGTGATTGAGATGCTTTACAATCATATTTTTTAATATTTTACCTGATTTTAAATTTTAATGGCTAGTTCAGATAATAACAGGGAGACTTCTTTTAAGCGCATGTGTAAAGAGATATATGATCATTAGATAAGAAGCCCCATATAAAATGTTATCAGCCATATATTACAAAAAGCAGAAACACTTCTCAAAAAATATCTAAATCCCCCAGGAAGGACTATTATCCTGTTGATTAAAACATAAAATCAATTTTTGCTTTAATTTTATTTTTATTTTAAGAGAAAGCTTCTCAATGGGTTTGATGGGTTTTAAGAACACAAACTTGCAAACACTTCCTGATGAGGGCCACCTGCTGGCCCCTTCCACAGAAGGGCTCCTAGGAGAGTCCCCACATCCATTCTTCTGTTGTTCATTATGTGCTCAGAAAGGCCAGTGGAGATCTTCCCCAGCTGGTACTTCCTGTTTTAATTGTCTGGGTCTTTTCCTTTACTAGCTTGGAAGAGTTTTATAAGCTTCTCCCAGGGTGGTCAAATGTAACTATTTTTCCCAGGGAAACACACAATCCCTACTGAAGGAGGCCCCTCCTTTACCAGTTGCTTAACCCTGGATGAGAAAACTCTACTCTGCAGCATGCTATCTCCTTGCTTTATACTTGGCCATTTTATAATTTTATAATTTCTGTGTCTTGCTCACTTCATCTTCTCTTTTCTTTTTACACTCAATATTCCATTTTACCACTTAGGAATTTTACTTAGTGATTTAATGGTGGCTAATTTTAAAATTTTACACTTTTCCTTAAGGCTCAACTTTAAGAATGAACTATAAAAAGCTCATGTGATTTTGCTCATGATAACCTGAGCAAAGCATTATTATCAAGAAAAACGGCATGTTTTACTTTTGCATGGCGAAAAGCACATAATACATTATGTGTTTGCCTTTGCAGTCATTTTTAAGAAATTTAGGGCTATTTTTTTTTCTTTTCAAATGCCTCATTCCAGAAATCTGGTACAATCAGCATTGAGGATTCTCAATGATTTCTGTGACACAAAAATAAAGCTGTGTACTCCCAGAATCATGCACATATAAATTTTTCATTTAATTCAGGGAATTCCAACATTTTCCCTCAGAACCCATATGTTCTCTGGTACTTCCAATTATAATTTTAATTTTTCCTACTATATAGAAAAACATTAACATTCTGAATTTGTTGAAGGCAGTATTATAAACTGTTTTACATCTTTGTAATATAGTCATAAATTTTGAATAAGTAGAAAAGTTTGAAAGTCCACAAAATCAACATTTTGAAAGTGCACTTCAAAAAATAAAACCAGATAAATATCTACTAATATATAAATAGATATAATCACTTTGAAATTGATTTGGCCAGATGGCAACATTTTATAAATTCCAAGTTTTAATAGCTTATGACTTTATGTTCTTATTTATTATACAAACTCAAGAGGAGACGTCTCCACATTCAAGGTATGCTTGAATGTTTCACATATATATGTGCATACACACACACACACACACACACACATATGAGGCAGAGAAAGTACAAATTCATTCTTATTAATTGTAGTATTTCTGTGGTTGTTGTGAATTAATGATTAGTAAATACTGAACCATTGCTTCTTGGGGAAGTACGAATTTTAGTTTCTTTGAGCCTCTGATCACAATATTTTCATCAGTTGATCAATACGTAGCTGCTGTGGTTTGGTAAGTGTTCCCCATAGTCCATGAGTTAAAGGCCTGGTTGTCAGCCTGAAGCACTACTGGGAGGTGGTTGAACCTTTAAGAGGTGGGGCTTAGTGAGAGGAAGTTAGATCATGTGGAATTTGCCCTTGAAGTGGATATGTTGGGACCCTAGCCCTTTCCTTTCTCCTTTTGTTTCTCAGCTGCCATGAGATAAGCAACTTCCTCTACTACATGACCCCACTATCCACTGCCTCTCCACAATCTCCAAAGCAACAAGCCAACCAGTTACGGACTGAAATCTTTGAAACCATGAGCCAAAATTAGCCTTTTTTCTTATTAAGTCAATTTATCTCTGGCATTTGTTACAGTAACAAAAATCTAACACAATAGCCTTGTTTTATGTGCATTTCTGTTTAAGGACAACTTACCTAACATATATTGTTGATTCCTTAGCATTGGAATCGTGGCCAACAGTACTGGAGCTCAAGTCTAAACGAAGCTCATCTCACACACCTTTTTGGTGTTTATTTCTCTGGAAGGCACATGCAGTTTTCTTGTGATTAGGAATAGCACATAACACTTCAGCACTATACTTGGGACCATCTTAAACAGCAAAATTGCCAGCAGAAATAGCAAAAATGTGAAAAATGTGATACTAAATAGGCTACACAAAGGATACTTGTTTACAGGATGAGAAGTAAAAGAAGACAGAACGTCACTGGACCAGCCTCAGCAGGGAGTGTGCATGTTGGGTGACTCAAATTCTTTCCTGCTCAGCACATGTCTGAGAATGAATATAGATTTGGGTCTTACAAACAATGTTTAGGGAGTACGTGACTTTACAAATATGGCATCTGTGTGTATGCTGTGTGTGTGTGTGTGAGTGTGTGTACACACACATACACATGTTAAACTACAACATACCACTTGGGGATTATAGACATCTACTTATGTTCCACAGCAGACTTGCAAACTCACTCTGTAACCAATTTTACAAGAAACGGAATCACTCTAGGATTTTAGGGATTGTATAGTATGTTTGGTCAAAATATCCAGTAGTTCATGGGGACAGTCATGTTCATGTCAGGCAGTGTTCCATCACCTCACACTCTCCCTGCCTCCTCCACAGCTTTCTCTCTGTTTTCTCCCCTCTGATTTCATAGCAGTTAGATACTCCCTCTTTTCTGTTGGGCAGGGATTTTTCTGCCATAATTAATCCTGCTCAGAGTCTAGGAATTTCTGACCACCTAAGGATCCAAGTGAGCAATTTCTTTTTCTCAACATTCAGTGATCTCTTCTTGAAAGAAATCGTCTCTTTTCTGCTCCATCTAGTTTGTGCCATACATTTTAATACTGAAAGTCTGGTTTTCATCATGACTGTAATCAGGATACATTTATTCTAGGATTCTACCGTCCTATATTTCTTAGACTTGCTTGTCTCAACACATGTATGCTGGTTTCGTGAAAGATTCGATTTTAACAATTGACAGGACTTGAGCATCTACAGTGATCAAAATTGTATACTAGTTGCTGATGGGAGGGTAAATAAGAATGTGGCAAAGTCTTTGACCTTGAACTTGCTGTCTGATGGGAGAAACACATTAAACAAAGTGGTTTCACTACAAAAGCAGATTGTAGTGAAAAGGAAGAGGTGGAAGGGAAGAACATGGTGGTAAACTCTTCTGAGGCTGAAGATTAGGAATGCTTCATTGAGGGGTAACTTTTCAGCTGGGCTTGGAAGGGAGATCTCGGCACTGCTTAAGATGCTGACCCTGCTTTGGTCTGCAGTATTGGAGATGATGCCCATGATTTTGTGCACACTACATAGGTACTTGGAGGATGACAATTCTCCATCTCTTAATTGTGACATCTTGGTAGTACTCTTCTTAGTTCAGGATCTTTTAAAGCTATACCTGAGATATGGACTTGGGAAGTGATCCCAGGAACAGGAGTAGGGGAGAGGGGAAGAGCAACAGAAAAAGAAATAAAGTAAATGAAGGGAGAAATACTCACCTCCGAGCAGTGCACAGAATCGACCCTAAGTTGTCCATCCAAAGGAAAGGAAGCTGGAGGATTCATCCACTGGTCCCAGTTCCCCATTAGTTGAGGAATGACCCTGGATTGTTTACTTGCCTGTATTTCTGGGTGCCCTTGGAGGAGCCTACAGTGGCTCTGTAGCATCAGAGATGAACTTCAGCAGAAATCAAGGCATCACAGATGGACTTCAGCAATCAGGGGTAGGGAGGAGTGTGTTTGAGGATCAGTGTTATAAAAAAGGAAGTATTTGACATAAGATGCCAAAGATACCTTCAGAGAGTACAAAAGGTACTCCAAGGTTTTCAGGTTTGGAAGCAAGGAGAGCAGTTAAAATATAAAAGTACTAAAGAATGCAGCTGTCTGTGTCTTTCCAACCTTCCCTCTGCCTTCAGCACATATTTCCCTCCCTGACTTACTGTTTGTCCAAGTCCCTCTCTTCAAAGCCCAAGTGATTGGCATAACTGAAACTCAGTTGGTGCTCAATATTATTTGCTAAATAAACAGCTAGCTATTTATTGTGATCTAAAATTCACAAAGTCCTTGAATTTAATGTCTGAAAAACCTTGTTATATATACACTTGTGTCTCCATTTTCTACACATATTCTAATTGTGAGTTAGTTTCACAAAGCTTCCTGAATGTCAGAAATTTTTTTGTGTTGTGTTATAGGAGCTAGTAAGGAAATCAGACCCCAAGAAAGTTAAATATTTTCCAAAATAATTCATAGTGCAAAGGAGTGAGCTCAGAGATTAATTTTTAATTTGCACCCAATCCCTCTCAGCTCTTCTATTCTACAATTCTCTTAATTCACTCTATGAATATTCAGATATCTCATTAACCTTTAATTCCTTTGTTACACTGAAATCCTTGCTTGTCACAGAGTGTACAACACCATTTTCACCTTTGATATTTGTTTTCATCTTTTCTGTTAGAAAAATGCACCTTGAGGACAAGAACTATGTTTTGATCACATCCTTGGATCAAGGCAAGAACTTGCAGTGGTACTTCAAGGTGTGTATTGCTAATGATCTTGATCTTAATATCTATCAGCATATTCCTCTCCTTATTAATGTTTCACAGACAGAATAAGATGTCATCAGATGTGAATGCAGAGTTGTCTTTGAAGGTAATATCAGTGCTTAGCTGAAACAGATAAATAGTAGAAAAGCAGACTTGTGGGTGAATAATCTGCAACAATTTGGGAAAGTATCACTTGAACTCAGAAATTTGATGATGCCCAGAAAGAACTACATTTGGGGAGAGAATACCAACAAGCTTGGACACAACTGGACACACCATCCACCTGTTGTTACTCCCTGAAAGCAACAGACACTGAAAGGCCTCCAGGACTTATTTCAAAAACTGCTGATCAAATGAAACATACTGTCACTCTCAAATGCAATCCAGGTAGGTAACTCAAGTCTTTTCCTTAGCCAAAATAAAAAAGAGAAAAGAAACAGATGAAATCAATTTTAATAATACATTTCATTAACCCTTCATATATAAAATACTGCCATTTGAGTTTATGATCAGTATAAAATTATTAATGAGATTTTATACTTTTATCATGCTAAGCCTCCAAAAATCTCATGAGTATTTTATATTTTTGGCACATTTCAGTTTGGACTAGACACATTTCAAGGGCTTTAGAGCCACATGGAGCTAGAGATACCGTTTGGACAGCGCGGGTTTCTAGACTGATTCTACAGCTCATAATTCCTCTATGTGTGTATATGGTTCTGACATGTATATTTTTACAGTGATTTCCCTGTGGCCTCATATTCTATCTGATGATAAACTTCCAAAATAGAAACCATGGACCTTGGCTACAATGTGCATTCAGTAAGCATCTTAATGTACTCTATTAGTATCTCCTACAAATTTCTGCCCAGAATAGGGTCTCACTAAGTGTTGCTTTATGGATAATTGAATGTGTATATGCATACAGAAATAAATAGGATCTTTTGCATGCCAAAGCAACCCGAAATAAACATCTATTCTTTAAACATAGAAAGATCTTGAAAAATGGGTACCCGTAAGTCTTCTGGGGAAATAATATTCTTATTAAAATGATGTTACATTATGTTACATTATTTTCTTCCTTCTCCTCTTCCTTCTCCTTCTCCTCCTCTTCCGTCTCCTTCTTCTTCCTTTATTTGTTTTGGCAACTGGACCCAGAGGTACTTTACCATTGAGCTATGTCCCCAGCCTTTTTAAAATTAAATAATTTTTTTTAAAAAAATTTCTGAAAGTGTCTCACTAAGTTGCCAACGTTGGCTGTGAACTAGTGATTCTCCTACCTCAGCCTCCTGAGTCACTGGGATTGCAGGTATGCTCCACTGTTCTTAAGTATTTTTTATATTTTTTATATATGCTTGCACTATTCTTAAGTATTTCATATGCCAATGCTGTCTCCCCAATTGAATCATAAATTTTTAAAGCTTCAGAGATTGTCTTTTTCTTTTTATTATTATTACATTCTATTTATTTAAGATATGAACAATGCTTCTGTCTTCTCAGCATAAGATATTTAGGGAATTGTAAATGCATCATTGCTGATATTTTTAAGTACTCATTATTTCAAGTACATGAATGCAAAGTCCCCTCCCCCTTAACTCTCTCTCCCTTCCTTCTTGCTTTCTTCTTTCTTTCCTTCCACATTGTGCTTAATAACATACCTAATGAATAAGCTTATGTTTCCTTCCATGTAAATCTCAGAAAGAGAATCAGTACACATGAGCGACTACGTAATTCCTAAGAAGGCAGATTTCTATCAAAACAAAACATGTCTGATATACAGAATGTTATGGTTTAGATGTGGTATCCTCCCAAAACTCACATGTGAGACAATGCAAGAAGGTTTGGAGGAGAAATGATTGTGTTATGGCCTTAACCTAATCAGTGAATTCATCCCTGATGGGATTAACTGGGTGTTACTGGATGCAGGTGGGGTGTGGCTGGAGGAGGTGATTCATTGGGGTCATGGTTATGGGGTATACATTTTGTATCCAGCAGGTAGAGATCTCTCTCTCCTCTGTCTCTGCTTAGTGATCATCACATGAACCGCTTCCCTCCACCACACTCTTCTGCCATGTTGTTCTGCCTCCCTGAAGAATGAACCTGATGTCTATGGATTAAGACCTCTGAAACTGTGATCCCTCAAATAAACTTTTCCTCCTCTACAGTTGTTTGGCTCAGGTCCTTTGATCACAGCTGCAAAAAACACATATCCTAAACTCTGAATATTGATTTTACATGGCAGAATGGACTTAGCAGATGTGACTGAGCTAAATAGGAAGTTTACCCTCATTGGGCCCAGTGTCACCACCAGGGCCTTTCTCAGAGTGGGGGAGGGGACTCTGGTAGAGAAGGTGTGATCACAGAACCCCAGACAGGAAAGGTACAGGCCCTTGAGCCAGGGAATGTGGGCAGCTTACAGAGACCAGAAGAGGCAAGGAATGGGCTCTTCCCTAGAGGCCCAGAGGAACACAGCTCCACTGAACCCTTAAGTAGCTGAAAAGCTCATTTTCTTTTCTTTCTTTCTTTCTTTTTTTTTTTTTAACTTCTGCCCTCCGGAACTATAAATAATAAGTATATGTTGTTCTTAAGTCACTAAATTTGTGGTATTTTATTACAGAAACAAATACTAAGAAAAAAATACAACATGTAATGTTTAAGTTAGGTTTTTAATTCATAAAAAGATAAAAATTTGCTATCTCATTTGACTCATTTTAGCCCTCCCTGAGATCATAACTGATTTTGAAAATATAACACCCACTTGTATATTTTATAAGATACATGTGTCTACACAAATGATATCAAATTATTCATAGTGCTTCATGTTTTTTTTTTTAACTTCAATACCAAACACCAAGCTGGCTCATTCTTTTAAAGATCTGACTCTTATTCTGTTATATGGATGCAATGTAATTTTATTAAGCAGTTTCTCTATTGATGATCATTCAGGTTGCTTTCAATTTTTTAATTAATTACTATAATACTTCAATGAATATTCCATATCATTGAGAATTTGTGCAACTGCAATCAGGAAAAAAAATGTTTAGGTGTGCTATTTCAATGTTTGGAACTAGAAGCAATATTTATCTAAAATGTCAGTGGCTTTCTCCTTTTGGGGAATATCAAAGAGTAATCATAAATAATCCAACTTGATCTTGATGTTGTTCATAGTGCTGAATGTGACAGCTAGAGGAGAGGCAGAGAATGAACTTTGTCATCCTAAGATGGCATCAATGGGCTACTTGATCCAACCACTGATAACATGATAGTTCCCAACTGAAAGTGGTTTGACACATTTTTTGACTTTGCAGTGGTGCAAAACAATATGTATTCAATGAAAACTGCACTTTGAATTTTGATCTTTTCCCTGGTTAGCAGTATACTTTCTTGTCATGCTGGGCAGTGACAGTGAGCCCTAATTCCTAATCAGCCACACTCTTAGGAGGTTGAACAACAGGTACTGTGTGCAGTGCGCTGTGTTGCTAAGCTATGGCTCCAGGACTTTGGATTATTAACTCCATTTTTGACTTGCTGATAATCAGCCCAGAAACCAGATGTATTTTTGTTTCACACACTTGTTATCTTATGGGGCTATTTTCCCAAAAGGTTCCTTTTGTCCTCACATCAGTTAGTTTGCCTTCTGTCATTTTCTTTTGTGTTGTAATTGCAAAATTATGATCACTTGTCTCAGATCTGGACTCAGCGCTGCCTCTGAGCCCCTGGGATGATCTTTATTCAATATTATTAAGCCTGAGTTTCCACTCAAACAACCCTTTCTCTTTATATGTAGTGGACAGCCAAAATTTGCAGAAGTTATGAGGAGGGTAGATAAAATGTCTATGAGTTTATGGAAGTTTTTCTTTGACATCTCCTATGTCTGATGGTTCATTGAGGCATGTCTGCAATATGGCCAGGCAAGGGCTGACTGTTGCTTTGAGGTTTTCAACCAAACTCCTCATGGCTCAGTGCATGTTCATGTTTTCCTTCTTCCCCTCCCTCCCACTCTGATCTAAAATTAAAAAGGATATATAAAGCCTCTAATACAGAGCCCGTAATTAGCTCATCATCTGTAACATCAGTGTTTTCATTACCAGCTGCTACAAAATCTACCTCATCTGAGTCCCTGACCTTTCACACAGAGCCAGGCTGGATAGTTTTAGGGACCACCATTTGGGAAAAACTGTGCTATGATTGCATTTGGCCTCTCCCATGCATTCCTTTACATCCAGATCTTTTACGTTCTCTACCTCTTGGGGGGTGGCATCTTTTTCTTAGGATGCAATCACTTGAAAGAAAAATTGAACTTATGATGCGTGAACAAAACCAAAGAGTCCAATAATTAAGTTGTGCACATCTCTATGAATAGGTTGATAATTGCAAGCTTTAGTTATTATGATTTATTTCATAGATGTGGGCAGAGGGAAATTTTGAAGGTAATGCAGAAGCATACGGAAAACAGATGCTGAGCGGTCAGGATTTCTGGGTGCAGAAAAAAAGATTGTGAGTTATTAGCAACAGTGACCTGTTCATGAACCCAGAATGAAGGTAATAAGAATAACAATCCATATTTATTGTATATTTAGTGTCTGACAGATACTGGCCAACACGGCTTGAATGTATTTGATTCCCACTGTGATTCTGGGATGGAGATACTCTGATCATTTTATCTGCCCACTTTATAGATAGGTAGATTGAGACACGGGTTATGTAACTTTGTCAGTCACAAGTGTGTTGTAGCTGGGGTTCAAATGTGACAGCACATTTTTTACTTCAAAATGGGACCAGTTTGAGGTGAAATGGGATGTGCTGTTGTAAGAACAAAGACAAGTTGGGAATAAGAAGAATGGCTTGTGGTTTAACCACCTCAAGAAACTTGCCACATCTTATAAATAACAAGGTAGAGCATTCAGCAAGAAAAAGAAAAACCTACTCGAACAATAGAAAAGATACTAAAGAACTGTCAGCAAGGATATGAATGAGTGGGAGAGGGGACAATCCCAGGGAGGCACACATGGGCAGCCAGGAGGATGTGGATGATTATAGCTGATTACAGCAAGGAGTAGAAAAGGCCCTTGCTCCTTCCAGCTGAGGGGACCAGCAGAGATAGGCAGACCCAGGACACCTTTAGCGGTTCATCCAGGTCTCTGTTGCACTTCACCCTTTTCATTAGTCAGTTTCGTTGCCCCTCCCTTTTTTTTTTAAGCAAAGGAACACACACACACACACACACACACACACACACAGGAAAATCCCAATGGCCAGAGAATTGCTTTGTTAAAAAAAAAAAAAAAGTACATCTGATTGTTAAGTGAAACCAGAACCCCTTGCCCACTGACTTGTTTTTGAATGAGACATGGGATTGTGAAATGAAAGCAAGAAATGTGCCCTATTAATACATTCAGATTTGCAAAAGTAATAGGAAAAAGCCAAAGCTTGGTGGCTCACACCTGTAATCCCAGCAGTTACAGAGGCTGAAACAGGAGGAGTGGGAGTTCAAAGCCAGGCTCAGCAAGGGCAAGGTGCTAAGCAACTCAGTGAGAACCTGTCTCTAAATAAAATACAAAACAGAGCTGAGGATGTGGCCCAGTGGCAGAGTGCCCCTGAGTTCAATCTCTGGTAAAATAAATAAATAAATAAATAAAATAATAAGACCAAGATGAGAAAAAAATAACGTTAACATATTTTTATGTCCCAAGTACATTTCTTCAATCTCCCTTTAAAATCATCTTTTAAATTTGTTTGAAACTTTATATATCAATTCAAGCGGAAACAATCTCTCTACTTTGTAATAATTTGTTTTGTAATTATTCTTCTGACTTAAAGTTCAAGTTCCCTATCAGAGCTCATTTTCTCCTCTAAAAGGTCTTTCCATCTCAGTCCCTTCTCAAGATGTCATTTGTTGCAAGGGGTAAATTACTGAATATGTCTATACCTTAGTGTCTTCCTCTGTGAAATAGAGAATGATTTTATCTAGATAATATGTCTATTTAGCATAAATGTTAGGATTTTTTGAAAATTGAAAACCTATGATATGTAACCAAGCCAATTTTTGCTATTTTTCTTTCTTCTTTTCATGAATTAAGTCTTTCACCTCTCACCTTGTTTTGGAAGATGGTTGTGGGAATTAATGTAGTGTCAGGCTTAAAGTGAGGCAAGAAATAGAAATGTAGAACCAGACTCATGGACCTCAATGTGTTGGGAAGAGTTACACGTTGACAGCCCACTGATAAAAGCATGTAAAAATTGTCCTTCTAAGGCCTATGGTTGATCCTGGGGATGCTTCTAGGAAAGGAGGGGTATATGACCCTCAAACTGGTTTCTAGCACCTGCAGGACACCTTGAAATGTGTTTTTGAGTCAAAGAAGAACATACCGGGAATCAAATGCAGTCAAATACAAATATTTTCATGTTATTTACTTCTAACAGATTGCATGGGAATCAAAATGATAAACTTTGTGTTACTTTTGTGAGAACTTTCAATGAGACTTTGAGAAAACAATGAGTCAAATTTTAATATAGAACTGAACAAAGACAATTAAAAGAATCAGCTACAAATACCAAAATGGAATTTGGAGAAAGCCTAGATATCAAAAGGCATTTTATTGTAAATGCATCTACTAAGCACACCACTTAATTGTCTAATTTTTGCCCAAAAAGAATTCTAAAAATTTTGTTTTCATGAAGTTATTTTATCATAATTTAATAATTTAAATTAACAACTTTTTAATGCCTAAGAGATAATCATACTAGAAAATGACATTCTCTGAAGATATGATTGTTAAATAAACATTTATCATATTTTACCATGTGTTAGGTACAATACACATATTTTCATATTATATAATTGTTACAAAAAGCCTAGGAAGTGGGTATTAATATTTTCCTCATTCTTGGATGTGGAATATGCAAAGAGATAGAAAATGGTTTGAGCAAGATCACACAATAAGTGACTGAGGTGGAGTTTCAATCCACAACCTTTAAATTCATTGCCTGAGCCCTGATTCTTAAGTCTGAAAGCTGTATTATGCCATTGTCTGGACCCTGGCTGTTCAGAGCAAGCTCTGTGGGCTAGCAGGATCACCCCCCAGGGAGATGCTGGAGAGGCACAGAAGCTCAGGCCCTGCCTAAACCTACTGCACTGGAATTTGAATTTTGACAAACACCCATGGTGATGTGTGCAGACATTAAAATTTGCAAAGCACTGCTGTAGAGCCACTCAGGGCACTGATTTTGCACTAGATTGTGAGGTGACTCCATAATAGAGATTACAATCTCAGTTGTCAGGTTGATCATTCCATGATGTTCTTACATCCCTTCAGGGATCATAACTGTTCACTCAAGTTTTAAAGTGTTGCCTGAAGGTGGTCCTGTCTCTACTCTGAAACTGATTTCAAGAAAAGAACCATCTTGGCACATTCTAGAAAGCTCAGAGTCCCAGAGAATAATAGACCACACCATAGTCAGAGCTTCAGACTTCACAAGCAGTTACTTTCTTTCCTACTTAAACAACCATAACTAATATTTGCACTGCACTTTATAGTTTACAATAAAAATTTTGCACACACAGATAAATATATATATTTAAATACAAATATGTGTTTCAAATATAAATATTTAAATATATATTTTAGGTATAAATATCTATTAAATATAAATATTTTTAAATACTTGAATTTGGAATTCTTCAAGTTGGAATATTTACTGAGGATTGCAAAGTTTCTTACGTTTCTGAAGTTCCATGTTTGCTTATGAATCACTTCACTGCCCTACATAAACTAGCCCACAGTGAACTTGCTGAAGGGAACTTACACGGCTGTGGTCTTCAAGGAACTATTTCAAAAAATAAAGGAAAGCAGACTAAAAGTGAAATAAAGGAAAGCTGTACTTGCCAAATAGAGATCTCACATTTTATGGATATTGAGTCTTTCCAGACTTCTGATATTTGAATATTAGATCAAAATTTAGACTTTTGGTGTGTAGAGACAAGGAGACAAATGTCAAATAAATACACACACCAAATAACATAAATACTGATACAAAAAGGCCAGAGGATGTTTTCTTTGGGGATATGAAAGAGAAATTCAGGGAGTATGAAAGAGAGAAAGGAGATCAAGAGGGATTTTTTTTTCCCAGTTACCAAAGTGACTTCTTACAGATATTAGGTATCTTCTTCTAAGGTATAGATTGAACTGCTTCATATGCAAAGTGCCTTTCACATTTGCCAAGTATATCCTGAGCCTTATAATGAGACAGACCTACCCTGAAGTCCTTGTTCTAGCTCTTACTGACCTCACAGGTTAAGGCTACTCCATGTTTCTAAGCTTGCATTTCATCCTCTGTCAAGTGGCCATCCTAAAAACCAGACCTCTTTGGTTAATTGTGAACATTAAATGCAATGTAATGAACCGCTGCTGGTGTATAGTAAAAACTCATTAGAAACAGTTGGTTAGCCAACTGCGGTGATGCATATCTGTAATCTCAGTGGCTCAGGATGCTGTGAGGCAGGAAGATTGCAAGTTTGAAGCCAGCCTCTGCAATTTAGCAAGGCCCTGAGCAACTTAGCAAGACCATGTCTTTTAATAAAATATAAAATGGGATAGGGGTGTGCCTCAGTGGCTAAGTAAGCGCACCTGGGTTCAATCCCTAATAACAAAAAAAAAGTTTTTAAAAATTGGTTAATATTTCTTTAAGCATATACATTATGGCAGTTAGAAGCACTACAATAGTTAGACAAATGACCATTCCTATCCTCATGGGCTTACACTATGAACAACCACCTTGGGAGTTATTGACATAATCACATAATCAAATGTAAAATTGCTCTGAGAGCTTTCAACAGCATTTGACCTATTAACAAGGACTTTAATAGAATTGGGCTAAATAATCTCAGAAATACCTGCTTCTCTTCATGATGTCTCTGCCCTATGAACAGACTGCAAATGGAAAAGCCCCAGAGAAGAAAAGGTAGAAGCACCTCAAACACTATCCCTATGTGAGCTCTGGTGATTTCTTCTGTAGAAGTTTGCTTTCTCTGTGAATTAGGCATCTGAGCTAGTATCCGATAATAAAGAAGGCATAGGTTTTTGCCAAAACATTTGTGCAATTTGAAGATGGTGCATGACCTCTTACGACTACATTCATATGTGTGGGAAGAGGAAAGTCACTGATCTCAAACTCTTCCCCACCCCACTCCAAAACAGAACGTTTTTATTATGTCTGCTTTTTCAAAGGGTGTAATGTGGTGGCTATTCTCATTTTTTTCTTTCACTTTTTTTTTTTTTTTCCAGTAGAAACGAGCACAGGAAGACTGCCCTTCTGAACCTCCTCTCTGTCAAAGGACTTCTAGGGATTTTCAGTGTGTGGAGGAAGATCAGAAAGTCTCCACAGAACTTCTGCCAAACTGCTGAAGCCAGAAACTCTTCCCACACTCTCCTGGGTCTTGTCAGTTCTTATCAAGGATTCAGTGGTGGCAGCCCTGCGACTTCAAAAAATAAATCAAATGGAACCTGGGCAAAGAGGACCAACAGTGGGGAGCCCAAGGCTCCTACCGAACATCAGTTACTCCATCCTGGCCATCAAAGAGGCTTCGGTCTGGTGGGAAGCAGGTGTCCAACCCAGCGGCTCTCAGCAAGATGGGTGCCAGGTACAGGGATGTTTATTTCTTTATATACCTTGCAAAAGCTGGGTGGTTAGGGCCCAGAAATCAAGGGGACTGTCTAAGGTCAAATTTTTCAAACCACTTGACCTTTCTTAGTTCTGCCTTTAAAACCTACTCCCATTCATTCAGCACATTAGGTGCTTGCATAGCTAACAAAACCCAGCCTCCTGGCTCATACGCTGAAGGCTTCTTGGAGGGCTTACAAAGCGTTTTGAAGAGTTAAATGTAAATGAATCAGGAACACATGGATTCAATTTCCCTGGAAATTCACATATGCTTGGAAATGAAGGGGGGCAGTGTCTGGCCAAATGTGCTTTGATTTATCTGACCCCAAATAGACCCCTCCCCTTTCCTTTCCTCCTCTCAAAATCATTTGAAACTTTGGTTAATGTCAAACCATGGCTGGGTTCTTGAGACCCTTGAAACCTGGAGTGGTTTGAGTTCCTGGAATGCTCTACAGAGTCAAAAAGGGCATTCAGGGAGCCTTACCTCCCCCCCAACTCAAGACTCTCACATGGTTTTCCTCTACTTAATAGGGTTAAATTAAGGCAAGGATGTGATGATGTTCATTCAATCACAAAGCAAACCACCTACTGCAACCCGCGGAAACCTACACTTCCTGCAGGGAACATTTTCATTCACAGGACATTGCCCTGCACAATAAAAAACTTTTCTGCCAATAAAAATAAGGTTTATTTTTTCTAAGAAACCACCACTTAGGTGTAGGAGTAGAAGTATATAACCATCACTACCCTCAACCTCCTTTCCCACCACCTCCTCTGGGTATTTAGTCGGTGTTTTAGTTTGGGAACACCTTTCCTAATAATCACATTTAATGGCCATAACTTCCCCTGGTGTAGAGTGTGAAGATGAAATCACTTAAGAGCCTATTTAGGGCTTTCAGGCAGAGAGATGCCTCCGTGGAGATGTTAGAACTTACATACGGGGCGGGGGGGGGGATATCTTAGGGGCCAGGTCCCCTAAATTTGACTAAAGGTGATTTAAACTCAAATGATCTTGTTCCCTTCTTTTTGGGGCAATGTGTGGTAGTATAGAGAAGAGGCAATGCTACTTTCAATTTTAAAGTCTTTTCAGACAAGATCAGGCCATCCTTGTCAGTACTGGCTACAGTATTTATTTGGATAATGAAGAGGGAAAATCAGATTAAGCATCAATGCATCATTGACTCCACCCTGTCTTTCTGCTTCTCCCCAGGTCAGCTGTAGACCCACCTGGGAGGCATGTGCTTTCCTGCCCACCTGGCTAAGGTTTTCTTGTTGCCTTTGTTTCTTCCACAGGTTGTGATTTTTTTGTCCTATGCATGTGTTTGCATGTGGAGGACACCAGAGGGCGCCATTGACTGAGGGTAAGAACAGAGAGCCTCCTGGCTCATTTTGACTGAATCTTCCACAGTGTCCTGTACCATTCTCATCCTTTCTTGATGTGCTTCATCCAAACCTGTCCCTTTCTTCTCCTGTCTTCTTTTACCCTTTTACCTAGACTTTCTGTCCACAGCATATGGGATAACTGGATACTCCTAGAATCTTAAATTTCTGGATTTAAATTTTTTTTTTAAACTTCAATTTTTCAGAAAGGTTGCTCTAGGATCCACAGACCACCTTCATAGAACACTGTAGGGAATGAAGCCTTCTCACTTCTATGATTCAGTCCTGCTTTTTTCCTTTATGACAAGTGCTTATCTGCAATGATATTATATACTTGCTTACTTGTTGATCATCTCCTTATAGGACTGAAATCCCTTGTGGCCTGGGATATTGTCTATTGTGTGCATCACTGTTACCACTATTCCTAGAAAAAAACTGGATTATCATAGGTAGTCTATGAAAACTATTGTTGATGGATTATTCTATTGAGAAGTCTAAATGTTGAAGGTAGTAAATGCAGTGGGGGCAGAAATCGTCCTCATAAAATTTCTTTGAAGACATAGTACTTTGATCAGGAAACTCAGTAGCAAGTTTACTCATTGAAAGTGTGTAGCCATATGGTTCTGAGTAGGCAGTATACCTTGAGTGACCACTTTTAGCCATGCTTTCTGTAAGATGCGGGGAGAAAGGATTTGTGCTGACCTCATTGAAAAGAGGTTTCATATCACAAGAGGGGATGCATTTGAACAGTACCATTTGCAGTGATGGTAAATTCCTACCTGATGCCTTTGTATCAAACAAATCCGTGTACAGCTCAAGAAAATTATTTCACTGTTAGTTAACTAGTAGCTATTTATACTAGATGAGCATGTAAAAAGGTTTTAAAGTTTTCAAAGATAATTTCAAAATAAGATTCCCACTCCCCCATAAGTACATGAAGAAGATAAAAAGAAATAAAATCAAGAAAAATGAGGGGAAAAAAAGATAGGTATAGGGTTATTTCACTACTCAAAAATATGTATCATAAATTCTTCGATATTGTGCTAAAGTTGAGTTGTAAGTTTTGTTCTGTCTTTCCAGGCAGCCAGCATAATGAGTAAAATATGATTTAGTCAGTGATTTATAGGCAGGGCCAGCCACGTAATTTGCTGGCCCAAGTGCAAAATGAAAATGTGGGGTCCCTTATTCAAAAAGCTGGAAAAGTGCCATGAATGGAATACAACAGGAGACTTTTTCCTTTCTTCCAGGCTCTCACTCTCAACCTGTCATGGTGCTTTGTGTTTGTTATTTGAAGGCACCCTCCTTCAGGCTGGGGATTGTGGCTGGGTGAACCCCGACGCTTACAAGCCTCACCCTGACTTGTCCCTCTGGCTCTTGTGTTGCTGCTTGTCCAGACCTATACTTTGTGCCTTTCTGGGGGCAGGAAGCGAGTCGGCTCTTCCCATGGACCCTGCCAACCCACATCCAATGGACTAGCCTCAGGGGACTGAAAGCCCTGGGTGGGGATGAGCGAGAGGCTGTGCCTCATTGAGACCCCGAGTGGTGTCAGCCCGAGTCGAGTCAGAGACCACTGCTGCTGTGTCCCACCCTGAGATGCTGCAGGGCCCATAATCCCTCACCTGAACTCTTCTCGTGGCTTATGCTTGTGTGCAAACCCTCCCCAGGTGGAGAACAGTCCCTGCCCTGGGAGGGAGAAGACAGGTGATGCCCAGGTGCAAGGGGGCAGGTGGCATCTGCAGAGACGAGTGGGCTGTGAAGGATGAGGTCAGGCACAGGCAGAGTGACAGAGAGCAAGACGGGGGGAGACAAACTCCATTTCAGGTGGGCAGCAGGCAGGCAGAGGTAAGCTGAGGATCTAGGCTCCCATGCATGCTCCATGTCCTGCGGGACTTCACTTATGGAATTTAAACAAAATGATTGATAATTTAAAAACAGTGTCTGATGTATTATACCCAAGCCAGGGGCCTGTTTGAGGATGGGGCCTGTGGAAATTCATGGGCACACACAGATGATGACTACTCACAGTGTATGTCAGCAAGACACTTGGGATATTATGGTCTAAATGTTTGTGCTTCTCCCCCTAAATTTATATATTGAAACCTGACCCCTGTGTGATGGTAGTGGGAGGTGAGATGTATGGGAGACTAGGTCAGGAGGGTGGAGCTCTCATGAAAGGGGAAAGGAGTTAGTACCTTTATAGGAGAGACTTCAGAGGTCTATCTTGTCTTTTCTACCATGGGAGGGCACAGCCAGAATGTGCCACCCAGAACCAAGAAACAGGTCCTCAACTAGACACTGAATCTGCTGGTACCTTAATCCAGAATTTCCAAGACTCCAAAACTGTGAGAAATAAGTTTTTGTTATTTATAAAGTACCTCGTTTCTGGTATTTTGTTATAGCAGCCCAAATTGGCAAAGACAGTGATATAATTAGCAATGTCCTGGGAGCTTTTTGCTTACTCAGTAAAATGATCATTTTTAAGTACTTACTACATATCATCATGGTCTTTACTTTCCAGTAGAAGGAGCAGAAATTAAACACATACATAAATAAGCTAAAAACCTCCAGATAGTGATTCCACAGCTGTAGACAGTGTTGCCATGGTTTCTCATCCCTGGTCATGCTTTTTCTTTTTTTCCAATCCTGTACCCACCTAGATATCATTAATTCATTATCTTCCCATCTTTCATATTTTATTTCCAAATTCCCTGCCTTAAGGAAAACTTTCCTATTCTCCAAAGTAGGTCAGACATCTCTCTACTTCTTTCCTCCATGCTGTTTACAAAGTGAGTAATCACGAATTTCTTTATGGCATCATTTAATTATCGTCCACTTACCTCTGGCAAGACCATAAGCTTAAAAGATCAAGGGTAAGTTTGACCCACACTCCCTTGGCCAGCTATATTATCATAGTGTTTGCAGAAGCTGCATTTTCCTACAATGGGAAACTTCAATTTAAAAATATATTTCGTACAACCCTATGTGCCACACATATGTCTAAATCTTCTAGTTATTATGTTATTATCTGGTGAGCAAGATTCGGGATCCAGGGCTAGGGATATAGCTCAGTTGCTAGAGTGCTTGCCCTGCATACACAAGGCCCTGGGTTTAATCCCCAGTACCACACACACACACAAAAAAAAATTAGAATCCTGTTTGTCTCCAAACTTGCCTATCCACTTTTGCCCACAATATCTCTATTTAGCTATGTATTGATCTTGCTGTTTCCCTGAAACAAGATTGGGAGGACAAATGAGACCTTGTAGAAAAGGGTGTTGAGGCTAAACTAGTAGGTATGGAGAAGGGGTGCCTTTGGGTCCTCCCCAGTGGAGAACACATTTGAAGAATCTATCATGGAAGAAAGGTGTGACAGAAATCCACGTGTCCAACCATGTACTGACCTTGCCTATTCCATGCATCCCTGTTTCAATACTTTCACCAAAATATGTCATCCTTCTAGAGGTGACCTTTTCTCCTTCCTGATTTTCCTAAAGTTTTATTTGAATCCCATGCTATGGGAGATTTTTTACTTTCTAAAATAATTTCTTCTCTTTCATAATTACAGATTCTGACAGGATACAAGACATCTTGCTGAGACTACACTTCCCAGTCTCCTCTGCAGGGGAGCATCCACGCTATTTTGTTGGTGTCCTTCCTGAAATTCTAGAGTGCATGGGACACATGATAAATCTACCATATTCCAAATGCATCAATACCACATATAATATCAGAATAAGCATATGTAAAATTATTTCATTGGATATTTATTTAAGCTCATTTACTCTTTTCTCCTTCTAGTCATTGAAGAAAGATCTCACTCATATCTTATAAGTCAGCAAATGTCTTTGTTCTTCAACATCTTTCATTACAGCAATGGATTGCTGGGTATAGCAAGTCTTGAATCCTTTACTCTTGGATGTGAATTTTGCTTGTTTTTCCAAGAAGGAACATGACAGAATGAGACAAGCATCGTTGGTCATTTCGTTTTTTAACATATCGATTGTATTTAATAAAGTGATGACCCACCTTGCCATTCCAGAGCAGTACAGCCAACAATCAATCCTCAGCCCTTTCAATGGAAGAGACAAACTAGACAGTTGGCTAGAAAGCTGTTATTTATCAATTGAACATAGAATAAATTTTAAAAGTCAATGTTGCTTGAAGAAATTAAAATTATAGAGATACTTTCAATGGAGATTCATTCCCCTTGACTCTTTCTAATCTAGAGGCTTAGATGAGAACTTCTCCCTATTCCCAAATGGCAGTTTTAAAAAATCATTCCACTCTTCCCTGCCTCTGTGCTCCTCTCCTCTGTCCTCTGCTGCCTTAGGCAACACTGGTGCTTCCGTCTACCCTGACTCCTTCCTCAACTGCTCTCTGAGCTCAGGCCACCCTCCAGAAGGTGACTTATAAGGACCTCTGTGAGCTGTCCCCTGCTCGTCCTCCTAAAATTCACATTCTGTCACTGTCTCAAATACAGCCAGGATTTCCGTCATGCCTTTCTTCTGTGATAATTTCTTTAAATGGTTTTTCTCCTAGGGAGGACCAGAGGCATCCCTTCTCCCTACCTATTAGTTGGGCTTCAACATTCTTTTCTGCAAAATCTCATTATGTTCTCCAAATCTTTGTTCTCCTTCTGGGCAATGTCTCATCTCTTTCTTCTGCATCCAGATCATTTCTCTGTATGCTCTCCACCTTTGGCTATTGAACCTGTGTGCTCTTCTATCACGGTAAATTGCAATCATTTGCTTACCAACAGGAGGCCTCTTACAGGCACTGATAGCTGGGATGCTTTAGAACCCATCTTCATTATCACCCAAGCTTCAAATAATGCCTTCAGATATAAAAGAAGTTCAATAAATGTCGAATTAGTAGGTGAGCAGATGAAACAAAATCTGACATACTATTTTCACATTTCTCCAATTATAGACGTAATCCAGCTTGTTGACAGGTGGAAACCCCTGGAAGAAAAATGAGGATCAAGACTCTTAACAGCAAGTACTTATCTTCCCTATCGTTTCAAAGTACTTTTAAAAAACATAATTAGCAGTTCTTTACTACATCAGGACCATAATTCCCTTTCCAAAAAATGCCCGAGGTCACCTCAGAATTGAATGTCTGAGCAAGGATTAAAACGTAAGAATAGGGGGACTTTGGTTAAGTTAACTGGATGACTGCTTCCGAGCCCTTGTTAAATATGCTTTCTGGACCGTGACAAGAGAGCGCGGAGGGGAGGAGGGTGGGACGGTCATGGGTTGAAGAGATGAGAAGGGAGGGAGACTCCAGGAGTGATCAGTTCATCCTATGTGCTTCTCGTGTTCTGACTGCCGTGCTTACGCTGGTGAACATGATTCTTTTCATTCATGATGGGCGAGTGTCTCATGTCTCCAGATTGGGCGATTCTTATTTTTTATTGCAAAGACACTGCTGATCAGACTTTTTCTACACTGGCAATCCCCGTGCAAATAATAATAATAAAAATCCCCAGAGTTTGAACAGACTAGAAAGAACTTTAAATTTTCTTGAAGAATAAAAGATGATATGAAATATCGATTCTTTGGAATTAACCATTTTCTTCTGCCAAAAGGGAATTTTACTGACGGTCCAAAAATCCCCCTTTCATTTGTAAACTGAAATCTTTCATAAAAGCTATCAAAATTATTTCTCCAATTGTTGACTGACCATAGTGCATTAGGGGGAAAGCAGTGGGATTTTGTATAAAACAACCTACTTTTATGTCTTGTTTAATCTCAGCAGGCTTCAAAGAAGAGAAAAGTATTTGTCCCACATATTCTGCCAGTGATCTGGGCTAAAACTGGGAAATGTAGAGACAGCAGCAGGCAGGCCCTCACTGATAACTAATTTCTTATCCCCTTAGTCCTGGCGGTATTACTGGTTGCATTCCCACAAAATCCCTTAAACCATCAAATAGTTTTTCCATTTTCTTGAACTTCTTTGAATGAGTGATAGTAAAAAAAAAAAAATAGTAAGAAAATTTAATATGTCAAATAATCTTACATTCTGAAGGAAGAATTAATATTTCCTAGGTATCTACTATGTGCCACTTGGAACTTTGAATTTTGCATACATAGAAGATTAATATTACAATGTGTATAATATATTCATAAAAGTTCATTTGTGAAGTGCAAGTTACTAAGCCCTGTTAACAAATTTAAAAATGTCTAAAACTAAAGGATTAAGTCATCTGGTCAAGATCAGCTACTTAACAATTACTGGAGACAGAATTCAAGTAATATTTTATATCACAAAAAATGTTGTCAAGTTGTCATCAATACCAAAATGAGAAATCTTGCAGAAAGAAAACAATAACAATTATAGACAGTGGGAAAAAGGTATAGAAATATTTTTTAAATGAGAATTTTAAAAATTAAATCTGTTCTTTTGAACCTAAAAGAGATCAAAATGAAAGTGTGATTTGGGACTGGAAGTTGTAAAGAAAATGGAAAAGAAGAACAGAAAGGGGAAAAGGAGGAGAAAACTAGATTGGTCCCATCATGGAAACTTTTCTGAATTCATGTACTAAGGGGATTACCGAAGCTGAAATTTTTAAAATGTACTCTTTGACTTTGAGTACAATTAGTATAAATATAGTTTTTCCATTTAAAATGAAATAACAACACAGTTGATAAGTCCAAGTGGTTATTTGAAGTCTACCTTTCCATCACTAAACTTTAGAAAGCAAATTAGCATTCTCTGTGTGAAACCTTGTAGGAATGACATAAATATATCCAGCACTGTGGTGGTTGTCTGTCTAATTTCTTTCTTGTCATTTCCTTGTTTAGAGCTTACAAGTTAAAAGTCCAGGTTTTTCGGGGTTCATTGCTTGTTTTGCACGTCTGTGTACTTTCTTCAAGATCAGGGTTATCACCTTTATTTTCACAGCTACAGTTCAGTGGGTGAATATCTCCTAGAGGTCCCTGTAGTGAAGACTCACGTCTCCAGTGTGGCACAATTGGGAGGGGGTAGATCCTTTAAGAGGTGAAGCCCAATGAACAGTCTTCAGGCCATTGGGGGTGCACCCAAAGAATGGATTGTGGAACACCCCACCCCTCTACCTTTCCAACCCTGTAGTGAGTGGTTTCTCTCTACCACATGCCCCTGCCATGATGGGTTGTCTCACCTAAAGCAAAAATTGATCATGGACTAAAACCTCTAGAACTGTGAGATAAAATAACCCTTTTCTCTTTATAAATTGATTATCTCAGTTATGTGTTCCATAATGGAAAGCCAACAGAGCAGGGCTTTAGCAATGATTATTTGGGGCCATGATCA
Organism: Urocitellus parryii; assembly: GCF_045843805.1. NCBI lineage: Eukaryota > Metazoa > Chordata > Mammalia > Rodentia > Sciuridae > Urocitellus > Urocitellus parryii. Next base: position 18,700,189 of record NC_135537.1, on the reverse strand, counting down.
TTTGAGTTTAAAATTTCAGGTGTTAGCCAAGTTTAACAATATTGATTTTTTTTTCCTTATTTATTAGAGAACTTGTCAGAACCTGTTCCAAATCTTCATATGCAGGATTTCTCAAATATTTTTGATTGCAGGTTTTTTCTTCAGAGAAAAAACACTCTTGATACTAGTGTTTTTGGAAACCTACAGTAGGACCTCTTCTTGGGATCCTACAATACATAGCTTTGGACACAACAGTTGACCCTCATATCTTGCTCAGAATCTACTGCTGTCTCTTCTCCGTGCTTCGTTTTTGGGTAGATTTTTAGTGGATCAGGAAGCATGGATAACTATTATCCTTCTCAGACATTAATACCTTGCTCTCTTTCCTTCCCTGAAAATCACAAAAAAAAAAATCCATAAATATCAAAAGTAGCTTCTCTTCAGTGAAATTTTGAAAACTTTTAAAGTCAATGAAAGTTATGAGGATGAAAGAATTATTTCTAAAACCTCTTAGTGTCAGCTGGTAATGATGTCACATTAGATTGTTAATTATTTTTTCCGAGGCGGCTCAGTTTTCTTATCTGAAAAATGAAGGTTCTGTCTACCACTACAGAAGTGTTGTGGGGAAACCATGATCTAGTGAATTCTTTCGTGATATACCAAGACACTGCTTGTTCAATGGAGATCCTGTTTTCTTCCTCTTACTTTCTCAGTATTGGTGACTCCAGGAAGGATTTCTTGCTCGAACAATCCTCCAGGAATCTAGATCACATCAGGTTCACCACTGGCTAATTTCTCTCTCTGTAAATATTACCTCCCAAGTTGCAGTGAAAACAAATCAAAATCTAATCAACTGGACAATCCAAACTAAATAAAGAATTCAAATATTCAAAAGAAGGTCTTTATTTCCAAGAAACTCAAGAGTTGAAAGCAATTGACAAATTTGCATGTAAAAATATTAATAACAGTAAGCTGCTTACCATAAAGAGTGGAGATAGAAAGTGCTATAAAATTTCAGAAGATAGATTTGATTTTTAAGTGAGGAGGTTGGGACTTTGGAGGTGACTTAATGAAAGGTTAAGATCTTTCCATGGCGTTTTGTGAGATTATTGAGCCGTTGAGAGTGAAGATAGAGATGGTTTTAACCTCACCGTGGCCCTTTCCCTGAACTCTTCTCATAAGCATCTGTCTCTAAAGATTCTCTAGGTTCTGGGTGGTCTGTATGTAAGTGCATTGCATGGACATTGTTAGAGGGACGCTGAAGGAGAGAGGTTGTCAGGGAGAGTGAGGAGAACCAGCTCATCCTTAAGAGTATAACCACATGCCATCCTCTCTGTCAGGAAAAGAAGAACCACCAGTGACCTCATTGATCCGAACCACTCCTTTCCTATTAGTTGATTTTCTTCCTGATCTGGTTTCCCAAATGTGGGACACACAGCAAGGCCCCGAGAAGGGTTTAGCTCAAGCCACAACTTGGATTTTTCCTAGGTTTCATTTAAAATATGGAAACAAAACAAACCTCAGAAAAACAAGAATTAAATGACCCACAACAATGAATCTTTAGAAGTCTCCTAAAAAAATAAGTCACGCTAATTTAATATAACAATATTATGCCTTTGGAGTTAAGAGCCATAACATATGGCGGCAAGAACCCCATGCCAAAGGGAACTAGGCAAAGCCCCGACATTCACCAACTCACCACTAGAGGGGGTAGTTGCATGCAGATGCGTTCCTTTCCTGGGCCTTTTGCACACCCTTCTACAGTGCAGATTTCCCACCTCCACTAGCAGGAACAGCTTCTCGTTGCCATGGGGATCCCTAAACAAGGGGTAAATATGTCGACAATAGCCATAGACAATTTTATTTTTCATCCTTTTTTAATACATGGCAGTCTCAGAGCACTCCATCTGCAGCCTGATGTTGCTTACTGAGCTGTTAAGTCTGGGCAGCACAAGTCGTCCATTATTGCTAAATGGTATCATAGCACACAGCTCTGTTCACACACTGTGCCTCATTGTAAATTTCTCTGCTCTGTGGAAGAGTGGGGGAGAGACCTTCTTTTTGCCCTCCCTCTTTCCCCTAGCTTGCTCCCCCTTCCAAGAGCAGCTGAATCTTTATATGAATATACCTTCTGAGCCAGCATCAGGCTAATGGCATTCAAGATGTTTAAGTGTGGAAGACAATTTATTTCAGAATAAGAAAACTGAAAAAAAATGCTTTAAATTTACTCCTTGAGGCTCAAAGGTAAATGATTGAGGTAGCAGGAATACAGTTATAATAATTAGATTTTCTATAACATATCCCTTAAACAAAGACTGTGATTGACTTAAGGCTAACAATATCAATGTCTATGCCATAGCTTAGCATAGGTCAAACTGTCTAGTTTGTAAGAAATATAGCTATGAGCCAAGAAGAATCTTGGGGGGCATTAATTAAGCAGAGAATGGGACTGTTATTACTAAATATAGGCTACCTTATTCCCTCTTCCTCCAGTTCCTTCTCCATGCTCATAATTACTGTGTGAATAGTAGGTTTTTGGCTTGATGAAAGTGTTAAGATAAGGCCGTGCCTGCCTTGAGATGCTTAGAATCAGGAAACTCTTACCCCTTGAGAGCTGGACCTGATCCAACAGTAAACTAAGGTTGCCATGGCAATAACAACAGATGCCAAAGTCACAATTAGATCCCTCCTCTCCACTAGGCCTTCTTATGCTAAATGAAGGAAAGAACTTTTTCACAGAATGACTAGGGAAGACCAGGGCTTTAGACAAGTTTCCATGGGATCAGGAACCAAGTGAGTTGGTTTGTGCAATTCCTTTTGTGTATACACCTGTGTGTGGTGCACAAAAGATATGGCACAATCAATATGTGCTCGTAAATGCAAACATAAATGAATAGATGGTGGGATAAAGAGATGGATGAAGTGCTTTAGGGATTCTTAGTGAATAAATTCAAAGAATACTCAAAAAATTGGGATGAAAAGTGACAGTCAACAATTGTCCCTTTAATTTTAGCTTACTCTTTCAAGTTTTATCTTTCACTGAGTTAAAATCTCTTTTATTACTCTAAACATGTTTAAATCATAGTACCAACAAAGCTTCACCTGTCAGATGGCAAAAATTCATGCATAAAATTATAGGAAGAAGAAAGGAAATTAAATAATTGGCCCTCAAGTTTCTGAGAAGGGTATTTCAAATGCTATTCCTGTAGAGAATTGCTAGCCTTTCCTTGAATCGTCCATTGATAACTTGGGTTCCTGGTGCCTGGGTAATTCCCTAGATTCTGGGATTTCCCAGAGGATGCACCTCTGGGAGATTCCAGAGTAGAAGGCTGAGAAGGGTGGTGGGATCCTTGAGTTGCGAGCCCTTCTCATCCACTCTCAGTGATGCTGCTGTGTGGTGTTGGCGGGTGTTGGCCTCTCCCAGGGCTCAGGGTATCTACTTAACTGGAAACATTCTCCTTACTTACAGCCAAGACCAGCGACCTTTCCCCAAATGGTTCTTGTTTTGTGAGTCAGCATGTGAGTCATTTAGTTAATAACAATTTCCTGTCTGTTCCAGACACCCCCTGGGAAATTTGGATCTTTTCTGATTTGGGGAGGAATCCTTGGGCCAGTTGCTAAGGCCACTGGTTTGAGATTCCTTGTCAGTGAAGTGAATGCTCTGGAGATTTGCTGTAGCTCCCAGAACCGCAGAAGAACTGACAGCGTTACATTAAGACAGCTGACCTGAGCATCAGAAGATTGTCAGTTAGCATTTTCTCGCAGGCAATTCTGAAATGTTGGCAAAAGAGTGCCAACATTTGGCAATGGCTTGAATGTTTCCTCTCAAACTCGTGTTGAAGTTTCGTTGTTAGTGCAACAGTACCAAGGGGGGGGGGGGCTTTAAGAGGTGATTAGACCACAAGGGCTCTGTCCTTGTGAGTGGGTTGATGCCATTATTGTGGGAGTGTTTCTTATAAAAGGATGACTTTGGCCTATTTTTTTTTTTTTTTTGTCTGTCGCTCTTGGCCCTTCCTTTTCTTGTCATGGGATGATGTGACAAGAAGATCCTCTCCAGATGCCTATGAGTGCTTTGATCTTGGACTTCCCAGCCTCTAGAACTTGAGAAATATATTTCTCTTCATTATAATTTCCCCATCTCACCATTCTGTTGTATCAGCATAAATAAACTAAAATGAAGACTTGGGAGCAGGACTGAGATGGCAGTAACTCCAGGCTCCGGGGGGAGTGGGGCATCGTCTCATCCAACACCAGCCAGGTCTGGGCCTGCATCCTGCTTACTCTCTTCACTCTGAATATTTGAAGGTCATTAACTTCTGAACCAGAGCTTAGGTGAATAATGCAGGCAGTGATTCTTACCACAAAGAGATGTTGGTAAAATTAAAAGAGATCATTATCTACCTTGGAATCTGGCCTAAAGAGTGAGTGCAGAGGTTCCCATTGTTGTTATTGGTGTCTGACTGACTAGCAATGCTGGGAAGAAGGCCCTTGTTATATAGTATGACCTCCTTAGGCAAGGAATAAACTGATGGCTATCTACCAAAATTTACCTGCTACCCAATAACTAGGGAAGTCTTAAGGATTTCCAGAATAGCTTACTCCACTAGAGGTCTACTATATTAATAAGGGTCAAAATGTTACAACTTCACATTTTAAGATTAAATTTTGCCTCACCTGGGAGCAAACTCTACTCCAGCACAGTCCATTCTCTGCCATTATTTCTGTAGGCCTGGCACAGCATCCTGTTCCTATGAAATGCTCAGTGAATATGTCTGGAGGAACACAAGAAGCCTGTAACTAGTATTAGACCAGCGCTAGAGATCCAGCTCTGCATATATGATGTAGCTGTTCTGTTCTTGAAATGGTGTTGCCCTCATTTTAACTTTGTGCTCATAGTTTTCTTACCCAGTTCTGCCTTGCAATTGGATTATTTTGTTCTAATGCCATTTCCTGTACTGAGTTATAAGCTCCTTGAAATCAGAACCTGTTTTACATTCTCTTTTCCAAAGATCTCAGTGGCTGATGGATTCTCAACAAATATCAACGAGAAGTTGAAGTGACCTATGAATTCATTTTTGAGATGGTTTGTCCTTTAATGGGTATATATACCACGCACATATCATATTTGAGACACTGAACCTACTCTCAGTTTTGGTGACTCTCCAGGGGTCCCAAGTCCTTTGGCTCCTGGACTGGATGGACAAGTGACAGAGATTCAAGTCTTATATCCACACATCTCACATTTCTCATTGTCATAGTCACCTGTTCTGAATCAGTCTTTCTTCTCTGTCTCCTCATAGTCAGTCACTGCAAGGAGTGGAACAGCTCTCATGGTGTGTGAGGCAGGACTTAGCCCAGTATTTGCCTCCTGTGAATTTTATGCTCTGAACATACCAATCATCTTGTTCACTTTGGTGTGCATTGATGGAGACTTCTAATGGTGGCAACTATAAAATATATTATTATGCAAAGGGTGTGCAGAAATGAAGGGCAGCCAGATACTAAAGGAAGCTCTCAGCTGAACAGAAATTCCAAATCATCTGAGACTGTCATGATTTTGTTCCTGCTTCTTCTGGGTATATGTATGGGGGGGGGGGACAGTACATTTTTTTTTCAGAGATATGATGAATGGAGAGGGCTCTACATCCTAACACAGCAGAATCATGTGAGCCACTGACCTTTAATTCACAACAGACACACTTACTCAGTAGCTATTTAATATAAGGTCCCATAAAAATATGTAGATTAGGCCAAAATAATTACTTGACCTCAAATTCATGCTTGTTGACTATGTCTGTTACCTCTTTGTTATTTGACATTTTTCCTTTTTCAGATACTGCTTCTGTCAATTTCCTTTCTTCTTGGAATGTATTCACTACTTCTTGCTATGTCCTCAGATAAGAAAGTGTCAGTTTTGAAGATACACAGCATGTGAAGATGACTTCTCTTGCTTTTTTGCATCCCTTTGGCAAACCAGGGAGTTTCTATTGTGAGGTTAATCCAAGAAGAACTTGAATCCTAACTCTAAACAAGTTGTGGAGTAAGGGAGTTTCATGCTGTTACTTGATCATTCAGAAAAATCAACGGGCAAATTATTTCCCCATTCTATCCAGATTCAAAGAGTCTTGAGTATTTTATTTTCATTTTCCATTCCATCTAGGATCTGTATGTCTTCAGTTCATCTGAATTATACACAAATACACCTAAAATGCCTATACTTTAAAAGATGTATAGCAGGAAAAACTGATGTAAGTAGATTATTTGCATTTAATATGAAGCTTTATTAAAAGAAAAATTGTATTATTTTACTATAACTTTACTTTTCTCATCACTGTATTCTCAGCAGTAAAATACTTCATTATTGTAAAGTACTTTCATATGACAGCATAGAGCTGAATGATATGTTTCTCAGACAAGATGGTCAAAGACATCATTTCCTACAATGGGAGAAAGCACAGGAGTCAATGTACCTCTTGAAATACTTGGATTATATTTGCCTAGAAAAATAATTTATAGAATTTTGGTGAAAAATATTAGCACTGTCCTAGAATGGATTCCACCAAAACAGTCTCTGAGACATGGAATTTTGTTCTAAAATTTATTGGGAAGCTTTCTTGGAAGACATGACTGTAAGGAAATGAGTAAAGTAGAAATAATTAGGGAGAAAAATTGACCCTCATTTCAGATGAAACTGCAACCTCAATTGATTTAGTGGTAAACTCTGTGGCTGGGATGATCCTTTAGATGATCTTGACTTGACAGAGACTTTGTCAACTTCAGCCAGTAATTTGATGCATGCCAAGCCCTTGTAGGGGACATGACCTTGGAAAAGGTAATTCACTGAGGCTGAGAGCAATTTCCAATAAGCATCACAGCTATGAGTGATCAGAACCTATGGAATGAGGGATGGGTGTGCTCGCTTTGAAAAGGGGATTTATAGAAAGAGAATGTTAATAAGTAAGCAATGACTCTTGGAGTATGGTGCCAGGCAAGCTGCATCATTATCACCTGGAAATTTGTCAAAAATGCAGATCTGAACTGGAAATTCTTGGAGTGGTGCACAACAATCTACAGTTAAAACTTTCTAGTACAAGTGGTTTGAGAACCACTTGTACTAGAATATATATTGAAAGCACCTAACAAGATGGCACCAACAAAAATGTTTTATCGAATTATTTTCTGTCATGTTTAAGAGCGTTCTTCTGAACAATGTATTGATGTCTGCATCTGATCACTGATATTATTGCACAGACATGATTTAAAAATTCAGTCAGTTGGGCTCACAATGGCCAATTGTCAAAATCCCCAGCATTAGGGAAATATGTAATGCTAGTCTCTATTGTGCTATGGGAGGCTAACAAAGGAAATAGCCAAGAGGAGTAAGTGAGGAAGACAAACAGAGATGTAGACACCCTTTGTGTCCTTTCTTCTATGGGATTGTGCAAGTTCCACATAGTGAAAACCTCTAACTTGAATCAGGAGGAATTCAGATTCCTCCTCATCAGGTACCAAATGTCTGCTGTTTTGTTTTTTTTTTTTTTTTTTTTTTTTAGAAAACAGTTATAGTCTGTTCTTATAGAAAATTTATATAAGCATTGATTGACCATGAAGATAACACCAATAACTAAGGGGAAAAAATACTGCCAAATGGTAAATGATATGGTATTGACAAAGTGTGGATTTTCTATAGACCATGAAAATCAGAACATATTTTTAAAATGAAAAAAACAGGAAACCAAAGATGAAAGTGCTTATTCATTAAATCCCGTTTCTGAGTTCAGTTACATAGTTCATTGCAAAGCTGGTATCCTTGACTCTAAATACGAATCAGAATACCCATGTTTAAAGAAGTTTTGAAGACTTTGCATTGTTTCAACACCAGTTTATCCAGTCTGGGATTCCATTACCTGCCTGTAAGAAGTGTTATAAAAAGAATAGATTGAAGAACACTTTGCCGTTCGTATTGATAGTCATCTATGCTGCTCACCTCACTCAATTTCTTTGGAGTGACAAATGTTCAACATATTCAACAAACAATGGCTTATTCCTCTCTTCTTTCCAAACAGCATTTGGACTTCATTTACTTTTCCAACTACAACCCAATTATTGGCAGGGCTCTTGCAGCTTCCAAAAACCACTTTTACTGGGTGAGTGGGAGGCTTAGAAAACTGGGACTACTTAATTAAATGCAATATTTTTTTTTCCAATAAATCCCCCTTGGTGCACTCATTTTTAATAGCACTTTATGCTTTTATAACTCTAGGACGACTGGTCATGAGTTTACTAACAGGCAGACTTGTCAAGCTGTGTTTAAGTCCATCGATGATCTCAAGTGGCTCCTCACATCTGTTACTATATTTTGTTGGTTGGATTTCCAGTTGGTTTGGAAGATAAAACTGTTTTCACTTCAATGTTAAGAGCTATTCACTTCAACTGCTAGAAGTCCCTTTGAAATATGAAATTTTGAAATCCTCGCCTACAGAGAAAATTAATATTCCCAAGGCTATTTCCCTCCTTGACAGTTTAAGTAAAATAGTTGACTTCTCAATACAGTTGAAGAAGGGCTTTCTCAAAGAGTATTCCCATATATCTCAGGAAGATGTTATTTCAGAATCTATTCCTATGGTGTCTCATGTTCCTTTGGCTGAAAGTAAATCTCTCTTTCATTATCACTTAGAGAAACCGAATAACGATAGTAAGTTATTTCAGAGTTCTCATTAGTTAACAGACATCCAATGCCAGAAAGGATCTGGATAGTCCAAGAAACACTAAACGATAGCCCTATTAGGTTTTTATTAAGTAAAAATGATCTAAGTTAAATAGTAAAGATGTATATGCCAAAATAACTAAGAGAGTGAAATTCAAATGTCTCACTAGGAAAAAAAAAAAACAGATAGGTAAGGGAGGGGCTAGATGTATTAGCCTGATTTAACCTTTCCACATTGTACACATATATCAAAACATTACTTATACCCCATAAATGTAGGCATTTATGATTTGTCCGTTAAAAATGTAATTAATAAAAAATAAATTGCTTTGAAGGAAATTCAATATTGAGTACATGAAAATTTGAATAGGAGATAGATTAAATGCCCTTATTGACATAATTTATGAATAGTGTTGTTGTTCAGAATGCTGTGCATACTGCCTGGGAAGCAGAGCTCAGAGGCTTTAGCATAGGCTATGCCTCTCTCTGTACACAGACTACAGCACAAGTTGGCTTGTATGATCTTGGGAGAGTAGCTTAATCTCTATCATTATTTATTCTTCTCAAAAATGGGGAAAAATAAAATAACTACATCATTGGGTTGTTGTGAAAATTAAATGAGTAAAAAGCCTAAAGGAGTTAGATCATCCTCCAGCACATTTTGAGTGTTGTATAAATTTGTTAGCTCTTATCATTACATCATTATCACATCATGGCAGAAGCAATATTCTCTCCTCTCCACACAACATCCTCTTTCAGAACATTAGGTAGTGATATTTACTAGCTTCCTTTGTAGCTCAGGTGTGACCATATGACTGAAGTCTGCTGGATGCAATATGATTGAACATTGTATATTCTTTCCAGTCCAAAGCACTTGAACCAGCTTGCCCTCTTGATTCTTTCCTTTTTACCGTCACAGATGTATGAAGATGGGTCTGTGGAGAAGGTGACTCCATATATATCAACAGTGTTCCTGTTCATAACATAAAGCTGACTTTATTGCTTACTCCATAAGAAAGATCACATCACAATAACAATGCAGTAGTCTGGATTGGGAGAAAAAAAACATGAGGATTTTGAAGGAAAGGATTCCAAGAATCCTAGAACACAGTCATCTGATGTTTTCCATTGAATACTTGATGAGAGTTTTTGGACTTTCCTGTAAAGAACAATTAAATCATTGCCTTCTCAGAACAATAGTGGAAGATTAAAAATGCTAATGAAGACAGTGACATATCAGAGTTATGTGGATGTAGACAACAAGGTGTGGGTTGATTTTCAGCATCCAGACTGTGTATGGTTAGATGAGCTGTTTCAGTGGCACCACAGATTGAGCAAACCTGGATCCCTGAGTCACTGAATGGAGGAGAGCCCCTGCTGATTGGCAATGAAATAAGGTTTTATTTTGATAAAATGATTCAAAGTCCTGGAATTATCTTAGTCTAGCCTACATTCAATTGTCCTGATGAGTAAATATATGTCAGATAAAATAATATGTGTGAATGCTATAAAAACAGATGCATCTGTGATGCCACTGATTCTTGGAAAGTTTCCCAAGTAATCAAGGATATTCAATAAGACTACCACTTTCCACAGGCAAATTCCATGTGCTAAGGTTAATTTCATGAACAAATCTCCTGTTGTGATTTCCCAAATGTAGGTCATAGGCTCTGCTACAGGGTTATCCCAAAGGATTCCTGACTCAATTGTGCTGATGTGTAGTCAGCACAATTTTACAATGTTGAAGCATTATCCACAATATTCAAGATGTGGAATCAACCTGATTAATCTATAAATGGATGAATAGCTAAAGAAATGTGGTATATCTTCACAATGGAATATTATTCATAAAGAATGCCATTTTAACAACAGGGATGAAGCTGGAGAACATTACATTAAGTAAAATAAACCAGTCACAGAGTGACAAATACAACATGACCTTACTCATGCAGAATCTAAAAAGGAAATTGATCAATAGAAGTAAAGAATAAAACATTGGTACCAGATGCTTGGGTGGTTAGAGAGTAGGAAGAGATGGGGATATGTTGGTCAAAGAATAACTATAACTATGTGTGTGTGTGTGTGTGTGTGTGTGTGTGTGTGTGTTTTGGATTTTTTGTTTGTTTCATTTAAGATATTTTCCTATACTTCCAAAGAAAGAATAGAATGACAGTAGAAAGTGTAATAAGTTTCCCATGAGATCTAAAAGCATTCTGAACTGAATGAGCTCAGGTGACCTAAATAAATTTAATGTGTTCTTTTTCAGTATTTGAGCTTCTGTATAACAGGAATAAATTAGTTTCTTGAGAAAAATAGAATCAATAGAACTAGTTTCTAGATACATGTATAGATATGAGGAGATTTTATTATGAGAATCCACTTGTGCACTTATGGAGATTGAGAAGTCTCAAGATTTGCTATCTGCAAATAGATGGGGTGGGCTGCTGGTGTAAGTTCTGGAGTCTGAAGGCCAGAGAAACAGGACTCCTGATGCCCAAGGCTCCTGGTAGGCAAATGTCTCAGCTCAAAGAGAGAGAGAGTGAAAGTTGACCTTCTTCCACCTTTTTGTTTTCTTCAGACCCTCAAGTGATTGGATGATTCTGGCTCATTTTTGGCGAGAGGCATCTTCTTCACTCAGTTTACTGATTCAAATGCTCAGCTCTTTCGGAAATGCCTTCCCAGACACATGCAGGAATAATGTTTTACCAAATGCTCTGGGCTCCCCTTAACCTTTTCAGTTGACGTAAGATGAACCATCAAGAGTGGTGAGCTTTAAGTCTCCCTGGCATGGTTTTTTGAGTGTGTCTGACCCCTGTAGTAGACTGGGAAATCCTGGAGTAGGAGTACCAATGATTCCTTGCATCCCCACATGCTGATGCAATTTTGCTGCAACTGCCAAGAGATGCATGGGAAGAGCGCCTGCAAGACAGTGCCAGGGTCCTCCAGTGCAGCAGGAAGCTGATGGGGCAGCTCTACTGAGGTTCTGGAAATTCACAACAGATTTCAGCCGACTCTTGGCAATCACACACCTGGGCTCCACGGGTACCTGAGAATATTATCCATTAATAATATTACATCGACTACCTCCTCATGATAAGAAATAGGCTGTGGCTTCCTCAGCCCCTCCAAGGTTGGTATTACTTTTCATTTCCTGTCCTATGCATTGCCACTTTTAATACCACGAATATGTTCTGTTTTATTGGTGAAAACCTGACGAATATGCTGAGGGATAGAGAACCTCATAGAAAAATTAAGTTGGAAATTTCCCAATGCTATATACCCCAACATTATGTAAGATTTAAAAAAAAAATTATTAGTAGATTCTTGCCTTTTAGCTTTAAAGAGTTTCTGGTAGCTAAAAACTGATGTTTGCAAAATGAGGCAATAAGCAAAATAGGTCAAAAGAAATGCAGAGCTAAATGCAGTGGGTGCCTGCTTTGCCATCAGCAAAAAACAATGATCCAAGAGTCTCCATTTAAATCCTTCCTGGTTACTAGTTAACTAAGGAAGAGGGGGAAGAAAAAAAAAAAAAACATCACCTTGCTACTCAACATCATTGTCATTGGCATCACCTGGGTGAGTGCTTATTAGAAATACAGAACTTTCAGTATTTTTAACAATACGCCAACAAGATCTGTATAGGCATTAATGTTGAGAACCAGTCAGAGGGAGAACTTGTTAAGAGAGGCTGCTCAGTCCCACCCCAATCATAGTTGTTTCAGATTTAATTGTCTGGGGTGTGGCCTAGGCAATGAGATGTTTAAAAGTTCCTCAGGGGATTCCACTTACGCAGCCAAGTTTAAGAGACAGTTCTGTAGAGCTCTGGTTTGGTCTGAATACCTGCAAGACATTTGGCCTGGCTGGTGAATTAACTGTAATGATTCAAAATTTGTTTCCAGGTACATTTTATCCTAAATAGCTCCATTGACTCCAAGTTGTGAGCTCTTGTACCAGGACTAGAATGTCTGGACTTTTGCCAGCACTTTACTGGGCTGCCTGGCTAATCTAGCACTCCGTTGTCTAGTTCCTTCTGAGCATTAGGCCTGCAATTCAGTTATTAGCTGTAAAGTAGATGGATGCATTTTTGGAGGTATGGAGATAGTTTTGTGGTCCAAAAAGCCAGTCTTTCTAAGGGTATAGGACATAAGTTTCCTATTATTGCTATGAGAAATCACCACAAATGTAATAGCTTAAAACAACACCAATTTATTATCTTGTACTTTTGGAGATCGGGAGTCCAAAATGAGTCTCATGGGGCTAAAGTCATGGTGTTGGTGGGAATGCAATCATTTTAAAGCCTTCAGGAGAAAATGTTTCCTTTTCTGTTTCGTCTTCTAGAGGCCACCAGCATGCCTCAGAAGTCAAAAAACAAAGGCCACTCTGATTCTTCCTTCAGAGTTCTTTTTCTGCAGAGTGCTTTATTTTTTATTTTAATGGAATCTGTGGCTTTGTGAGTTATATGTGTACCATTGTATAGAAAATTTAAAATAGGCATTTTTGTTCTTTTAAAAATTGTTAATTTTTAAATTTTTAAAAATAATACATGACAGTAGAATGTATTTTGACATATCATACATACACAGAGTATAATTTCCCATTCTTGTGGTGGTACATGATGTGGAGTTTCACTGGTCGGGTATTCAAATATGAACCCAGGAAAGTTATGGCCAATTCATTCTACTGTGTTTCCCATTCCCATCCTACCTCCTGTCTCCCCATCCCCCCAGTGCAATCTAGTGAACCTGCACTCCTCCCTCCCTTCCGCCTATTGTGAGTCAGTATCTGCAGATTAGAAAGAACATTCAGCCTTTGGTTTTTGGAGATTGGCTTCTTTCACTTTTTATGATAGTTTCTAGTTTCATCCATTTACTGGCAAATGCCATAATTTCATTCTTCTTTATGCCTCAGTAATATTGCATCATGTTCCTAAATGCCATAACATTTTCCAATTTTGCTCTGGTGTAACTCTCATAGGCACCCTGTTAAGTTCATTATCTATGGCAATATACTCAAATTGCTTTACTCTTTTCTTGTTTGCTTCATGCATTAATAACACTGACATCTAACATGCTTTATATAGTATTTACTTCATTTATTATATACCTCCCTATGGTAGAGTGCAGAAAAATAAGAATAGAACCTTAGTGTGTTTCTTCTTTGGGTTTCTACTTTATCTGTAGTACCTGGAATGTCATAGTTCTCAGTAAATATTTGCCAAATGAATGTGTTATGTTTTAGATTTGAGGTTTCCCCCAATGGAAGAATTTTCTGAGATGAAATGATTGGGTTATGAGAAACTTAACCTAATCAGTGAAATGACTCACTGATACGGATTAGCGGGGCCATAACGTACGCAGGTAGACTGTGGCTGGAGGAGGCAGGATGCTGGGGGCATGCCTTTAGGGTTTGTATTTTGTCCTTGGTGAGCAGAGCTCTCTCTGCTTCCTGGTTGTCATGTCCTGAACTGCTTTTGTCCTCCATGATGTTCTGCTTCTGCTGGCCCAGAAATATGGAGTCAGCTGTCTATGGACTGAGACCTCTGAAACCATGAGCCAAAATAGCTTCCTCCTCTAGTTGTTCTTGTCAGGTCTTTTAGTCACAGTGATGAAAAAGCTGATTAAAACAGAATGGCTGACTTTCAATCTATATCATTAAGTCCATTTTACAGAAGATGAAATTGAGACTCTGAAAATTAACTACCCAACTAGAAAGTGGTAAAGGTGATTTCAAACCCAGGCAGTTTGACTTTCAACTTATCCTTTGGACCACTACTTTATAACCGCTCTTCCTCTTAACAGCTACACTATTAAAGAAATCCCCTTTCAAGCAGTGGTATGGGGAGAAGTGATTTGTCCCAGTTTGAGGTCAGTCTGAACATCTCCTCTGATCCTTTCTGAGCATCTCCGAAACCAATTAGAGATCAGAATTTCTGGGCTGGAAACTCAAGTATCCACACGTGGTGAGAGCTTTCTGGTTTATTTGGATGCACACCAAAATTTGAGAACTAGTGTTCAGGAGATCCTGTTTGTTCCTCCAAGCTTTATGTGCGTCTCCTGCTTCCTGCTTCCTAATGGTTAAAAGAAAGAATAGAGCTGCGCGACAATGATTGCTGAACAATTCCGCATTATCTTTTCCCAGCGAGGAAGTGTCCAAAGCAGCAGCCTGACAGATTCGTAACCAGGAGTTCACACTGCAGCACCTGCACCTTCAAGAGTTGGCACTAAGAAATGCCAACAAGTTGTCCCTACCCAGTGCGCCAGTGCAACAGAGGCCGTGGGGCCTGGTGCAGGGGAGGGGAGTTTTGCCCCCGTGAATGCTCAGCCTTTCTTCTGTTCACTAGCAACACCCCAGGGTGGTCCTGGAAATGAAGACCTCACAATCTTCGAGGGCAAAGCAGCCAGTTGCATGTGGAGTAGAACTTTGTCACCCCTGAAAGGAATTTTTTTTTTTTTTTTCCTGAATCCAGTCCAAAGGCAGAGGCCACTTCAATTCACGGTACAGTTGGATGTTTTCCTGCACAGTGATTCTCACCACCCCCATTCCGCTGAATCAGTGACATCAACTATTTTTATCAACTTTTGCTATACATGACTCTATTTAGATATCTGTATGATTTGAGAGGTGATGTGGTTTTGCTGAAAGTATCTATGAAAAGAAAACTAACAACCATCATGTGTTTACTGATAATAGATACTATAAAAATAATATTTCAAGAAATACCTACCTCTGCATGTTTTCTTTTAAATTCCTTGACCTGTATTGTTCAATGCAGAAGGTAAAATGATTGATTATTTGCAATGGATATTAATAGTATTCACAGCAATCATATTTCACCAAATAATCATCGCCACTGCATTAATGTATTTTCACTAGTATCCCCTGCATACTAATCCCGCAACCAAAAGCAGGGTAGTAAAAAATGATCTTTAAGTAATATTGGCACAATTTTTTAAAAAGTTTCACATAATTGTCACACTCCACTTTCAACACACAAAAATTGGCATAATATCTATTATAATTATACAATAAAAGATGGAACATGTAGTTGTTACTAATCATCTCAGGATTCTTTTGCTAAATCTGAGAGAGAATCACAAAGAAACAAGCAAGACCAACCAAATAAAGTGCTACTGGGGCTTATGCTTAAGCCCAGAGGAGAAAGCACAGCAATACGTTTCCCAAGACTGGCTCTCGAGGAGGCTTTAGGCACAATTTTATGGCTCTGCTACTCTTTATGCAAGTGCACTGGGTGGCTGTTGCACACAGTCCGGGATTTCTCCACACCTCTTGGCTGTCTTCTGCTCTTGGCCCTGAAGTCTGCCTTTGACATGGGGATTGCACAGGCACCTTGGGTTCTCTGTTCTTTTCTCTCAAAAGATGGTAGAGATGCTCACTAAGCGCCAACCTAGGAAGGCTTTAGATTGCCAAAGTTGGGCATTCTGCATATGCAGCAGCTGTGCTTCAAAACATAGTTGTTTTAGTCAGCTTTGTGTCCCTTTGACCAGAATACCTGAGAAGAACACCTTAGAGGAAGAACAGATTATTTTGGCTTGTGTTTTAGAGGTTCAGTCCAGGGTCAGCCAACTCCATAACTCTGGGCCAGAGCGGAGGCAGAACAAACATCATGGTGGAAGGGTGTGGCCCAGGAAAGTAGCTCAGAACATGGCAACCAGGAAGTAGAGAGCCCTGCTCACCAAGGAAAGCATATAATTGCCAAAGCCATACCTCCAGGGACCCACTTTCTCCCTCCACACCCTACCTGCCTACAGTTAATCATATCAGTGGATTAATCCACTGATTAGGTCATGCCTCTCATAATCCAATAATCACATCTGTGCACATTCTTGCATTTCCTCACACATGAGCTTGTGGGGGCCAACTCATGTTTAAACTATACAATTGTTGTCTACAAATATAAGATAGTTTGCATCAGGGAAGAAAACCTAGCAGGAATGGAAATCAGGGCCTTCCTATTGTGTCTTAGTTCCCTAGATATTAGCTGTGACGTTGAACATTCTAGTTTTGTTGTTGGTATATTATAATAGTACATAATAGTGGGGTGCATTAGGTCGTATTTGTACATACATGTAACATAATTTGATCAATGTCATTCCCTGGTGCCTTCCCTTTTCCTTCATTTCTCTCCTCTTCCTTCCCCCATCACTTAATCTCTACTGGTTTCCCTTCCGTTATTATTATTAATTATAATTATACATGAATAAGTGGGATTCATTGTGGTCCATTCATATTTGTAATTTCATATTGGTGGATGTCCATCTACCAAATCACAATTTGGTAGCTTTCGTTCCCCGGTTCTTCCCCATGCCTCCTCCTCTTCTCTACTTCTCAAGCCCCTTCCTCCATTGTTCTCTCTACTGCCTTCATGACATCCCCATTTTTTATTATCACCTCTTCCACAACTCCTCTCTAGGTTCCACCTAGGAGGGAAAACGTTTGACCCTTGACTTTCTGAATCTGCCTGATTTCACTCAACGCAGTCAGTGTTCTCTAGTTCCTGTGAACAGACCCATGAGTCAACCAAATGTGTTATACATAGATAATGGAGTTTTACTCAGCCATAAAAAAAAATGAAATTATATCATTTGCTAGTAAATGGATGGAATCACAAAAATTCAAATTTCTAAAGTAATAGTGTTAATGAGATATAATTCATATATGGTAAAATTCACCCTTTAGCTGGGTGTGGTGGAGCACACCTGTTATCCCAGGGACTTGGGAGACTGGGGCAAGAAGTTGGAGGTCAGCCTCAGGAATTTATCGAGGTCCTAAGCAACTTATCAAGGCCTTGTCTGAAAATTAAATATATAAAGGGCTCCGGATGCAGTTCAGTGCTAAAGTGCCCCTGGGTTCAATGGCCAGTACTCCCCTCAAATATATTCATCCATTTTAAGTGAACAGTGGATTTAAATGCTTTCATATAGCTTTGTAACTATTATAACTATCTGGATTTCAAACATTTTCCATCTTTCTTTTCACTTTCTTTCTTGTGGTTGGTTGGTTGGTTTGTTTTGTTACTGGGGATTTAACCCAGGGACACTCTACAATGAACAATTCCCAAACCCTTTTGATTATTAATTTTGGGACAGGATCTTTCTTGCTATGTTGCCATTTTTGGACTCTTAACTTGCTATCACTTTCCCCAGCGTCCCATGTAGCTGGGATTACAGGCAAACATGACCACACTCACCTTAACTTCAGAACACTTTTACCACTTCTCCACAACAAAACCCTGATCCTATGGTCACTCCCTTTTTGCGCCTCCCTACAGCCCCTGATATCCCTCATCTGTTTTCTATCTGTGAATTTTCAGATTCTGGACATTTTGTATGTGAATTCTGTACTGTGTAGTCCTTGGAGTCTGGCTTCTTTCACTGAGCATGTGGCCAGTATGAGAGATGCTCATTTTGGCAGGTATGGGTTCTTCATCCCTTTTTCATAGCAACATAATATTCAATTTTGTGGATATACTATATTTTGTTTATCCATTCATCAGTTAACCAACGTTTGACTTTCTTCTGTTTCTAGTCAGTGTTCTGTTACTCTGACAAATAACTGAGATAATCAACATATAAAGAGAAAAAATTACTTTGGCTCACAGTTTTGGAGGTTTCAGTCCACAATCAATTGAGCCTATTGATTTGGGCCTGTGATGGCAAATTATGGTAGAAGTATATAGCAGAGTAAAAGCACTTTCTCATGGCTGAGAAGGGAAAGAAAACAAAAGGAAGGAGCAGGGGTCCCACAAATCCCTTTTGAGAGCTCACTGCCAGTCATCTAAAGACTTCCTACAAGACTCCATCTCTTAAATGTTCTTCCACCTCCAATAGCTTCACAAGCTGGAGGTAAAGCCCTTAGTTCATAAATTTGCAGGGGACAATTATCCAAAACACAGCAACTATTATCAGTAGTGTATAAACATATACATATTGTATTGTGTGGAAACATATTTTCTACTATCTTGGGCATAAATACAGGGATAGAATGTCTGCATATTTAGTGGTACTATTAATTTCAATAAAATGGGTATTCTATAAATTAACTTCATTAAGTGATCGGAGTGGCAGAATTAGGGTAAGAATCCTAAAGTCAGTTGGTTTTCATTTATAATCCAGTTCAATCCTTACATTTGCTGGAAGATGAACAATCATATTTATATTTTCTATATGAGGAAACTTAACCTTAGGGAGTTAAATGATTTTTTTTTCCACACTTATACAGTTATGTGGGAAGCAAGTTAAACTAGGATTGAGGGATTCCAATATTTCCATAAACGTATTGCTTATTATAATACAGCATTTTGTTTTATTGTTGTTGTTTCCTGCTTCATTTTTTATTGGCTCCATTAGACAAATTGGGAAGTATTTTATTTTTTGAAATTTGGAATTTATGGAATATTTTGTTTACTAAAATGAAATGTGATGTCTTATTTTAAGTAGCTCATCGGTTCTGTGCTTTACCTAATTGGGCATTTAAGCCAGATTGAGAGCAAATGTTTCTTAAAATTAAAAAAAAAATAGCTGATAAAATTCACATATGCCAATCACTAATTAATAATACATGGCAATGTAACATTCACACATTATAAAATGTCAACGTATAAAAAACACATACCAATTGGTTTTTAGGACATAAACATTGTTGGAAAATACCAGAATGCAGATTTCCATTTGAGAGAGCTGCTTTGTTGCAGCCTGGTGTTTGTCTTTAATATTCCCTAAAACTCTCCAAAATAAATGCTGACATTTACCAGTGGTTTTTTTTTTCCCATAATTGAAAATAGATGCTACACTGAAACAGTCAAAGCTATTTTTAATGGTTTGGGAATAGCCTTAAGATGTGTTTACATTTACAAAGTTTACTGATTTCTAGTTGGACAGCTGGAACAGAAAAACCTAATTTGTCTGATAGTAACCTCAGTATTACAGCTGAACTTTGTGCAGTGAAATAAATCAAGTGATATTTTCAATTTTTATAACAAAAGTGAAAATTCTAAAACTGACAGTGATTAAAGAAGATTCAAATTAGTTCAGCCAAAGTAACAATTATTAAAGAGTGTGCACAAATGTTCATCACTCAGTGGCACTTATTTGAGTATTACAACAATTAAGAAAACTGCACATATATTAAAGCATAAAGAAGCATGTTAGCAAAAAGTTTTTTAACATAATAAGTATCTTAATTATGGTACTTTGTGGAGTTATGTTTAAGGAATAATATAATAGTGTGTGGTTGCTTTAAAGTTTCAAGGAAGCATGATTGGTGGAAGAATATGTTGAGAAAATGTATTCCTTTGTGTTTTCTTTGTTAGAAATGCCAATTAGAAGTAGATGGACTGAGAGGAATAATGAAGGAGACGAAGTAAAATATAAATGACCACTGGAGACTCAACCTTGAACACCCATCCAATAAGAGTTCATTGAATGTGTTAAAACAATTTCTTTGTAGAACCCATTTCTTTAAATGTGTTGTATTATAAGAAACTACTCCAGGGCTGGGGGTGTAGCTCAGTGGTGGAACACTTGGCTAGCATATGTGAAGCCCTGGGTTTAATTCTCAGTCCCACAGTATGGGAAGAGAGAGAGAGAGAGAGAGAGAGAGAGAGAGAGAGAGAGAGAGAGAGAGAGAGAAAGAGAGAGAGAGAGAGAGAGAGACAGGCTATTCCAGTTTTCATGTCATTCATGTACTCACTCATGTAGCTCATTCTATTAAATACTGATTTTGTACCAAGAAAGATTCCTCACAGTAACGATTGCACCTGTAATTTCTGCCTCCTTAGATTTCATCGTTAGAGAATTTTATACAAAGTGCTCAGTGAAGAGGGCAGAGGACTTCTTCCTCCTCTAAGACTCTTGGAAGCATCATCCCTTTAAATTGTGTCTCTAGACAAGATTTGTTTTTTCAAGTAACTCTTCTTCCGATTGCTATTTAATAAAAGGAACAACCACCTAGTGATCTTTAATAGAAGAGGAATGTTAAAATAACAGTGAATTGGAATACATCTTTCCAAAGGCAAAAGTGCTTCATTAAAGGTTTGCTTATTTTTTTTTAAGTTGTTTGCCTTTGAAATCACCTAGAAACCCAGTGGAAGCCACATGTCCAGAGGAACCAAGGCAAAAACTGAGGGATACCATCAGGAATGATTATGAATAGCAGGCAGAGCCTAGGTCACAAAGAGAGAAGTGAAGGAGAGGATCTTCTGGAACCCTGAGCTCTTATCACGGGCACCTCTTCCCACTCCCGTTTTCTAAGCCCCTATCACATGGCTGGGTCCAGCCATCTGTGCAATCCTTTCCTGAGAACTAAAGCATGGAGGAGCTCAGAGATCATCTTATCATCTATCTATCAGGGAAAGTTTGCTAGCCAAAATAAGGAATGAAGACCTAGAAGGATACTTTTTTCTTATAATTTATTTATTACATTTTCTTCCTCATGCATTTAAGTTCTATATGCATAACTGGGTTTTGTCTATTTTCTTATTTATGTGATGATGATGTTGGTTTTTTATAAATTATTACCTGAAAGAGTACCAGAGGATATCTGGTTTCTTTCCTTCAGTAATGTTGCCTGCTTCCATTTGACAGAGGCATATTTATTTCAGGTTTCTGCTTCTTGCTTTCCATAATGAATGACATTTCTTTCAGATGCTTCCATTTCCAGATGAGAAATTAGGTAGCTTCAAAAACAGGGAGAAAAATATCAGAGAAAGGAAAGCCTCATACGAGAGTGTTCTCTTGAGCAGATGTCATTCTTGGTGACAATATTGGAAAGATATTCCTTATAGTCTTTCTCATATGCATGTATGCACATGTGTACAATTTTTGGTTTATAAGATGGTTAAACTGACACGTGCAAATAACCTGTACTGGACTTACTGACATGACAGGTCATGGGTTAAGAGATACCTGGAAGGTCTCTACCTTCATTGTTATACAAAATGAAGAAGTGTGACCATTTCTTTGCTCAGCAATGTCATTTTTAAAGCATGCAAGTGTCCCTGGGTTTTGGAAGTATTTCCTCTTCAGCAGCCTTAGTGATGCTCACAAATTCAAGGTAAATAAATATGTGGAATAACTAGAGTTTTTTGTGTGTAATGTGCACAAGTCATTAATTTGTACTTCTAGGTAATATCTTTTGCATGGCAAGAGTCTTTGTCCTTCTTTCAGCTCTTTGTTGGGTAGAAATGGCTCACTTCATAGGGCAGTGGCTAAAAGTGCTATACGTGGATTGAAGATAAGGACATGACGTGCTGAACTGTTATTAAATTATGGAAACATGGTCACTATAGCTTTTCCTGAAGTTAATTCTGTGCAACACGGAACCAGGATGATTTATGGGAGGAGAATAGTATGGGCAAAGACGTTTGGAAAAAATCTGTGTGCTTCCTGAGAAAGCAGAGGGCTAATATTTAGGGAATAATAATACAGGATACCTGGATAAGTTTAAATTTCAGATGAACAACAAAAAGGTTTTTAGCTTAAATTTTATCCTGTGTGTTATGTAGGATGTGCTTATATTAAAAGAAAAAGAAAAAAGAAAAAAACAAACTGTCATTTTTCTGAAATTCAACTTTAACTGAGCACCTGGGAGTCTGACAAATGTACCAGAAAGTCAGGCACATGGTAGCATCTTAGTCGTTTGGTTTTGCTTTTAACTAACCCCAGCACATCACTGAGTTGGTAGGCTCTCTGAGAAAGCAACATAAAGAAAAGAGACTGGCAGAAAACCATCGGAAACAATGGATACTCTGTCTGGCTTGACCCCCACAGGAAGTATGAGGTCAAGTTGGGGGGAAAAAAAGAAGAGGAAAATACAATGGGTATCTGTGGTTTTTATCTGACCAAGACACTTATCTCTTCACTTCTTAGTATCAAGAGTGTTTCTTTGGGGAACACTTCTTTCCTGCTCTCAGCCCTTGTGAAGTGGGTGGGGCGCATCCAACCCCAGGCTCTGAAGACAGGAAGGTGGTTTAGCCCCCCTGTCCTCCAGCACATTCCTCCTGCCTGGCTGCAGTGCTTGGCTCACGAGAAGACTGCCAGCCCTGGACTTTTCCTGGCATGATTTTAAAAGAGGCACCACTTCCCCTTAGGCTGCTCTTCGGATAGGATCTGGAGCAGGAGGTGCTGGAACCCACTTTCTTCCTTCTTTTGGAGAGGCTTCCTGAAAATGAAGCCAGTCGATGAAGCCCAGCCAAAGGAAAGAGCTCAAGAGAATCTATGACGTCACAGAGGCATTTGGGTCTAACTGAGGCCAAAACTGGAGTCCGTAGATTAATTCTCCTCTTTCTTTTCCTCTCTTGCTTTTTCTTCTTCTTCCTTTCTTCCCTCCTTCTCTACCTCCCTCCCTCCTGCCTTCATTTATATCCTTTTTTTCCTATTTTTTTTATTGTCCTAGGCTACATTGAATTAGGTCTATCACTTGCAACATAAAAACTCCTAATTTCTACACAAAAATAGTTTAGAGTTGGATTGTTTAATGTATTCATTTCAGAGTAAAGAATTTAGACTTCAGTCTTTGGAGATTTCTCAGCTGGGAAGAAATGGGATTAGAAAACTTGACCCAGGAAGGTTAACCTGGGGGTGGATCAATAGGAGAAGGATTTAAGGAGGGGATGCATCCATAGGAGACTCTCAGAAACTTTGGTGATGGGACCCTAATCTGGAGTCTTGAACACAGCATGGATACAAGAGTGACTACAGAATGAGAATTAAGATGTGACAGCTGACCAAATGATGGCAAGGGGGAGGACATATTTTATTCAATACATAATGTTTATTGGACTTCTAGGGCAGTGACACTTATCAGAAGGAAATCTTGAATTGACCTCATTAGAGATGTAGCAAACATTTAAAAAAAAAAAAACTATAGCCCAGAGGAATTAAAGTAATAGAATAGGCAACTTGTTGAAGTTCGCCGGAGCTCTGTGGTTTCATTATTTGATTATTATAAGTTTATTATAGCTATTGCCAGAAGCCGAGAGACTTCCTCTTTGGACTTAGCTCCTATTTATGTTGCTGAATAAACATCCATTTTTAAAAGCACAGCCATTAATAACTTGTCCATCTGTACATTTTCCCTTACCTCCATATTTTCCCAGTCTATGGGTTAACATGTATGGCAGTCACTGTTAAACTCTTAATGGCCATTTATTTATTTCTGTAATATGTTCATGCAAAATGTTTTCATTGAACCTTCAGACATTCATTAGTCATTTGTTTACCATTACACAAATTTATGGAACCATTAAATGCACCATCTTGGTGAGCTGTCAGAGAAGAGTTGTAGTGAAGAGGAGCATATTGTTGGGAATTTGTTAGAAGCTCATCCCAATATTATTAATTTTGTTTATTATAGAGCCAAGACAATTCAAGTTATCTCACACAGACTTAAGAAGCTGACTTGAAAAACACACTCTCTTCAAACTGAGAGGCTATCACTTAGAGAAGGAAGACTAAGAGGAATAGAGTTGCTTATGATTGGAACCCACTTAGCCAATGAATTATAGCTCAATAAGTGAGAGCTTAATAATTTCTAAGACTTTAGGTATTATATCGCCTTCGGGGTTCATGTTTCAGAATGGTCAGTGGCAGATCTTTCTGATACTTCAGGAAGAAGTATTTCTTGAGTGGGTTTAAGAGTCTTTTACATCGAAAATTCTTCCTTCGCACTAGAGTTAGTTTCTGAGCTATTTCCAGGACATCCATAATTAATAAGATATGTTCTTTTGGAAGCAAAGGCAAAAGAAGTAAAATTACAAACATTTAAGTGAGATAAATTTGTATTTGAATTCTGTTTTTGACTGCTTTATATTTAGGTCAGTGTCTCATACTCTGAGCCTTAGAATGCTCACTTTTAAGATGGGGATATAGCTGCATATAATGATCAGAAGAACTGATATAATGCACATGAATGCTTAGTGCAAGTTATACCACAGTGAGGACCTGAGGACTATTGGACGTTAATGTTGTCATTCCCCTCTTGATATTATTCTCATTATTCCCCTTAAACATTATCTTATCAGATTGATGCCTTAGGACTGGTGATTTGTGCACTGCTTTGATTTAACGCTCTAATACCTACATAGCATCAAAAGATGTTTCTCTCCCATACTTAAAGTATGATGACAACCTAACTGAATTTCTGCTTTTACTCAAGAGTTAAGTTAAAGCTCCTGTTCTTAATTCAAATCTTAAAGTGGGGTTTCTCTGCTGAGATTCTGAATACTGGGCTTTTAAGGCAGCATACAAGAAAACCCATAGCATTTAAATAGGGGTACCCCTCCCTGCCCACACAGGGCCCCTAGGTCGCATCTGGAATGTTAGTAAATTTCCTTCTTGGTCGAGTTCCAGCCCTTATAGCTGAGCAAGGACCCAGAACTGCTGCCTCCCGCACATTCTCTCCACCCACTGCCTTTTCCATTCACTGAAGACAGTCCCTCTGCGTTCTTTGCTAGAAAGGAAGAAGCTATTGGGTCTTACTTCAGTTAAGAGCTAACATGTTTCATTATAACTGAACACACAGGGCACCTTAAGCTGATGAAGACGAATGAAAATAAAAGTGATCGTAACTAAACAGAATCATTAGCTGATTTTAACATCCAGCAAATTGGGTCAGTGGACTCAGAGCATAATCTCAACTTCATCAATTAGATATAAAATAGACTTCAAGATTCTTATTTTAACAAGGAATCAATTGTTGCTGGAATCATTCATCAGTCCTCAATTTTATTTATGCATTCGAATTACCTGTGATTCTTTTGAAACATGGACAAGTCACCTCTAAACTCAGTAGGTCTGGAATGGGGTTCAAGAACCTGCTTTTGTTTTTAAATGTCCGCAGATGATTATGATGTAGAGCTAGGAGTGAGGACTGCTGAATTATGAGGACACTGTGGATGATGTGCCAATAATCACTGACTGACCCACAAACTATCCTGTGGTATCACAAAACAGTAGTTAGGGGCTAGTGGGCTGATACACATCAGTATGTGGGGTTTTCCAACAACTCATATGACAAACAGATTGCCTTCTGAAGGTTCCACTAAAACACACTGCCATATTTCAAATAGCTTGACCACTTCTAAACCATTTCAAGTTAGAGCGGCAACATGACCTCTTGGCCCCTCATCGTCTGGCAATTCTCTTCATCCAGTTTGACAACTAACGTGTGGCTGGGACAGGAGAAGCTGTTCAAGAGTAAAAGGACTTCTTGGTGACTCTGATTTTCTACGTTCGTCATAAGCAATCTCACAGTTGACTATCAGATGATTTTTCTTGTCAATATAATCAGAATGGAGTTCAACTCTCTTCGGTTTTCTCACCTACAAAATAAGATTAAAATTTCCCCTTTAGGTATATTGTGCAGATAAGCGATAGTCTGTTGAATATCTACTAACACAGAGCTCTAATGGCAGTATCTAGAGTGCTGGATATAGTTTTATTTTTTAACAAAAGATAACTACTCTTGTTATTAATATTATGTAAAGGAACTAAGCCTAGAGAACCAGGTACTAGGAGAAGATACTAGATATTATCATTTGTGATTCTCTAATCTGGTGATAGTACCCCCGAAAGCCACCTAAACATACACCCTTCGAGGGTGGCTCTTTATGAGGAGCAAGGGCCATTTATTTTGACACCCACTAACCCTAGGTGCTTTTTATTTTTGTTTTGTAACTTGGTCAGAATCTCTGGATATATTGGAAATGTCACGTTTTAATATTCTGACATTCATATCTCATTTTTTCATTTTATGTATTAAAAGTTCAACAGGGAAATTAAACAGGCCCATTTATAATGACTCAGTTGCATTTTTCAATAAAGTAGTCAATTAGAACTTACTCTCTGGTTATGAACTCACACTTAAATGAATGTGATAGTCATTCATGTGAACATTCATTGAACATTGAACTTTCTGATGCTCTATGCAGGGACAAATTCTCAGCACTATATTAAGTTGACCTTCATTATTGTGTGTTTTATCAAAAGATGCTATCAATGATGGATGGTCTTAGTTTGTTCAGGACTGAGGAGGTTCCTAGGATGCTGTACTTTCTTTCTTAAGATGGAGACAATCCTGAAAAAAACTGTGTCAAGTAAGTCACCCAATTTGTCCCCCAGGTTGCAGTTTAAATTTGGTCATGCCAAAGGGTCTTCTTCCCTAGTGAATTGTAGCATCTAGAACTGAAAATTATGAAATAAAGAGCTAAATGTTGTCTATAGTCCATCCCTGGTCCTCACCAGATGCTGAGGCGAGGTTAGAAAATCATTTTTAGATCAACAGTTTTAGAATTTCAACAAATAAAACTGTGTAGGCAGCATACTGAATGGGTTACCATTGACAATCATTTGTAGTTGAATATTCATGAAAATTATTATAATGTATTGACATATCCAACTATGCTATTGTGTGGGGAAGTACCTTGAAAACTATTAATCCCAATTACACATTCTGTATTTTTATAAATATCACTGAAAAATGAAGGAAATTCTTTATGTGAACATTATCATTTCTGCTACTCAGCAAGAACCTGTTGTGAACTAGGTACGATTAAACATCCAAGGTACCCATTGATGCCAAGCTCCTTCAATTCCAAAGCAACCTGGGGAAGCCCTACAACTGACTTTGCTATCAGTATCTATAAAGAAAGGAGAAATTTGCACAAAGAAAGGACAAGGGCTATTGAAATGACTTTTCTTTTAACAGTTGGAGTGAAAGTGGAAAAGATCTAACAAACCCCCATATGTTCCTGGAGCAGTGATGGGAGGGTTAATTTTATTATGGATTTCATAGCACTGGGAAGTGTCAATTGATTAAGGGAGTTTGCAGTTCTGAGTGTCTTAGCCAGCTACCCATCTGTTTCACAGGAGTTTGTTAACACAGCTGGAAAAGATGGAGTTGCCAAGCTTTCCGAGGCCTTTCAAGTCTCATCTTCCTCCCCTCCCCCAGTAAGAGAGCTAAAACAATTACATTGCCTTCTCCAAGGAAATCATTAAAGGAGAAAAAGAAAAAAAAATCTTTTCTTCTCTATTTCTTTTCCATAGGACTGAATATTACCTCATTTGAGACATTATTAAAATGTATATATAAGCCCTAGTTTCTTGCAGTTCAAAATTGCCTGTTTGTTACACTTTCTCTGTCTTTTATTTAATTTTGATGAATATATTATCACAAACTAACTGGAGGTTGCAATCCCATCCAAAAACTCTCTCTGTGGTTGAATCTCCTCAGTTTCCAAATCAGAGCTCTTTCACATTGATTGGTTCTAAGTCATGCCTAGTCCTAGAATGGAGATAATCTAGAACATACATTCTGTTCATTCAAGTTCAGGACTGGAGTCATAATTATTCTTAATGAGAAATTATTATTTCCCATTAGGAACTTCGTTGCTCCTTAAAATATTACTAAGAATGACTGAAGTCAGAGGGGTGCTGACTGCTTTCGAAAGTGTTCCCCGGTTGAACCAGAGAATCAGGCAGAGAAGGACCATCTATTATTCATTGACCATATCTTCAATCCATGCATAATCCAAGTTCCATATTTTATAATTTAAATATGTACCCTCAATCACATTTTAATGTACCTATTATCTTCTGGCTGAAGAAACTTGAACTCAAAGTTTAAGTTGGCAAAATCACTGAGGAAATGAATTCCATAATGAGGTCTAGGGGGTTGCAAAATCCATTTCTTTCCCACTGTTTTATTTTCTTGACCAAAATATAGAAATTCCTGCTTAGAAGGGTTTAAGTCCCTTACATGTGGCAAAGTTAACACACAACCAAAGTTCTCTATTTTCAAGTTTAAATATAAGTGGAATTGAAATATGTTTAAATTCTTTGTCTTAGTTTCTCCATAAGAAGAAAAATTGTCTCTTTGATATTCAAATTTTTATTTTTATTAACTTGAAAAAGATTCATCACTTATGGGTTTGTTAAGTGCCAGTCTTGAGTGTATGTTTGGGATAACAGAACATTGCCAATCTGACTTCTGCCCTCACAAAGCACAAACTTCAGTAAAAGGCTTCTTCAACTTTAGAGTCAATTAAAAAAAAAAAAATACCTGGAGCCAACCTCCTGGTATTATGATTCTGAAAGACTGGGATGGGTCTAGGAATTGCCATTTTAATGAGTCAGACTAATCTTTATATGAGGAGAGGCCCTCAGAGAAATAGGGGATGTACAGAGTGAACAAACACATTACTATTTTGGGGGTGGAGTGGGGACTGGGGATTGAACCCCTGTTGTCTTTACCACTGAGTTATACCCCATTCCAGTCTTTCAAGGCTGGGCTAGAACTTGTGATCCTTCTGTCTCAGCCTCCAGAATAGCTACTATTACAGGCATTAGCTATCAAGCAAAGCTCAAATTACTAATTTAATTACTAATTATAAGTAAGTACATTGTAGGAACAGAACAAGATGATAGAACAGGGAATAAGAGACACCTTGAACTTAAACCAAAAATCAAAACAAGGAATTGATATTCATCTGAAAGAGCCAAGGTGGAGGGAAGTCTAGGCAGTATAAAAAAGGAAGAAGAAAACTTGAAAATATTTCATAGAAATATGAGTTGCTTCATTTTTTTCTTTCCTTTTTTCTTGGGCGGGGCGGGTGACAGTACTGGGCGTTGAACCCAGGGCCTGTTAAGTGAGCATGCTCTACCTCTAAGCTGCTTCCCTAGATCTTTTTTTAAATAATTATTTTATGTTGATATAGAGCCTTTCCAAGTTTCCCAGGCTGGCCTTGTACTTGCAATCCCCCTGCTCCAGCCTCCCAAGAATCTGGAATTACAGGTGTATACCACCATGCCTGGCTCTGAGTTGCTTCATTGCAGTTATGATTTTTTTCTCTGATTCATGCAGATATGCAACTTTACACAATGAAGAGCTGTCATTTCCCCTACTACTGGCACAACTAAGGCTTAACTTTTCTGGCTTAAGTATTAGACCAAATAGGGAGTTTCTTGCAACCCTGAAAAGGGCCACAACCCCAGAATCTAATTGCAATGATTTCCAAACAATTTTGAGCAGTATTGAGAAGCTAGATAACTCACTGTCATCCACCTTGCTCAATCCATTCTCATTGTTTTGATGGGATGGCAACTTGCCTAAAAACTTCCTATGACAGGAGTGTGGCTGATCCTCAATTTCTATTTCAAATCATCGAAGGGGCTATAAATTGAATCCTTAAGCATCCAGGTGTGGGGTGAGCTCTCAGATTTTCCAACAAGTAAGATTGTGTGGACCTCATGAATATGGTCATTTTGTGTGCCCATAGCAGGGCAGTTCTATGCTCTGAGGAAGACCAGTCTCTTTAGTATAATCAGTTCCTCTCAGGCTGCAGCCTGGCCATGTGACCCACACAGTGGAGATGTTGTCACAGGCCTCAGTCCCTCACTATGTCCGTAGGCTTTGCACATCCCTGATATAGAGTCCATTGTGTCCTGATGGGACTGTCCACTGAAAGCATCATTTGTACAGCAGAGAAATGATGGGCCTTCATAGCTAAGCCTCTTTAGTAGGTGGCTTTGAGAGGGTCTGGGCAAATTCTGACTTTTAGACATTGGATGAAAATAGGTAAGCAGAACATTAAATTTTCCCCATTTCAAGGTAGGGGGTAAAGAGAACACATAAAAACACAAATATTTTTCTTCCCCCCCTCTTCCTTTATCCTTTCTTTTCCTCCCTCCCTCTGTTCTTCAATTACAAAAACATTCCCAAGGCATCCACTATGTGCCAGCTGCTTTTCTAGCCAATGGGGAAATGGGAAACACAGGATTCCAGCTCCAGGTATTCTCATAATCTAGTGATGGTTGTACTGGTGGTTTGGGGACATGGAGAAAAAATTAGCTTAGCTAAGTGTAAATGATAAAGTATAATAGAATTACTGCATCTCTAATTTAATGCATGTTTCCTCCATGTCAGGCACTAATAATTGATTCATTTAATTCTCACATGAATCCTAAGAGAGTCACTATAAATAGATTTATTTTGCAGAATAATAAACAGATAAAGACAAGGGAAGAAAATTGGGCAAATCCATATTTGAGCATGTACACTTTGATTCTAGAGCCAGAGTTTGATCCACTTTGGTGCTCAGAATATAGAGAAGACATGGAGAAGGAAGTGATTTATGCTGTTGGGCATTAGTTGTGGCTTCAAAGAGAATATCTATCTAAATCAGTTGAGCTTTGAATGGTAGATTTGGGGTTGTCGAGGAAGAATATAGGATAGTGTTAAGATGAATAAGGTAGCTATCCTCATAAGTTCAAGGAACTTATAGGATAGTGGGAGGGACAAACTAAACAAAGAAAATGAAAGAAAAGGGAAAAATACTATTTTAATTACTAAGTTCTAGAATTCACCACAGAGGGACATTTTCCACTTTCTCTAGTGAACCTCTTTGCCTTGTGGAAGAGGTCTTTACGTCCTCGCTGCTCCCCTAACAGAATCCCCTTTATTTTCATCACCAGGGTTGGGCCATTTGGCAGTCAACATACCAGTCACTCATCCAGGCAATGAAATTAACCGTGACTGAATTAGAATGATTTTGATTCAACCCCTGGGCAGGTTTTAGTTACATTTCCCTAATACAAGGTGGAGAAGTTGTCTGATCAATGCTGGGTTTCTGCCAGGAAGGAAGAGGACAGGGTGAAAGCCATTTGGTCATCAATGTCACCCTGAAACTCTGCTATGGGTAAAGCAATGTCATGAAGGGATTTGTGACCCAATAAAAAATGAATAAAAACAATGTTGAATGCTACTGGTGAGCTCCTAGACAGTATCAAGACCTTAATTTATTTCTATTTCATAGATAAAAGGATGAATGAAAGGGAATGCTAAGGGAAGGTAGAAGAAATTACAATATGGCTAATAAAATACATACTAGTTCTTACACAGTACTGACCTTGTACCACATACTGCGAAAGATTGCATATGTATATGATATAGACATATGAAATACATTTATAATCTGTTACACTAAGGCAAATTATTCCTATGAGCTAGTTTATATTGTTCTATGTTTTGATTTTTTGTGTCAACAATTCTAAGAACAATGAGATTAACAAAGTTGTCTAAAATTGCATAGCACATAATATACCAAAAAAAAAGTTATTATGCTATGTAATGCTATTAGAAACATGCCAATGCTTATTTTAAAATAACATAAAGGGCCAATACTTTAGTCATTTAATAATTGAAATTACCTTTATCTTATTTTGCACCTTAGTCAAATTTCATCTATGTATTTTTATAAAGTTTGCTATACACATTTGCTGAAAAAAGAAAAAACATGTTAAAAATTCCATGTGTAACATAGTTCAAATCAATTCGATGACACTATATATTTCAGAGCTTATTTCCCACTTGATAGTTCAATATAACTTCTCAAATCCAAAATTCAATCTGGTAAAGGGAGTCTGTAGTCCTAGGAGCAGAAGTAGCTTTAGAATGTGCAAAGATAATCTTTGACCCACAGCTATGACCCTAAGTAAAACTTCAACAACTAAACCACAGATCTTTGAGTTCTCTGCTCAGTGCAGCTCATTCTGTTTTGCTAAGTAGTACTTGGATACTAAGGTATGTCAATAACTAACCTAGTCACCTGCCCCTAGCAATCAATATTTTGTGACTTGAAATAGTATTAAGAGGATGGGAACATTACACAGGTACATTTCTTAGAGTATGTGAAAGTGAGCACACATTTCTTATAAAGGAAAGGTATAAGGGGATAAGTAAAGACTGTAGTAATTCTTTTATTTCAGGTGGTATGATTATGGGTGGTATTTATTTCTTTTTCAAGTTTTTTTTTATTTTCTATAATGTGCAATTTTGATGTTTACAAAACTAAATCCACATTTTTAGAAATCGCTATGATTTAGAGAATTTATAGGTGACTCTTCCTGTGTGCATGCTATTTTCTAGGTGCTCTAGAAAATAAATGTCTTATTTCATTGGAAAGAAATGATATTGACATGGTATAGGTACCATGTAGTTTATCTTCTACTCTCTTATCTTCATTTAAAGACCTTTCTTACTGTTCTCCTGGTTTTATCCAGCCTGCCAGCAGTGTAGGTGGTTTCTCTTCTGTGTGTGTGTGTCTTAGATACATGATTGTAGTTACACAAGAAGGCCTAACTAGATTGTCATATATTCCTATAATAATGCTATGAAGAGCCAGAATTTGAATATTAAAACTGATAATGAACTAATCTGAGGCAGCAGACATGAACTGGTTCAAGATTTTATATCCAGTGGCCCAATACATCTTTGATTACTTGGGTCATTGGGTATAAAATCTGTAAATGGTAGTCCAAAGCAAATGGTTAGACAAAGAAAGATGTTGTATTTTTTCTTTTGAGAATATTTAATAAACAAATAGCTATGGGCCTCCAGGTGAAGGATAAGTCATACCAAGCCTCTGGGGAAATCAATACCAAATGTTCCAAAGACAGTGATGAGGAGATCCTTGGTGTGGTCTTCATGTGTCAGTGTGGCATGTTATAACCAGACTGTAAACACTGAAGACTTCCTGACAAGAGATCCACAGTTTAAACACTGTCATGAAGCAAGACCTTACTCATTGGAGGGGTGGGATGGGGAGAAGCCAACTGGAAGACATTTGCACTATATGAGGAAGAAAACTGGATTTGTGGTCATAAGTATGATTCCAGTTTTTAGATCTGCCATTGATGAACTCTGCTATTGGAATTAAGACAGTGTCTAGGTCAGTGCCTGATGCAGAATAAAATTTATAGATTAAAAACATAACTTGGAATATTATTTTAAATAATAATTATAAAGTATAAAATTTTAACCTTATAAATATATATCACATGAATATTTAACTACTCAAGTTTATATGTTATAGAGATCTACACATGTCTCCCAATATAATAACCGAAAAATTATTTGGAGTAGATTATGACTAACTTTAATTTTTATTCTTTTTGTTTTCCTGTGCTTAAAAAGTTTTCTGCTTTGAGCAGAACTTTTCAGTCAGAAAAAAATTAGAATCATATATATGTATATACCCACATGTACAAACACAGAATGGAAACACAAACAGATAGGTCTACATGTACTTTAATTATCTTTAGCTACTTCACCTTAAGAGTGGTGGTAAATTTAACCCTTAAGGTTGTTTTGAAGGTTTAAATTCACAAACAAACGTGCATTAAAAAATTAATATGAAGATGAGAATTTACTCAGTGATTTTGAATCCTGGGATTTTGGATTGTACTTCAGATTGTTAAATAGGCCTTGTAATGACTGTATATACTTCAAGTTTATCAGTCTGGCCTGGCCTTTCTTTTCTTAGCTGCCTCGTTTCATTTTGGATTTATTCAAATTATAAAAATCAGTGAAAAACTCATCCTCCCTCTTCTGGCACAAACTGAAATTCAGAAGGTTAATTGAGAATATTTTAGATTAAAAAAAAAGATCTCTTTAGATTTGATTTCATGGGCAAATTGCTGTGTAAAAATCAAACACTTGAGCCAATAGGCCTATAGGTCATCCTTAAATTTGCTGTGAGTTCTTCCTCCCAAGATTCACCATATTCAGTCATGATGCTCCCTCATGACAAGTAAGATTGCTCATCACTTAGTCTACATTTTTGTGGCTACCACCCTTCCTCTGACTCTTGGAAATGATTAGCTAGGATTTTTGTTTTTACATTAAAATGATTTTTGGAATTCCTTGTCTCTCCTCCTTAAAGACTCTCCTATATATACCACATCGTCTTTAAGTGTCCTGAAGCATGCCTGCCTCCTGTCACATGTCCACGTTCTTGTGGCTCCTGGTGCCATTAGAACAACAAGAATGCAGGTAAGACATCCCATATATTGTCAAGGTCTCGGTAAGAAACAGAATAAGAAACGTTAATGAAATGCCTTATTTTAAATTTTAGACAAGATAAGGGAAACAACGAGGGATGTTGAGAAAACCAGAGACTAGCATCAAGGGAAACTGCCTGTGTAGGAAAAAATAAATTATGTCACCTGAGTCCAGTGAGGTCAGGAGCCATGGAGATGTCCCTGCCCTACTGAGCTGATCTCATGAAGGACACAGCCACTGCCTAAATAGGAAGTAAACTGGAAAAAATACCGTGGCTTACCTCTTCCCACCTTCAGATCTTCCATCCATGCCCTCTCTTGTCAAGCCTAACCAGAGGTATGAAGGTGTGGGAACTGGTGGTTCAGTCCACTTGAGCTCAGTATAAGGCAGGGAAAAGAAGATAATGGATCTGGGATGTAGACTGGTGGAGTATTCATCCAACATATCTAGCATGTCATGTGGTAGAAACACTGCTTGTTCATCTTTAGTAATTCTGTAATCATTCTTGAATGTAATTATTACCCTTACACTTCAGTTTAGAAACTGAGACACAAATTGCATGAATAATTTGTACAATTTCAGGTCTTTGGAATTTGGCAAAGCCAAGATCCAAACAGAGTCCTTTCTGAATTCAAAATCCAGGCTCTTTAAGAAGAAACCCCTAATTCTTTTGTCCTAGTATTCAAGGGTTCTAATGTTCTCCAATCAGTTATTTGTATTCATACTTTAGCCAGACCGTGTCAATGTCCATCAAGTTCCACTGCTCTTCTTTTGTCTTCTCTTTCCCAGGAATCAAATATACTTGTGCCCATCTTTGTAAGCCCAATAATGCATTCCTCCCTCTCATAGGAGCCTCTTCAGTGCAGGAGCTGACTGAATCCCCTCTTCTACCTAAACACGTTCCTCTCCGATTCCTCGTGCAGCATTTATCCTATTTCTGCCTGCAGTATTATTGATCTGCTGATTTGCCAACAAATAAGGGAAATAAAGCCCAGATTGGAAACCAGTTGATCATGATACTGTTCCTTCTAGGAATTAGAAATGGGCTTTAATCCAAGGACTTCTTAATTGACCTTAAGCAGAATTGTTGCCATGTTAAAAATCATAATTAGAGATATTATGGTGATGTTATGATATGTAAAGGATTCAAGTCACTTTTCTTTTGAATGTATTGCAAAAGAGTTAGGAAATTAGCCCTCATTGGAACACTTTGAAAGTTTGTGACAAAAGAATTAATGTGCAAAAGAATTTATCCCAAATATTCTTTTGCATTTGCCAACCAAAGAAATGTTGAGCCTTGTCTCTGACTAAAACTTGCAAGATCTTATGGTCTCAGAGTTGATTATCAGAAGGTTTTTATAAAGAGATACATAGAAATATGTGAATTAATTTGGTCTTTCTCCAGTTTTCAGTCCTGCAAAGATTTCTTGTACCTTCCATGATGAAGTAAGTAGCTGTGGACTAAACTATGAGGTTAGAAATTTGAACAGAGCAAATTAATCACTGCATTTTTAATGAGCCAATCCTTGAAACTTAAAGACAGCAGTTTATTTCTTTCATATTCTGTTTGGTCTGCCTCAGACAAACAAGGCAATTAGACACCATCTTAGCACCCATTCAGCTCAGCATAGGAAAGTTAAAGATATGTCATTTAAAAGGCTAAGATGTTATCAATGTTCCACATAAGAACCTGGCTTTAGAAAGTCTTAATAAGCACAGCAAAAAGACCTAAAGCAACAATGAACTTTACTCACTTTTAATGGTTTTCATTTTTCAGAACCAATGTACTAAAACCTATTGATAGAAGAAAATGAATTTGTTATTCTGAACACTTCGACTTTGACAGGTGATTTATAAATTAAGCCCAATACAAGGCAACCACTTGGGTTTTAAATTTTTTCTATTATCAAATCAAATCAAATCAAATTAAAAACCTCCTGATTTTACTGAAAAAGAAGAAAGAGAAGAAAATATGTACATAACTGCTTAGGGAAATTTTATTTTCATGTATAAACTTTTATGCTATATATTTTTATGTCTAAGATTTTATGTTTTCAGAGGAAGTTCATGGCTTCATGGGTGAATTTCTGTTTCATGTCAGAGTATCTAAAAATAAATTAACTGTCCATGGTAATAACAGTGATAGTCACAAATTGTATTTATAAAGTGTTCCTGAAGTTTCAGACATTGTGTTAAGTGCTAAGATGTATTTTTTTACTTTAATCATAACAAACTATCTATAATGTAAGCATTATCATTTCATTGTCCACATGAAACAATGTAGGCTCAAAAATTGTTAAGTTGCTTGTCCAAGTTTACTTATTTAAAAAAAAATAACAGAAGTTGTACCGAGGTTTTTATAACTGACATCCCATCCTTCTGCATCTCAGCCATATTTCCTACAGTGATCATAAAGCATTATGCTAGAGGTCATTAAGAGTTCAAGACAGATAGACAGATAGCATATAGACAGATATGTAGATATAGATATGCAAAATGAATATACCAAAATAACTGACTAGTAGCAGAGTTGTAGAAAGAAATGGAATATGTGAAATATCTCTATAAGTAATTGACAGTTCACAGAAGTACAAACTCAATATTGGCTAAGTGAAAATGGCTTCATAAAGAAGGTTATATTTGAGCTGGCTTCTGTTGGCTGAATATGCCTTGAATGGGGAACAGGAAAGGTTTTGGGGTTTGCTTGTTTTAGGGGAGCAAGGATAAGATGGAGAAAGACAAAATCATGAAATCGAGAATAAAAACAAAGGAAGGAAGGAGATGGAAGATGAATAAAAAATAACAGCTCCTCTGTCATAATAATCACAGCTATTATTAAGTGTGCCACATGCTGTACTAATTTTCATGTATTTGTTATGATATTTAAGTATTAACTCTAGTTAGTATTAATTGTTTGCCCATATTTACTAATGAAGAAGATAGAGCTCAAAGAATTAAAATAACTTTTTGGATGTTCAAAATAAGCAATGAAACCAATTAAATCTAAAGTCTTTTTTACTTATAAACCTGGATTCTCAATCATTCTACTAAATTATTATCCAGGGTATTTGAATCGAAATTCTGTGATACTTACTTGAAGGTGAAGGGTTAACACTAAGATTGACTTAAAAATGAGTACAGAGGTGGGGAAGTTACAAGATGTCCTTCATTTCTTCTATTCAACAAACATTTATTGTTTGCTGGAGTTCAAGCTGCAATATCGTACCAGGTGCTGCAGGAAGTCTCAGAAGAAAGAGAAAGGGTCCCTGGCCTCAAGGAGGCTCTGCTCTAGAATGGCAGGTGAGAGATGTAGACTAACAAACAGCATAGGAAGTGCTATGTGACTGAGTGAAGAGACACAAATGAACAAAGGGAAAGGAGATGATTTGAAAATAGAGGACTAATTCAAGAAGACTTTGTTGAGGTAGTGAAATCAGAGCTGTCAGGATTCACATAGGACAGAGAAACACAGAAATTAACCAATGTAAAATTAGGGACATGGAACAAGAGTGATCACATAGGAACTTTGTCTGCTCTTATGAGTATGTGAATATGAATGCCAACTGTAAGTTCCAGGAGGTCAGATTGTGCAGGGGTTTCAGGTCAATAGAGTAGACTATGCTCCAACAATGAGGGGTAACGAGGTAGGAAAGGAAGACCCTTTCCAACCCTTGCCTGTCATATATCTAGATCTTCATAAAGAGTTGGTGAAGGAATCAATA
The DNA here is from genome assembly GCF_045843805.1 of Urocitellus parryii. Classification (NCBI taxonomy): domain Eukaryota; kingdom Metazoa; phylum Chordata; class Mammalia; order Rodentia; family Sciuridae; genus Urocitellus; species Urocitellus parryii. The sequence goes on along the minus strand of NC_135537.1, from coordinate 18,661,927 downwards.
AGTTGCCCTCAGAGGGTCAAGGCTGTGTCTCAGGAAGGTATAAAACGATATATAAAAGGGACCAGGGAGACAAAAGGAAGCCAGCGAGGAAGCTGCTGTGTTTAATCAAACATGAGAATTTCAACTTCCTGTTGTGGGAATGAAATTCAGAGGCAGGCTGTCACAGTCATCATGAAGGAAGCTTGGTCAACACCTCGAGGATGTATGGATATATCCTCAAGGATGACTCAGGATGTGGAGAGAAAGGTGGCAAAAGAATCAGACATGAAGCCCCAACATTAGTCTATTGAAAAGATAAATACTTAGCAGAAACAGTTGGTTGTAGAGTTGGAGTTGATCTGTTCATGTATTCTAAGAATGTTTGTGAAGACTTTCTGTGTACCCAGAATTTTTCTAGACAATTGAAATACATCAGCTATGAAACAGACAAAAATCTCTGCTCTCCTTGAGCTTACATCCTAACAGGTGGGAAAAAAGCAGACTATAAAAAATAAACAAAAATTAGATTGATTATTTAAATATTGAATGTTTTGAGTGTTAAAAAAGAGCATGGTAAGGGGATTTGTGTCATGGTGGGGACAGATTTTAAATGAGGTAAGAAGTGTAGGCATCATGTCAAGGTGATTTGGAGGGAAGATCTGAAGGAGGGAATGGAGTTAGACTAGGTGGTCAGGGAAGAGACAGACAGTTTGCCTTTATATCCTCTGCTCCTGTATCCACATTCAACCAAAAGAGGATTGAACATTTTTTTAAAAGTACATCTCTGCTGAGAATGCACAGGCTTTAAAACTTACCATTATTCCCTAAATAATGTGGCTTAGCAACTATTCACATAAGATTTACATAAAGTTTGCATTATAAGCAATGTAGATATGAGCTAATATATACCAAAAAATGTGGGTAGAGTACATGGAAACACTACACCATTTTACCTAAGGGAACTGATCTTTGGTGGATTTTGTTGTCCATGAGGTTCTTGAAAAATTCCTCCATGGCTACCAAGGAACAATTGTGCTGGAAGTCATTGGCTTGAAGTTGCCAGGAAAAGGGGTGAGAAAAGAAGACCTCTCATTTCTGCCTGGAGCCTGAGAGAACTGTAGGGAGCATCCACACTTACTGACTGAAAGATGGAAACATAATTAAGAAGGGAAAAAATACAAAGCTTTATATGCACTTAGAAATGGACAAACTTTTATTCAATTTAAAACATCTACCTGCCCAGAACTTAGCTCCAGTTAGGTAAGGCTCCATGAAGCCCTTTCCAGATTTTTCCTAGACTGAGCAAGTACTATTCATCTCATATGAGCCTTCTGGGAACCTTTCAATTCTCATTTGATGTGGAAAAGCCAGAAGACAAAACTAAGATTGCAAAGGGGGAGTCAGGTTTTTAATTTTTCTCTGTTCTTCCTTCCACCTACTAGGATACATGATGTAGATCTTGGACCACAGAAAGTACAATTCATGTTGGTCAAAATAGAATTGAGCTAAACAACATCTGATCTTAGAGGAAGTATCCTGATGATTCAGGCTATGCAAGGACTGTTTTCAGAACAGACTTGAATGATATGATATGCCAACTCTGACGTAGGGGTTCACTTTGGTGTGGATACCATCTGTTGATTCTAAGACCTGGCTGACCTTGCCACATAGAGTCAAGTCTCCAGAAGGTCATTAGGTCCAATTCCCTTCCTTCAGGCGGTCAAAATATAAAACATCAAAGCCAGCATTTATCCGTTCTCTTTCATTAAAGTAGGTTCCAGAAATCACATATATTCCAGGCCACCATGCATATTGAACCAAACCTCTCTTGATGAAATTGAAGATCACTTTTAATTGTTCTCGTTACGGGGATGAGTGTGCAAGACAGTCTACCATTTAAGCACTTTTTGACTTGATTCTATTTATTTGTTCACAAAAGAAAGAATGCATCTGCTTCTACAGTGACAATTTAAAAATTGCTACATTTTCGGGACAGATTCATTTATGACAAAATTTAATTTTAATTTCTTAAGTTTTATTTTCAAGAAGGACACATCTGGTAGGATTTAAACTTCAGACTTGGTTCTCTAGGAATTTTCCCTCTTGGTTCTCCACACATGAGCTGGAGACAGTACTAGCAATAGAAATGGGATCTGTATTAAATAGGGAGAGAAATGCTCCTGTGATTTTTCGGTTGAGACTTAAAAGATCTCACCAGATCTTTTCTCTATTCAGATAAGGAGCCAAAGACCTTGATAGCAGCTTGTCTGGATTAGAAGGGTGACTGTTTGCACTCTTGTTTAGTTTGCTCCTTAATAGGGACCAGAATGTCAGGGGTCCTCTGTGTAAGAAGCAGCAAAGAAGGGAGATGTAGGGTGGGGCCTGGTGGGAGAAGCTGACTGCGAGGTATGTGGGGGGGGGCTGCAGAGGGACTGGGATGGGTGGCAGCAGAGATCACAGAGATCAAAGAATCAAGAGCCCTCAGCCTTCCACAGCAGAAAAGCCTTTGGAAACTCTTTGAAGTCCAATTTACCCTCTGCCCTCAATCAGGAGTGTGTCAGGGAACTTGAGTGAGCAGGGTTCAGGCAGGGCCGCTTCACGAGTCAGATAGCATCTTTGTGAGATGCAGAGCATCTTAACAAAGAGGAGTGCAGAAAAATTACACTAATTTCTGATCTGCAATAGCTTACCCTCTAATTAGCAGACAAAACCTGTGCTGATTGGACCCTGCCACCTTGCCAGAGTGCTTCAACCAACAAGGGACACTTGATGGCAGGGGAACTGTGGTTGCTATCCTCAACACACTTACTAAAGGAGCTGCTTTCAGGAATAAAAACATCACCTGAACTCATCACCATTTTGCCTCTTAAAGTTTCCACCCTCAGTCTTGTTCCTGTATGGACTGTCTTTTCCTTCTCTGTGATCCATTGCTTGTATTTTATTGTCTATATTTCAAAGCGACTACGAGTCTCATACAATAAAATGGTTGTCCTTTTTTGTTTGTTTGTTTCATATGGCAAACAAAATAATTCCTGACTTGCCCACAGGACAACAAAGGTGTTGGTAGGACAACTTACTGTCTATGTCACCTTAAATCTACCACTCTCAAAGGGTAATTCTGAGATTGTGTCACCTACACTATGGAACCAAAAACTTCAAAATGACAACTCAGGTAGGTGCTTATTAAAAGGGAGACAATATTTGCTCTTTGTGAAGTAAAACAGAAATCCCGAAGATAGACATATAGCAAATTAAATAACTAATACGTAGTTTTCTTTAAACGTCCCTTTTCCATGAAGTTAAATTGAGATTGCTAATCTCCTTTCTTCAACTAGGTCTATCAGCCTGAATTTCTCTATTTTACTTCATTGATTTGCACTAGTTATTCTTTCTAGTTTTATTACTAAGACTGGGAACATATGAATACTCTTCATCTCAATGAGGAAGTAGGAAAAGCAGAGATTTGCAGGGGAAAATCATCTGGAACTACCAGTGGCTTGAGAAAGCCACTGAAGTTGAGTGATGTGACCAGCCAAACATGTTTGCTCCTTTAGTACCCTGTTAACAAGTCCTGTTCTCCAAAAGAACACCATCATTTTTCTTTGGATAAAGAATGAAAACTAGGCAGCCATGTGTGCATACCTGTCATCCCAGTGGCTTGGGAGGCTGAGACAGGAGGATCATGAGTTCAAAGCCAGTTTCAGCAATTTAGTGAGGTCCTAAAGCAACTCAATGAGACCCTGTCTCTAAATAAAATACAAAATAGGTCTGGGAATGTGGTTCAGTGGTCAAATTCCCCTGATTTCAATCCCTGGTACCGCCTGCCCTGCCCCACAAAATAAAATAAAGAATGAAAACTTAGCTATAATTTTCACAGAGAAGTAATATAAATGTCAGGATATTAATCAACATTTTCTAGCTTACCCTCTTCCCAAAATGATCCCACTATGGCCTTAGTCCTTTCCTGGATCTTTAGGATCTGAAACTTAACATAAGGGAAAATTAATTTAGAAACATCAGTTATCTTCACTTGGTTTAATGTATCATCTCTGCTCTAGAAAAATCTCATGTATTAATTCAACTACAGAAACCTCAATTTTGAGACAATTCAAGACAATCATTAAAAAGTTCTGGAATGGCCAAAAAGGAAATTTTATGATTCTGGTATTTTTCCAGTTTTCAGTCTTCAAAGAAAAACTGTGAGATTGTCTGTGTATCTAAGATGTACACAATTAAAGAATTTTTTTTACAAGAGTCTTCCTTTAATGATTTAGAGGAATCTCTAAGTAATGTAGTCTTCAAATAACAAAATATCTAAGAATAAAAATGAAGACATGGACCATGTAAAAGAATAGGTGGGCTAGACATTATGAATAGAATAGTATTAGGTTTCAGAACTCAAAATAAGCATTTCATCAAAGACATTGTTTCAGAGAGGAAGTGCCGGATGGATTGAGATTTCAATGTATTGGTAACCAAACTGAAATATTGTATAAGAGAAACTGGTTGTAAATCAAAATTAAATACACACACACATACATACATGCATATATGTGGGTTCTTATATACTTCGTATCTTGGTAATAAAAGCACATGGAAGGCAATATATTCTTTTTGACATTCAAAAGGGTGGGGATGGTTAAAAATATGTATGGGTATTTTCATGAGATGCTTTGAACCACAGGGAATATGTAAGAAGGAAAAGCTGTGTGCATGTGCATTGAGAGCTTTGTGGGGGAGTAGGAGAACAAGAAGGGGACATGGTGGAGTTCGATGTGCATTTAATTTCAAGCACAGAAACCAGGCCAAAAGGCCAATGTGCTTAGATATACATTAGGAATAGTATGAGCAATCATCCTGGAGCTTTTAAGAAATGTAACAGTCTTTAAAAAGGAACATTGAGTAATCTGTAAAAATAATCAAAGGTATGCAGAAAGGCTTGCTTTTTATCCCAGCATTTACAATCAATCGCCAAATATTTTTTGCCCCAAATTGCTGTGAACTGAAAAGAAACCAAGAGGGTTGAAGAGAAGTGGAAGGTTCTACAAAAATGTGGATAAAGTCTGGGAATTAGAAGACATGATTTATCAATTAAACTCTTTTTTTTTCTTTCAAAAAGTGAATTAAAATAGGTCTACCTCAATTATTGTCATACATAGGTATATAATTTTCTCTAATGATACTCAATTTTATGATGCTAAAATTATGACAGAAAAAATAATTGAGTGTTTAAACATTGTACAATGAGGAAGATCCATGCATCGAGACTACTATGTTAAAACTAAGCATAGAGGGGGTGGGGGAATCACAGTATAGGATCTTAAAGTTGCCCTTGGATTTACTGTGAAAAATGGCATGTGGGCCCTGACTTGGATGGCCAACAGAGAACAGATGCATCAAAGTCTGGGTTATATTACACTGATCTCTTAAGGTTCTTTTATCTAATCTCTTTCTGGCTATTGCTAAGTGCCAGGGATATGATTGCCACTTTATAAATATCAGAGATTATCCAAGCTTCTCTGGAGAAATCCATCTGATAGACATCAAAACCATTCTTAGGCATTGTGTGCTCTTATTCATTCTTTTGCAGAAACAGAGGCAAAGGACCTGTAATTTATCAACTTCTAATTGTTTTCATTTTAGTTTAACTTTCCTGTGCCTACAGCAGCATTTTTTAATGCTAGCTCCTCTAAAAGCATAGAGAGTATTACTTTATTGACTGCTGAGTTAAATAAGTCTGCAAATTAAATTTGATCTACAGGCTCAGTCATTTAGGATGGAAAACAACAACAACAATGATACCATGAAGCGAAGATGTGAATATTGGAGCAAATTCTAAAACACGTACATTCCCAGATGCTCTATCTTTATGCAGAAGAATAACAACATGCTTTGGAGTCCAACACAAGTGAGTTCGACAACCATCCCTGCTATGTAATAGAAGTAAGATCCTTCCAACATCATGAATAACTTCCAGGTTCTAGATTTCTCTAATCCATAAAATACAGAAAATACATACTTAACAGGGTTGTTGTGAAAACTGGAAAAGGCGACTTACATAAAATGTTTGGCATAGTATCCGACACTCAGTAAACACCCAGTACAGAACGTCTGTTTTGTTACCATTATTTGTGAACTGTAAAACATGTGAAAGATTGAGGGAAACTGTAGAAAATAGGTTTTTTGGAAAAGGGAAAGGCACTGTCATGCATGTCTTAAGAAAATGTGTGATACATAAGGGTCAAGTCAGACAAATTAAAATAATATGGGGACAAACTTATTTATATATGTTTTCTTTACAATCTGAGTCCTAGCTGCCCAGTTTCTCTTTTGGAAGACATTAAGAGACGTAGACATATGAATCATCTTGGATATGATTCACATGATATCTTTATTCATTTTTTATCTTAATGTCTAACAAAATGCAGGAAATGTAGTTACTCAATAAAAATTTGAACAGCTGTTCATACAAACACAATATATATTTAGCACAAATTTGGTTTAATAGTCATTAGTTAATATGAATTCTTGAGGAGTATATATATTTATCATTTTCCCTTTAGCTCAGTACAAATTGAATGAATATACTGGATCTAAAACTCTGTGTACCCAACAACTGAGATTTTATTTTTATTTTTCTGGTTATATACTGTAGGGCCAAACAACTGATGGACTTTTGCTGTGTGTCTCTGTTTACTGTAAAATTAGTCTGTTTAGGCTTTGATGCTGAGATCTGCTTGTGTGGTACTTTGGCTACTCTTTCCACTAAACCACTTGTAATGTCCCACTGACACCTTACCAGTGTATGTACTGTCTTTACATGACTGATAGGTTGCCCAAAAGTGGGACAGGATCATGTTACCCATTTGTTCCCTGTCAGCATGCAGATCCTTGCAAACTGCAAAACCTTAGAAACTTCCAGAGTCCCCCACACTTCCTGCCTGGGTCCCTGTGTCATGGTATAGATAAGAAGTGTTCCCCCAGAATCTCATGGGTGGGACAATGCAATAGTGTTTAGAGGTGAATTGACTGGGTTATGAGGTTTAACTGATCAGGGCAGTGCATTGATCCCTGATAGCGAATAACTTGGTGGAGACAGGTAGGGTGTGGCTAGAGGAGGTGGGTCCTGGGGACATGCCTTGGGGGTTTACATTTTGTCCTTGTTGAGCAGAATTACCTGTCTCTACTTCTTGATAGCCTTTCCTCTGCCACATTTTTCCACCATGATATTCTGTCTCACCTTCAGCCCTGAGGAATGGAGTTGACCATCTATGGACTGAGACCTCTGGAACCTTAAGCCCCCAAAATAACTATTTCTCCTCTAAAATTGTTCTTGTCAAGTCCTTTGGTCACAGGAATGAAAAAGCTGTCTAAAACATCCCCATACCTCCTTATATTCTTACTTAGCTGCCCCCTTCTTCATAGCATTTCTGTTAAATAAGGTGCGCCAAGACTCTACCTTGTTGAATTTATTTTTCTCATATGATTTTCTGATACAAAGAACATCAAATGCAAAGCATTTTTCTATATGGATATCCAAAGTAGCCCAAACTGACCCACACTTTTCTAGATATTTATCTTTTATTAAGGACATAATAAATCAAATTCGTAAGTTTAGTTTCTGAAAAGTAATTCTCCAGAAGTGGAATGCAGGATCAAATGATTTGCACACTTATAGTTTAATAAAGAATTAGTCCCCCAAATTTATAGAAATTCATCATTAGTATATCAATTTCCTCAAAATGTCAGGGATGTTGTCTGTTAACCCAATCTTAGATTTTTGGCAGTCTGAAGAGAGAAAAGTTTCATTTTATTATTGTTTTTTATTATTTTTTTAAGTTGACAACTAAAATTATATGTATTTATTGTGTGTAACATTATGTTCCGATATATGCGTACATTATGGATTGGTTAAATTGAGTTGTTTAAAATATACCCCCATATACTTTTTTATGAAAACTTTATTAAAATCTACTCTCTTAGCAATTTGCAAGTATACAATTACTATTAACTGTAGCCTCCAAGATATGCAGTGGTTCTATTGAAACTTTCCTCATTCTAACTGACATTCTGTGTCCGATGACCAGTATTGCCCAGTTCCCCCAGCTCCTAGACTTTGGTAACACCATTTCACTCTCTTTTCTGAGTTCAATTTTCTTGAATCCATGTATGTATAGTATCATACAGTATTTACTTTTCTGTTCCTGGCTTATTTCAGTTAACATAGTATCTTCTAGTTTATTCATGATGCCACAAATGATGGGATTCCTTCTTTTTTTAAAGCTGAGTAGTATTTCTCTCTCTCTCTCTCTCTCTCTCTCTCTCTCTCTCTCTCTCTCTCTCTGTGTGTGTGTGTATCACATTTTCTTTATCCACTCATCCTCAGATGGACACTTTTGTTGACTTCCTGGATTTTGTGAATAATGTACAGTGAACAGGGGAGGGCAGCATTTCCTCAACATAGTTACTTCCTGTCCTTTGGCTATGTACTCAGTAGTGGGAATGATTGATCCCATACTAGTTCTATTTTTAATGTTTTTGGGAACATCTTTATGATTCCACAATGACTTTACTGGTCTTATTTACATCTCAACCAACAGCTTGCAAAGAAATACTTTGCTCCATATTCTTGCCAACATTTGTTTTCTCTTACCTTTTTGATAATAGGAATTCTAACATATGCAATGTTCTCTCTTTTGTGATTTCAACTTGTGTTTTCCTGATGAGTAGTAGTGTCAAACATTTTTTTCATATGCCTGTTGGTTATTTGTATATCTCCTTTTGAGAAATGTCTATTCAAGTTCTTTACCCATTTCAAAAAATTGGTTTTATTCATTTTCTTACTATTGAGTTCTTTATATGTTTTTATATTTACCCTTTACAGATGGGTGGTTTACAAGTATATTGTCCTATTCTTGTTTTTCTTCCTTCTGATGTCAAGAAGCTATTGAGTTGATGTAATCCCTTTTATCTATTCTTGTTTATTGCCTATACTTTTAGGGTTGTTATATCCAAAACCTGATTGCCCATACCAATGACATTAAGATTTTCTCTTGTTTTCTTGTAAATAGTTTTAATTTCAGGTTTTACATTTAAGTCTTTAATATTTTTTGAGTTTGATTTTTGTATATGGTGAGATAAAGGTATAATTTCATTCAGCCCTCACCCAACCCCTAAGTCAGGAAGCATTGCTCCTTCATTCATTTATTCCATCATTTATTTCCACCATTTATTAAAGAAACTGTTCTTTCCTTAGTGTGTACTCTTGGGATTTTGCCAAAAATCAATTGACCATCAAGATTTATTTTTAGACTCTCATTCTCTTTTACTGATCTGTGTGTCTGTATGCCAGTACCATGCTGTTTTGAATATGATAGCTTTATAATCGACTTTGAAATCAGGTAGTGTGTTGCAGTATAGTCACAGAACCTGGGTCTCTAGTGTGGGAACCCACAGGGTGGTCATGACTCAGGGATCACAGCATGCTTGAGGTTGGGAGAGGCAGTGGGGCCATTCCTGAAGTGGCTCAACAGTGGCTGCTTCTTGTAATCGTGAAGGGTGGGATCTGCAGATGTATCTTCCTTTTGGGGGTTCTGTGGTAGGAATGGCTATTGATTAACTCAGTGGAAAAAAATACCTTGTCTTCTGTGGAACCAAAACCTGGAATCCATGTTGGCTGACACCAATGGCCTCCACCTTTCTTCTCTCTTCCTAGTGACTTCAGATGTATCTAATATGCTAATCTCATCAGCATGCCTATGTGGAAGACCTCCTAGTGAATGATCTCTGTGTGGGTGTCCTCCTTGTGGATGTCCTCTGTGTGGATTTCCTCTGTATGGATGTCCCCATGAGAATGACCTCTGTGTGTGATATCCTCTGTGTAGATGTGCTCTATGAGGATGTCCTTCTTGTGGATGATCTCTCTGTGGGATGTCCTCTGTGTGGGTGTCTTCCTTCTGGACTCCCTCTTTATAGATGTCCTCTGTGTGAGTTTCTACCTTGTGGATGTTCTCTCTGGGGATGTCCTCCTTGTGGATGATCTCTGTGTGAATGTCCTCTGTGTGGATGTTCCTTGAGATTTTGTTTGTTCGTTGTCATTCTACTGTATTGCTGCAGATTCTTGATTTGCCCCTTGAGTGCCTTCATGAATCTTTGGTTTGTGAATACCTAGTTATACTTGGTTTTTTGGGGGGTGATGAAAGTTGATATTTGTATTTTAATTTCTTAAAATAAAAATGATACTGCAATATTTTTGGAATTTGCTAAACTGATTCTGGTTTAATAATTTTAGGTGAACATACACAGAATACATACGCAGAAGAATGGGAATAAATGTTGGAAATTGGTGAATATCCCAACTCTTTTTATTCTACTCCCACAGAGGAAATCTCATTCCCTCTAAGAGAAGCCCTCATTGTCCCAAACTGGTTCTGTTGCAACATAGGTAATTAGTATCCAGGATCCCACCACCTTCTCTTTCTTAGCTACACCCTCTTGGGTCACTTAGGAAGCATTTGTGAAGGTTCCTCTCAGTGGGCCCCGTCTCCAAGCTCAGCCCCATCCATCCCCACTCAGGAAGCATTTGCTCATTCATTGATTTATTTTTATAAAAGTTGCTGTTTCAGTCAACTTTTTCACTTCTCTGACTGAAAGACCTGACCAGAACAATTATAAAGGAAGAAAAGCTTATTTAAGGGCTCATGGTTTCAGAGATCTCAGTTCATGGATAGCTGGTTTCATTCCTCAGAGCTCGAGATGAGGCAGAACAACACGGCAGAAGAGTATGGCACAGGGAAGTGGCTCAGATGATGATCAGGAAGCAGAGAGGGAGAGACTCCACTTTCCAGACACAAATAAATACCCTAAAGTCATGTCCCCAGTGCCCCACCTCCTCCAGCCACACCCTACCCGCATTCAATTATCAGTCAATTAATTCCATAAAATGATTAATTCACGGAGTTAAGGCTTTCACAACCCAATCATTTCCCCTCTGAACCTTCTTGCATTGTCTCACTTATAAGCTTTTTTGGGGGACACCTCACAACCAAACCATGACAATTGCTAAACATCTATCACCTTCATCTTGATCCTTGCAAGCATACAATGAAGATACTCACCACCAGAACTTTGTGAATTATATGATCTAATGACTATGAAGAGCTTAGCCTAGTGCTTGGCACCTAGAAAATATCCATACGAAATGGTGTAGATAGCCAAACACTGAGACCCAGACTTTATTTCTATACAGCTAGAAGAGGTCTGTGTAGTTTAATTGAAGAATCGTATAGATATTAGGTATTAATATTTTATTATCAAGTTTTAGAATATTAAATCACATTGTTTTAGTCTGTTCCTGCAGCTGTAGCAGACATACTCTGGGTGGGAAACTTATAACAGTAGAAATCTTTCTTCAGTGGTTTGTAGGCTAGAAAGCCCAGGATCGCAGCATCAGCAGATTACATATCTGTTCAGGGCCTGTTCCATCAATGGTGTCTTCTTGTAGCATTCTCATATGCCAGAAAGGAGGACAGGTAAAGGACCAAACAGGTCCACTCAAAGCCCTTTTATAAGGAAACCAATTCTGTTAATCAGGGCAGAGCTCTTATGACATAATACCTTCTAGAGGCCCCACCTCTTAATCCTACTGCTTTAGGGTTGAAGTTTACACAGGAATGTTAGAGGACAAAACATTCAAATCTTAGTAAATGCTTCATTGAATAGATTCCTTTCCTGAAAAACTACTCAGCATCTTCAACAAGCTAATGTTACTGTCACTTCCTATGAAAGGATACAGTAAGCAGCATCCCCTCAATCTTATTTTCACATGAGTCATAATTTTATGAAGGAGCATCTTGAAGGATTGTTGGTACTATGAACAGTAGTTTGGGAAATGCAGACCTGTTGCATATGACCTTCGATCTTCTCTATTTTGATGAAAAAAAAAGTATTTCAGGGTTGGAGTTTTAGTTTTTCTTCTATTATTTGCTTTGAGTAATTTATCTAGTCTTTTACGTACTTTTTCCAAGTGCTTTATATATACAGTCAAGTCTCATCTAACCACTGGGGTGAGTTCTGAGAAATGCAGTTTAAGTTGATTGAATTATGAATCATTATATGAACATTTTACAGTGTATTTACTTAAACTAAGATGGCTACAATATCATTAGATGACATCTTATGGAACAACTTTTATACATATGGTCCCTTGTTGACTGACATGACATTATAGGGCAACACATGACTATACTAATAATTTTAGATACTTAATCAGTAAAATGAGTATGCATTTTTTTTTCTTTTGCTTTAAACGTGATCTGCACTACAGGATATCAGAGGTAGGAATCCGTGTAGTTCAACATGCCTATTTTTTTTGAAGTTCACAGTGCTGGTTAATGGTAGACTTGGGTTACAAGTTCAAACCGTTTAGGCCCATGAATTTCTGTCCTTTCTATTTCCCAGTATTTTACTCTGAGACCCACCTGATCTTTGTCTGGAAATCTAAATATTTAAAATAGTTTAGAGGTCACTTTGCTCAGCTACACTTTCCCGCCACTATAAGAACTTCTAAAATTCCACGCTTTAATTTATTGTGTCCCCAACCTAATGATTTCAAAATAGATCATACAAATTCAAACACGATTCAGCTGTTCAAAATTTTCCTCTACTGAAAATATCCTCCAAAGAACTTGATTTAAGACTGTGACCTCAGGAATGTTGCATTTTCCTATCTAAAATCGAAAGAGAAATGACATAGCTAAGAGGCTTTACAAATATTTCTAGTCTGGTGTTTCTTTGAACTCTTGACTCTAGCTTCTTGAGAAAAAGGCATAAGGTTGGACATTAAAATTCTCCAATGGGACGAAATGACAGAAAAATATTCTTAATCTTTCTAATGCTGTTCTGAAGGAACCACAAAGGTAAGATGTGATTTTAATCTCTAGGAATATTAGTATCTTGAACTTTGTGCAGAACCTGTCAGCAAGGGTGCTAAAGATGGCTAACTGGTCTGCAAAGGAATAGGAGAACAGCAGGACTTAGATAACTGCCTCCTTTCATTCAGAATACAAAATCACCTTTTGCCAGTACCCCTCTTTACTCTCAATGTGAGTGAGGTTGGACCAGGGACCCACAGGGTAAGATTTTTGCATTATGATCGCCCACTGGGCAGTCTCTGATCTCTTGGACTGGTCTCCTTCTCTTAGGCTATGGGACACCAATGGAAATTCTCATACTTGAATGGTTGTTTCTTTAGACCTGATGAAGAGCATCACTTTTCACTACTCTGTCCCTCTAACCAGTGGGTCTACCACTGCCAATCACAGTGGTTCATCAGAGGGTCCAGAGAACAGGAATTTGCAGGAATTCTCTGGCAGAAATTCTCTAGCAGCCTTGGATAAGTTACCAAACCTCTCTGTTTCTTCTAAGTAAAAAAGTGAATTCTAGACTTCTTATTTTCTTTGAACCCTATAAAATTTTATAAAAATCTGCTTGCATGAGATAGAAAAGCAGAGAGATTTCATGAAGACATTTAAGAGTTTCTTCATTTGAATATCAGCTAAAATCCTCTAGGAACTGTCACTTTAGACTATTTGTACTCAAAAGCACTCTTTGGTATTAACAAAATAATTATTTTTTAATAATATATAGGAAATCCACATTGTATCCTTTGAATGATAACATAAAGTTGAAGTGGCATCATATAGCCTAACTTATCTAGGAGACCTTTTCAATGTCTTCTATTATAATACTCATGATGCATGGCACTAGTAAGGATAAATATTTAGTACCAGAATCTTTTGGGGGTAGGGGGGATGAATAACCTGATTTGTAGCGTTTGTCCATTTCTGTGGTGAAAATAATCTCACCATGGCCAATTTCAAGTTACCAACATGATATCACTAAAGGCAAACTGGGAAAAGAGGTACTGAGGCACTGTATTATATAATGTTCCCACCAAACAATTACAATAGATAGATACATTATCTCAATATATCAGGTAATACTCAAAAGTGAAAAATTTAATGCTAAGTAATTTATAGAATTTAATTTTTTAAAAAAGGCTAGTTTGGAAAATTTAACAATTGTCTTCTACAAGTTGATACAGGGTAGCTACCACACATTATTGCCCCAGGAAAGAAACAGAAAGCATGGTGGTGGCCTAGACAATGCATTGGACAAAGAGGTGTCTGATCCAGGAAGTGAACAGTGCTCAAGAGCAAAGATTCAGGAGTCAGACTGCCTGTGACCCACACCCAGCTTCTCTGGCAGCCTTCGATAAGTTACCAAAATTCTGTTTCTTTTAAGAAAAAAAGCGAATTCTGGGAAACCTGACTTACATGGATATTGGGACTTTAAATAAGAGAATGTTTGTATACACTGTTACTGTTGATAATATGCAAGCAATAATTTTTGACTGCTGTTATTATTATTATTATTGCCAAATTTCAACTAGTCTGACCAAAGGACAATTTATTTCCCTTGCCAGTCTTAGATTCTTCACATGTAAAATAAGGGGTTAAATACAAGATGATCTATCATTCCTCCCAGTTTCCAAATGTACAATGATTAAGAACTGTGGCTTTTTTGAGTCAGATGGCCAAAATTCAGATCTTGACTCTATTTATATAAGTTGTATAGCTTTGCACCAGTTAATTTACCTGTTTTACCCTTGGTTTCTTCACCTGGATACCAAGAAATAACATAAGAATTTATTGCATAGAGGTTTATTTTTAATGTTATAAGAAGGCAAATCCTAAGGAAAGCCTTAACCAACTGCTTGGTAATAGTAGGTATTTAAAACCAAGATTTTTTATTAACAGTATTAGTGCATAATATATATTAGTAGTAGTAGTATTTTAATTATAAAACATCATAAATATAATTAATAGTATTATTATGCTATATATACACACACATTATGCACAGTATAGCATGCAATAGTAATCTTAATGAGTACTGAAATTTATTACGATTATTACTATTATTTTACATTATAACTTTAGTATTATTATTATTGATATAATGAAGTGCAAAGGTACAAGCATTTATTTTTTGTATATGATATAACTTCCCAAGCTAAATCTGCATCCAAGTACATGTTTCATGACTTATAAAAATTAATATTAATAATACAATGTGTAATGTTAGTAACAAAACAGGTAATTTTTATTGAATATTTTCTAGGTGTCAAGCAAGGTAGTAAGTGCTTCACTTGTAAGTTAATTATCACCTTTGGATCTCTGTTTCATCATTTGTAAAATGAATTTAATGCCTATTATGTTGAGAAGATTATTAATATCAATATGCTCAATCCAGTGACTAGAACAAAGTTGATGTGCAATAAAGAGTAGGTAATAGGAATAATAACAATAAAATCTACTTTATAGGTTGGAGAATAAATTAATACTTTTTGAAATGTGTTTACCATAGTGGTAACTGCATAATAAATGTGGATTAATGGTGGCTATTGTAGTTACATGATAAAAATAAATTGTGAGCCTTC
Organism: Urocitellus parryii; assembly: GCF_045843805.1. Lineage (NCBI taxonomy): Eukaryota > Metazoa > Chordata > Mammalia > Rodentia > Sciuridae > Urocitellus > Urocitellus parryii. The sequence continues at coordinate 18,646,446 of NC_135537.1, read as the reverse complement.
TCCACAAGTCTTTACAATTTAATATTGGTTTACCATTGAGAATAGCTTGGTAGGTCAGAGAGAAGTCAGAGAACAATTCAGAGAACAGAACTCAGAAGTATTTTTGGAAGGAGCTGCTGCTGGGCTGTTGCCTCTTGCTCCTGTGGTGGAGATGGTGGATGGTGGGGATCCTTTCCTGAGGAGTGAGAGCTGGGAGCAAGTAGAGGGCAGGCTACAGCAGGGTTCCAGCAGCTGAGGAAGGGCCAGACATTTCCAACAGTTGGTTATGAGGTGTTGCTCTCACAAGGCAAAGTGTTAAACTAGCATTGGCACCAGTTGGCAGTGCTCATAAACTATTCTCTACAGCATCGTGGTATTAATCTGGGACAACTGGGTGTTCGGAAGAGTCTGTTGAAAGCTGTGATTTTGTTGTTGTTGTTGTCGTTTGTTGGTTTGGCAATATCATGTGTTTTATTATTTTAAACCATTTATTTCTTCTTCTGTGGGTACCTCAATGCACACTGTTAACTGTAGTCACGTTGAAAATGTGATCAAATTATTCAGGTTCCCAATTTTCTTATCTTTGTATTTATTTGTTGAATTTGCTATGGATCATTTTAATAACTCCATAAATAATCACCACAAGGCAATCCATACGTCCTTCTGACTACTTACTGAGGAATAAACAAAGGGGCATGTGGTTTTAAAATTAAGTTTTCTAGGGTGTTCTGGTCCCTTCTTCTATCACCCCACAAAGGAACAATGTAAACTGATCCAGATAGGATTTAAGAGTGATCTCATTTTCTTTCTTGGCATGTACTGCCACTTCCTTGGGGGAATAATTACTTAATACTCCATTGCTTATTTTCCCCAATGGTTCCATAAAACGTGGGTTAGCTTTTTATAACAAATTCAGAGTTAATGCTGTATGTACCTGAGAAGAGTCAGATTCTTGGAGAACACATTTTCTGGCATATATGACTATGGGTCAAACACAGGGTAGAGTTCTCAACCAACGAAGACACTGTGAATACATTCATAGAATTATAAACCCTGAGGGAATCCTATAAACCTAAATACAATTGCAGATTGGGAACACAATGTGCATATGCAAGTTGGTAGAAATTGAGGAATATAAATATAAATATATGTATATACATATATGTTTGTATATACACATAAAATTTCAACATTCCTACTAATAAATACTTGAAATATTAAACATTCAGTTTTGCTCATCAGATTTGAAAGGTATGACAAATTCTGTTTGATGCTCCTAAAAATGTAGTGAAAAGTATTTTTTCTTAAATACTACAGGTAAGAAAGTAAACTTTTACTATATTTAAATACTATGAATCAAACATCTAAAATATATATAATCTATGTTTTTGATACAGCAATTCCTCATCTATGACTCTGTGCTCAAGAAAGGTAAAGAAATCATGAAAACATTATTTAAAATGGTAAAAAAAATGAAATTTACCTAAAAATTTAACATTAGTTACCCACCATAAAATAATGTTTTGCAAGCATTTATATGACATGTATATTTCTCAGATATAAATATTAAAAGTGAAAATTATATAAAAAGCTTTATAATCTTAACTATATTAAAATATATTAAAAATGTCTAAGAATGAGGTAATTTCTAACTAGTAGGATCATAAGTCATTTTTATTTGAGTAATTCTTTAATGTTCTCCATAAAGTAAATAATCAGAAAACTGAAAATAATAGACTTCTTAGCGCTCAGGTGAGAAAGACATACTGAAACACATGTGGAAAGACAATAGAAAAAGCTAATACATAAAGGGTTACAAATATGGGGAAAAAAAGATCTAGTGGGAAAAGAGGAGGGGGGAAGGGGATGGGTATTGCTTTGCAATAAAATTACAGGTTTTTTCTTTTTTTTTTAATGCTTACCATGTTTGGAAACAAAAATGTAAATCTTGATCCCCTCTCCTTTCTGTTCAGAACATGACACTGAGTAGTGCTTCAGCTCCATGCAGCACACTCACTCACTCAATTAGCTCAATCCTTCCCAGTTTTGGGGGGGTTGCCTTGACTCATCCAAGTACTAAAAACTAGAATTGGAGTTGAAATGGCAAAATATAGACCTTCATGAATGAATGAATGAATAGCTCAGGAAAAGGGACATTACTGGTCAGATTTGGCTTATTTTCATTCTCAGGATGCTTTTCTAGAGCAATAGACATTCATTGTTTGGTGCCTTGGCAGCTCTAAAATGACTTCCGGCTTGGGCTGGAATGCTGGGAACTGCCCAGGCAAGTGCCTATTGGCACAGGACAGGTTGGTAATGTGAGAAGCAGGCTGTTCAGGATGGACTCATTTCTTCTTTCCAGCCCCACTTTTCTATTTCCCTTTCTGCTGGTGAGTGACCTTCACACAAACATTATGCCTTTACCAACTGTATTTCTACTTACTTCAGAAGCAATTACTTTGCAGGGCCTTTCAAGAAAGAAAGCATGTCTTATCTTTTTAAGAAGTAAACAAAAATGACTTTTTGTCCTTTTTTTTTTTTTTTTTTTTTTGGTACTGAATTGACCTTAGGAGCACTTGACCACTGAGCCACATCCCTAGCCCTATTTTTGTATGTTATTTAGAGACAGGATCTCTCTGAGTTACTTAGTGCCTCATCATTGCTGAGGCTGGCTTTGAAATGGCGATCCTCCTGTCTCAGCCTCCAGAGCCACTGGGATTATAGGTATGCGCCACCATGCCTGGCTACAAAATGGCTTTTCTAATTGTCATTTTCCTTTCTGTCTTTCTTTTCTAAAATAACATACTAATGGACACCTATCATGTACCTTGGCGAAGAACTTGGAGCTTGAAATAATATAAAAAATTAGACAAAGCCATAAGGCTTAAAGTGCAGGCATCAAGCTTAAGGCCATAGAGAAGTAAAGAACCATGTACCAAATATTATGATCATTGCTTCTTTGTTAGAAGTTAGCACAGCATACTCTGGGAGAACTCCATCAGGGTCACAACCCAGACTTGGGGCAGGGAGAAGTGGTCATATTGATGATTATTCAAAATATTGAGTAAATGGTGCTTTGGGTTGGAGAAGGAAGAGAAAAGAGGAATCAAGGATACCTCATAGTCTTCAAAGAAGAGAAGAGGGAAAAAAAGATAACACAATTGTTTAATAATTAAAAGCAAATTAAGTTTGACCATGCCTTTCAAAGGGAATATGCCATAATACAGAATGAAGTATTTATCTCAAAGTTTATAGTTGGGAGAATTTAACCATGAAAATAACATGACCATCATATCATTTTAGTATATACGGAGATGAATCGGTGAAACATGCAATTGAATATAGAAAGCCCCATTGAGAATCTTTTCTGACAATCCGAGTAAGAAAGGATTGTGTCCTAAAGAATGGAGGTTGTAGGACTCACATATAGATCACTGAAATATTTAGAAAATGCATCATGTGGACTTGGTAATGGATTGTTAGGGTGTTAGAAAAGGAGCAGAAGATGGTCATGAAAACTCTTAGACTTACAGCTTAAACTACTGAAAAACGATATTCAGAGTGCAAATGAAGATATAGTTTTTAGGGATTAGAAAATGAGATTCTTATCAGCTCAAATACAGCTATCTAATCTGCAACTGAATATAAAATCTGATGCTCAGGAGAGAGATCTGGACAAAAACAAATGTCTAGAAACATAAGCATAAATTGAAATCAAATGAATTTGATTTGGAATCACCAAGGAAGAATGCACAAATTGAGAAGACGGCCTAGGGCAGAATCCTGAGAAGTACCAAGAAAAGATTTTATTACATGAAGATAGTCATTAATTTTCAAAAGGTTGTATGTAACTTTGTCAAAACAAGTTCCAGGGTGTGTGTAGCAGGAATAGAATCCCAGCAGCAGTATGTTGAGAACCAAGGAACCCAATAAGATGTAAAATCTCCATGGGTTGATTTATGTAAATGTTTTGGACAGATTTAACCATAATAAACTGAATTTTCCAGGTTTTATTTCAAAACAGAAAAAGCATGCTAATTGAGTGAGTTAACCATATGAAGTTGATATGGTACCGACAGTTTAATATCACCTCCATGAAGGGCTAGTGTCCATGAGGTTCGAAGGAATAACATGGCAGATTGAAATGCTTAGTTTCCATGAATGGAGAAACAACACTTACTTTTTTTCAAAATAGTAAGCACAGAAACTACAGTAAGAAAGTTTTCTCTCCTTTTAATTATTGTGCAGAGTATTTAAACTTGCCACTATAATTCTTTGGAAATTTTCTGATAGTACAATTTGATAAGGAGAAAAGGTGAGTTGATTAACTTCATTAAGAATCTTACTGTGTTTTTGACCTTTGCTGAAGGTCACACTGCAAAAAAAAAAAATCATTTTTTCTGGATCTCTGGATTCTACTGTTTCCTGGGAGAAGAAAATAAATAGCCATTTTTTTTTCTCCTGTGGATAAGAGTGGTTTTTCTCCAACTAAAATAAAACAGCTAATTCTTAAGTGCAATGAACAATGTGAAGTTTACTCTCACAGAATAAATATATTCAGTCAATGGAGATTGACAAAATTAGTAAACAAAACAAAACATACAAATAGATTCCCACCCATAAATCTTAAGGAACATGGTGCTTCTCAAAGAAAGAATATTCTGTGGTTATTTGTTCTTTTTCTTTGAATAATAAATATTAATACAATATGGCTGAAGTAAATTACAGTATTTAGTTTTCCAAAGATGGCGTGGGAATGCGTAGTTAAGTGCAGAGTACTGCCAGCTGTTTCCTCAGGATAGAAATATCCCCAAAGTAATTTTAAAATGTTTCTTTCTTCTACTTGGAAAAATTTTGGAGGCAAGCTCACTTTATGACTGCTTTTGAAATTTCATGGCTATTGAAATCATGCTAGAAGTCACCGTAAGATTTCAGAGGATCATTTCATTCCTTAGCGAATCTGCAGTACTTCAAAATTTTGGTTGGTTCAGAAAAGAGGATATTCCCTTTTCTTTGTTTATACAACAGAGAGAATTCCAGAATCTCTGAGTGCTTTACACACAGTAACTCACCATCCAGTCCCTTTAAAATTTTGAGTGACATTTAATGATACTTCTACTCTGCATTGGGTAACAACTTTCTGGAGACCTTGGATGAAGTGAATAAGACATGACATGACTGCCAGCAAGTTTACAGATGAGCTAAGAATAACAAGCAAGATTTTTGCTGTACTGGTTTAGCCACCAGATGCGTAAAAATTCATTGATATTAAAGAATAAATATGATGGACTACAATGTGTTCTAGAAGAAAAAGTTCTTGACTGCCTGTGTGGGGACTTGAACAGATTTCTTCCTATTGGGACTCCTGGTTTCATTTCCCATCCAGGGTGAACCAATTTCTAATGTTCCTTCTAGATCTCATATTCTAAGTGTCTACAAGCATTACTCTGGAATAGGGTCCCTGTCTGAAAATGACAACAATTCAAAATATAGAAACTATGTGGCAGAGCCAACTGGTGCATCTCTTCATTCTTCTTAGCGATATTTATTGAGTTCTGCTTCTTCCTCTGCAGCCCTCAAAACTAGTTCTCATTTCTTTTAAATTGCTATTTCCTTTGTTCCCTTTCAACAAATACTACAAATAAATCAGTCATTTGATTAAATCATTGCAAAATCAGTCACAGTCTTTATCTCCTTTTCCAGGGATCAAGAGCACAGATAAATAAAATGCAGAGTGACTAGGAATGCCATCCTGGAATTATACTTCATAGGAATAAAGCACAGTCTGTAATTCATTTAGTGTGACTGTGGACACATTAATTAATCTATTCAATCTCTGATTTCCTAATGGGCGAAACAGGGAAGATTACATACTACCAGTAATAAACAATTTTGAGGAGGGTAAATGAACATAAAAAACTTAGCACATCTCTTTCTCTCTGTCTCCTCTTTCTTTTTGATGGATACCTGTGCAGACTCCATTTTATGCAATCCTATATGTTTGGGGCTAGGAGTCTAGTAACCATAGTTCCCAGAATCTCTTGCCACCTATCTTCTGGTTTAAATTTCTTCAGTGACAAAAATTACATGAGTTTTTGAAAATATAATATAAATAGATGTACTTCCTCTTCCAGAGGCAGACCCGTGCAAGAGCTTTGATATTAGACAAACTATGAACAAGGTTTTGTCTCTGACTAAAAAATTACCATCTTGGTGTGGTAGATAGCCAAAATCATTTGTAACAATTTCCAATAATTTTTGCAATATCCTTATTTCTTGAAAGAAAACAATGAACTTCATTTCTTCAAACCTTTTGTAGGTGCCTAGTTCAACCTTGACTTAAGTGCCTACTAACTTGGCTGCTTTCCGTTTTCTTGATGAAACAGTAGCTAATATATTTTCTTATTTTCTTGACCATTGAATTCTGGTACAGATTACTGAGTAAGAAAGGGAAGAAGGCAATAATAGTAATAATAACTATTAACATTGAGATCTTTACTCAGATGAAATATTTTTAGTGAGTACTTCTTAACCACCCCACCTGAAATTTCAATCTTTTCCTCATTTCTCTGCTTTTAAAAAAATCTTTATATTATTTTTCAGTGTTTTACATTATTTTGATCTTACAAATCTTGTTCATTATATTTTTTTTTAGGAAATTTCTAGGCTCATGAGGATAAAGATTTTGAGCTGATTTTCTGTTGAATAGCCAGCTGTTCATTCCAAATGTTTGGAATATTATAGATTCTTGACAAACACTTGTTAAGGTAATGAATGAGCCAGTACTGATTATATGCCAGATTTCTTCCAAGTGCTATATACATAAAATTTTACCCTAAAACAAAAACTTATCCAACGGCTGTTACTCTTATACCTAATTTACAATAGCAAGGACAGACACACAAATGTCTCAGAAGAAGGCCTTGAACTCCAACTGACTCCCAGACCTCTGTTATTTACCGTGATACCACATTATTCACTCTTCTATTTTGCTAGTATTAATATAGATGCTTGACCTTGTTTTGAAATTTCATAAGAATACCCTGTGGTATAGATAATTGTTCTATTGACCAAAGAAGAAAATTAAATCCTAAAGAAGTTTGGTAATTTTTACAAGGTGACATAGCAATTAAATGGCGAGTTCAATTTCTCACCAATCTAGGCCTGCTTCTGAAATCCCAGGACTATATATCCTAAAAACTAAGAAACTAAGAAAACAATGAACTTCATTGTTTCAAACTAAGAAACATTCTAAACCTCATCAATTGCCTTGTTCTTGAAATCATATAAAACATCTGAAGAAAAGTGATGCTATATATACTGTCTATGAGTAAAACTAGAGAAATAGAATTAAACCTATATGTACTTTTATTAGAGAAGGCACATTTTAATATATGGGAGGTCTTGCCAGATATTAATATAATCGTGGTTATAGCATATTACTTTCATTAAGCAATAACTATTTCCAGGGTGTGTGCCTAGTTAGCTTATAATAGGACACAGCATAAATACCATGCCTTCACTTCTACAGCTCAGCAAAAGCAGAACAGCTGTCTAATATGAGGGTTTTTTTTATAGGATGAATGAACAGCTCATCTTGTCATGCAGAGGCCAATTTTATAAAACCACACATGGAAAAACAAGATCAGCTCTTCTTATTGTTCTTTCTTTTGTTAGAGAGGGTAGGGGGGAATCCTGTAAGACACAGAAAGTAGAATTTCTTACAAAGTCTCTGATTAGGAATGCTTCTTTGAAAAAGAACCTGCCCTCCATCCAGTGGTCCTATAAACATGGGAGGGAGGGATGGTTTGGTCAAAGAGAAGACTAAGATTCTTGAAACAGTCACTCTAATTTCTGTTTGGCAAAACAAAGCAAAACCTTTTATACAGGACCCTGACTACAAATGGGTGTTCTTCATTGGCCGTAGCCACCACTGTGCATGGGGGAGGAAATGTGAATCAGAAATGAGCTGCCTTTTCCTACCCCCGTTCCATCCTCTCCTAGATACCCAGGAGTTTCACACTCCACCTATTAAATATACAAACATGAAATTTGTGGATAAGGAAATCATTTAAAATTTTCCTTAAATGTACATAGACCTCATTCTTCACGTTTTCAATCCTGATCTAATGCAGTGGAGTTTTAAACCATCTTATTTAATATTCATTTCTGCCTTGATCATGATTTTAGCTGGATGATTATTTCATGTTTTCAGGGATAAAATGATTTTAGCAAACAAGGAAAGAGTTTTTTTTCCATTATGTGATATTTTTATTGTTCAATGTGGTCATGTTTTTGAGATGTTTTATGTAACAGAAGCTCATTAGGGAGGTGAAGTATAACTTAGTGTGTGGAATGTAGAGAGATTTCTAGACTGAGAGTCAGGAGACCGAAAATCCGACCTGGGTTGTTCCACTAATTAAGAAAGTGACATCAGGTCATGTACTTAGCCTTTCAGTTCTTTAGTTCTCTTCTACAAAACACGAATATTCTACAACCTTAGAGTCTTTTTGTTTATCTTATCACAAAACAAACAAACAAAAAGAAACAGAAAACCCCCAACCCGAACAATTTAAGATTGTCTTGATACATGGCTCATGTACACAGCTATGGTGATTGAGAAGGACCAGGTAAAATTTAACAGACCACAGCCAAGTGACTTGTAAGAATGTTTCCCACTGGAAAAGTAAGCGAAGGCAAGTTTGGGGTGTATATTTAAATATTCATATCATATGAGGTTCTGGCATTTATATTGCAATGTTTTAAGTTAAAAAAAAAAAACAACAACCTTGAAACCTGTTATTTAGAAGAGTCAGTTGGTTTGGTAGAACCACCAGACGATGGTTTTGAGAAGAGCCACCTCTATCCCTGCCGAGGTGAACAGATATCACTGTCTCAGCTGTCTCCAGTGGGCACAGTGGACACGAATAGATGACAGTGAGAGTGAGCACTGCTTGTGTCATGCCTGTTGTACACTGGCCTCTTTGAGTTTGCAAAATGGCTTGAAAGAAGTACAGGGCACGTGAGGCTAAAATGCCCTCTCGTCTTGGCATCCAGCATCTCCCATGGTTCTCAACTGTGATGATCAGGGTGTGTTTGCACAATTTAAATTTCAGTAGAATACTTTCTTTGGAGGGAAGCTTTGGAAGGTTTCCCAAGTTTGTTTGTCCCCCCCCCCACCCGCCTTAATCACTAAAATGTGTTTTTGACTTGATGCAAATTAACTTGTGTTATTGTGCTACAATTAAATGTGTACCGCCTGGCAATTATTTTTCTTCTCTTTGAAAAACATTTCTGTTTGTTTATTTTATCTCTGCAGCTCAGAGGAAACCCAATCCATGTTGGAACAGGGCTTTTAAAGACATGGATGTAATTTGGTGGTGACATGGATTCAGTGCTATTCCCATGACCTTTCCCCATCTCACCTCCTCCCTTGCACACCAGTGGCATCACAGAGGTGGAAATGTTGAATGGTGCAGTCAGTCATGTGCTAGCAGTCTCAAAGAAGCCTGCATTGAGTTCTTTTCCAAAATCTAAATTGGCAATATGAACATCTTCTGACTTCAAGGTTTCTAAATTTGCCAACACCACTCAGTAATACAGAAATACTATAAATCTTTGTGAAGTGATCGATTACAACCCTCCCCCCTGCCATTTTTTAAGGAAAGTGTTTTAAATAATTTGAAAAGGCTGTGGTAAACTCAAAATAAAATCTAGAAGTAAACATGTTATTTTAGTGATTCAACCATCTCTAAAACTTTACTTATTTGATTTATTTTATATTATAAGAATAGCTGTACTTAAACCAAAATATGCCTGAGGGCTATTTCAATGAAACAGAAACCAAGCTGTTGTTGCTTGTGTCCTTAGTCTTCGAAGTTTTATAGAGGAACACAATGGGAAGTAGGGAAGAAACATCTCCTAATACAGACTTTTCAGCAGCTCTTTTATTTTTCTTTCAAATACTTTCTTTAGTTTTATTGTATGCAGTGAGCTTACTTCACACCTGCAATATCTGAACTCCTAGTGGACATGTAATCTGGGGTCACCATCTCTCTTCAATGAAGGAACTGAGGCAGAGGGACCTCTATGGATGGGCTCTGCTGGGGCCAGAGTCTCCCTGAATAATTTGTGAAATTTGAAACATGTGAGAAAGTTTCTGGGGAAATGGCCCAGGGTTTTACTAGTCCTCAAAAAACACATCTTGAAAAAAGTTAAGATGTCTTGCTAAATGAGAGGGGAAATCACAGGTTTGTCACATAGTCATGATCCTCAAACGTGGTGTGTTATTTCTTGGCCCTCTTATCCTAAGTCACGTAGAATCGTGTGGTAGAAGCACCTGGTGACCTTGAAGAACTAGTGGGAAGGCCGTGAAAGTCAGCTGCACAGAGTGAGGCCCTGGGCAGCACTATCTGTCCATGTCTGATGTCTGTGACTTCTTCCATCATTTAAACCGTGTCTTCCAAGACACAAAGAAAGTGAAGGACTGGGCAGTTTCACCCTAGAACTCACCCTTCCCTGAGTGTCCACCAAAGCAGACTTTTAAGAATCCCTGGTTTGTTAGGTGACTTGACTGAATCCTTCTGCAATGTATGAACAGAACAAAACATCATATCTAATAAATATAGGCAATTACTATTTGCTTACTAAATATCTATTTTAAAAATTTAAAGGAATTCCTGGTCAGAGGTAGCGCACAGGATGTTCCCCTGCCCTAGCAGAGTACCAAGGGCTGTAGACCTCACCATTCACACTTGAACTACAGGGCCATTCCTCAGGTACTCTGGCCTCAGTTCTTGCTCTCTCAGAAGATGATCTTCCATAAGCACCAAGGACTCTGAAGTCCTTGTAGATACATAATGTGATTTGCATGACTATCCATTACAATTACTGGAGTGAGGCTGTTCATGTACATTTCTTAAGATCTGTCCCAAGTGCGCAGACACATCACAACTGGACCTAGGTGCCCCCTTTACCAACAAACTTTAATCTGACAAACCCTTTCCTTTACTGGCCTTTCATGAACATCTTCCCTCTGCCACTGTGTCTTTATATGCCATCTCTTCCTGCTAAAAACGCTCTCTGGGACCTCTCTTTGTCACTATATAGTTGCTTGACCTCCAACTATATCTACTCCTTCTGGAATGTAGTTTTCTCACAGAAATAGAAGAATGATTAGTTCCCAACATTTTTTTTTCAATACCTTTTCCTATCCTTCAAATGAAATATTACATAGATGCCCAATAAAAAGAGTTAAATAAAAATTTTAAAGTACTTCTCCATTAAGGATATAGTGGCTCCCAAGTATATGGGAATGTAGAACTGAAACAACAACTCTGGAGAATTCAGAAAAAAAAAATAGCAGAGAATTTCTATGAGGTTTTGATTGTGATGTCTGTTAATCATTTTAAAGTAGTAGCTACTATGTGGAAAATTCTGCATATTATTTAGTTTAACATATAACCCAGATACCTGCAGTATTTACTTAAAAAAATTAATAGCCCAGAAACCATCAATGAATAGGCTAATCAAGAATGCAAGGTCTAGAACTGAATCCTGGCCTTCCAGAAGTCTCTGTCTAGAAGAGCCTACTTCAACTGCATTGTTACTTTCATCTGTATCCACCACTATTACATACTCAACCATATTGGGAGTCAGAAATGGAGTATTTATTGGTGAAAATAGTGTTTTGTTGATGAGAATGATAGATGTTTAAAATGTTTACAGAAATTTAAAGTTTGCTATAAGTTTGTATTGGCTGAACTATGTAGAAGATACTTTGCACACGTTCATAAACAGTAAAAATATAGGAAAAGTTTGTGGTCTACATTCTGTAAAAAGATGACATATTCTAAATCCCAGATTTCTGCATCCAGCTTAGATTCTGGAGCATTCTGGCTGTCTGAATCAGCTGCAATGGTGACGGAATCCTGCCTCTGGAATGTTGTTGTGTCTCTTGTTGAGATATGGCCTGTCTGCCTTAAGTGAACTTTTCTTGCTTTCTTGCCATTTGTACCTAAAAGGACAGTGAGTTGAGACTTGTCATACAGAAAACAGGCTGTATGAACACTGTTTGCTCTTGCTTTCTAAGGATTGTTTTGCATGTGTTTTGTTTGTGTGGGTGACAGAATTTACACTGAGAACTGGTTCGTTAACCCTGGGTGAGGTAACAGGTGGGGTGACTGGCTCTTACCAACCTCAAAGTTCATTGTTAGTCACTAGTACAGAACAGAGTTGCTTATAATCAAGTAGGCTAAAGTTCGTTTTTCATGTCCTTACTGCTACACGTTTTAATTGGAAGAATAAGAGCACAGTGGACACAGCATTTATATACTACCAACATGACATTATTTAACTTTGACCTTCACAATAATTATTCATGTGCTTTATTTTCTTGTAATAATTGTTTTAATGCCAAGAGAACTTCCAGAATCATCTGACAGTAACTTTTGCAGCATTTGCTAGATTCTATTTACCCTATTAAAAAATGAGATCTTTTTCCTTAATAAGTTTTTAACTGGCAAGATATTTATGTAGACAAATTACTTATATAATATATAATCCATGTAAAACTAAATTAAAAATAAATACAATAACAATTCAAAAGAGAGAGCTTAGTCTGTGACCATTTTGACCAAGGAAGATATGAATATTGAAGCAGGTCTGTCATATACTTGGGATTTGAATGGGCCTAATATAAGCAGGAAGTCACACTAACCAGTCTTTATGGACAAAGACTGGTTATTCTGAGCTTATGAACTACCCTAAGGTGGAGGCTAAAATGCTGATTCTAATATGTGGGGTATTTTTTTCTCCAAGAAATCTCTCTTATTTTTGGTGGGATGCAACCTAAAACTTCTTGAAAGGGTAGCAACTACACCCCACTACGGTTTTGCTGGGAGGAAACCATTCTCCAGTGAGGTTTACCTATGGTGAATTGGCCTCCTTCTTCCCCTTTGAAATACTTGTTAAGATAATAACATTTGGTTATTTTCCCAGAAAAAAATACAGGATGGGATTTTGAAATTAACCTGGCCACTCAAGTTAATGAAGGGTCAGAGGGGAGAACTATAAAATATCCTCCCCTGAAAGACACTGAAATTTCCAAAGTTTGTGAAGCTTGTCTGTCTTCTCCTCCCTGTAACACATCTCCTTCTTCTGCCGCTCCCTAATTTCTGTTTCCCTATCTCATTAATCTTTTGTTGTTCTATTTTAGTAGATGGAACAGGGCTTTTAACTTCCCCAAACTGCAATCAGATATGTGATTAAGATCAGGAGTCTGTTCTGATCTTCTTCAGGAGTTCCCATCTTGTTCAGTTGATGACCAGGAGAGAGAAATTTATTCCAGGTAAATTTATTCCAGCTACATAGTCTCCATACAATTTTAAAAATAAACTCTTTTTCTACTAGGCTGACTTGGGTAACATATCATATGTCAGAATTCTGTCCCCTTCTTCCCCTCCAAGGAACCAATTGAATTCTGGGTAGAGAAATGTTTAAGTGACATCGCAGCCATTAACACAGTTGTGCTCCTTGAAATGTTTGGAAAGCAGATGCCAAAGTAGAGTAGGAGTTCCAGGGGTTTATTGTAAGGCAAGTTCACTGAAAACTAAAATGAGGAGGAAGCATGATTGGACAAAACTTCAGACTGCAGACAGGACACCTTTGAAAGAAAACAAGGAAGAACAGGAAGACTTTAGTGCAGCTCTGACAAAGGTTCTGCTAATTCAATAGAATCCTGGAAGAATGATTGATTGTAAGAGAAGCCCCATTTTGGGTAGAAATAACCAGGCCTTGGTACCCCTTCTATATCCATTCATTGCAAAAGGCTACCCTGGGATCTTGTGCTCAATAGGCAAGTGGTTTGAAAGGCATTAAGGAAGGTGTTGGTTAATATACTCTTGGCGACTGAATGGAGAGTTCTTTTTGAAAGATTAGAGCAGTGCTCTTCTAAGACAATCACAGTGTCTTTGGAGTCTTGGCTTTGCATTGGTCTCTCCTAGCTGTCTGCTCTCTTGACTTGACATTGCTGAGGATCAGTGGGTACCATGCCCAGGGGTTCTGATGCTCTCTCTTAACAAGGCTAACAAAACTTGGGATCTTTTCTTCTTTGTCTTTGACAGGATTTATTGATCTGCCTTGAATATTTTTTTATATCTTTTATGTTTTGTTCCTGTTATTTATTTATTTATATATTATTTTACCCTACCTTGACTGTCATATGCTGTGACACCCTGTAACAAGATCTAGCTAACTTTCATGGGTCCATGAGGGAGCCCCATGGGAATCCCTGAACACACCACAACAGATTTACCATTTAAACCACAGAATGCCAGCTCAAATTTGAATTTGAACAGTCTTTAGCACACATTTGTCCCAAATGTTGCAAGAAACATATTTGTGCCAAAAACAAAGCAAATGAAACAAAAAAGGGAAATTTAAAAGCCAAACTGAACAAAAGCTCACACACTGATCTGAAACTGAGACACTGTGTGATTACCTGTATTTTTATTTGCTGTATATGCAACCTTATCGAGTAGCTCTGTAGCAGTTCAAGAGCTCTCCTTCCCCAGCCAGAGTGAATCATTGCATTTGCTGAAACTCCCTCCACAATGGTGAGGGGAGAGCATGCCGGGAGATGGCCTTCCTAACAGAAGTAAAGCAGAAATTCTTACACCATTGTCATGGCCACAAACTTATCTAGCCTATTTCTTGGCTTTTAGATTTTGATTGGCATTAGGGAATCCTGAGACCAATTTTTAGTTACCTGACTCTATCATCTCTTTTCCTTCTTGACACTAATGAGAAAATGAGGTTTTAGGACTATTCCCTCCACATTATAATCTTTTTCTTTCCCCTACACTTGATGTGAAAAGAGTCATACACAGATAAATGAGTCAGCATTTATCTAAATTAAAAAAAAGTTGGAGAAATGCTAGAAAAATTTGTTCTTACTCATAAAAACCCAGTTGTTACTTTTACTTCACTAGAAAGGTGAAAAAAAAAGTATCTGCTTCATTCACTCATTTATTCCTCTCTTCAGTAATGAGATATGTAACATGTCCTGGGCACTCTACTCACTGAGATAGACAAGTAAGCAAAAAAGCTGTCACTTACAGGCCAGAGAATTAAAGACTCAAAGCTAATGAGGAACCCTTGCTCCAGGCAGCACCTGCCCTCCCCTTCTCTAAGTTAACTAGCCTCATTGTTCTACCTCAAAGGAGGAGAATGCAAAGAAAGGGTAGCAGTAGAGTAAGGAGATCAAAAATAAGGATTTGATTATAGAATTTGGAGGGAAATGGATGGCATTAGAGCAGATTATGCTAAGTGAAGCTAGTCAATCTTTAAAAAACAAATACCAAATGACTCCTTTGATATAGGGGTGTAAACAAGGACAGGGTAGGGATGAAGAGCTTGAGAAGAATATTTACAGTAAACAGGGATGAGAGGTGGGAGGGAAAGGGAGTGAGAAGGGAAATTGCATGGAAATGGAAGGCGATCCTCAGGGTTATACAAAATGTCATATAAGAGGTAAGGAGGGGTAAGTCAAGAGAATACAAATGGAAGACATGATTTACAGTAGAAGGGGTAGAGAGAGAAAAGGGGAGGGGAGGGGAGGGGAGGGGAGGGGGGATAGTAGACAATAGGACAGACAGCAGAATACATCAGACACTAGAAAGGCAATATGTCAATCAATGGAAGGGTAACTGATGTGATACAGCAATTTGTATACGGGGTAAAAGCGGGAGTTCATAATCCACTTGAATCAAACCATGTAATATGATGTATTAAGAACTATGTAATGTTATGAACGACCAATAAAAAAATAAATAAATAAAAAAAATAAAAAAAAATAAAATAAAATAAAAAAAAATAAGGATTTGATAATTAGAAGAATATATGATTGTTTCAGAGAAATAATTTCTTTATATGGGTATTATATCCTTTGTGTATGACCAGTAAACCTGAGTCAAGGTGAAAAGGGAAGGTTTGGTTGGTTTGTTTTGTTTTGTTTTTGGTACCAGGGATGGAACCCAGGAGTGCTTAAGCACTGAGCCACGTCCCCAGTCCTTCATATTTGATTTTATTTTTTAAGTCACATCTCCAGCCCTTCATATTTTATTTTGATTTTTTTAAAAATTTGATACAGGGTCTTGATAAGTTGCTTAGGGACTTGATAAGTTGTTGAGGATGGCTTTGAACTTGCCATCCTCCCACCTCAGTTTCCCAAGTTGCCAGGATTATAGGTGTGTGCCACCATGTCTGGCTGGGAAGTTTTTTTTTTTTTTTTTAAAGTATGCATAGAAAGGGATTGAGAAAATTAGAGAATAGAAAAAGAAGATCGATAATCTGTGCTAGAAATAAAGCTTTCCTTTATTAGGTATCACCTCATACCTCCAGAACCATAAATCACCTATTTGAATTGGTAATGCATTGTGCTTGGCTTTGATTCTGTTACATACTGATTTATGGAACAACTATTCATCGATCACCTATTGGGAGTGAGAGTGATATTAAGGATAGTGGAAGTCCCTGGTGATATACTAATTTGTAAAGCATACTCTTCCTGCCCAAAGAGCTCTGGTAATGAGGCTTAGCATTACTAAAATATTAAGGAATATTTTGGAGGTATAGAACAAAGCCACTCACTAGTACGTATGCTTGTTACCGAACTCAGAGCAGCAAGCTTCACAAAATTAGGGATCCTTCTTTCCCTATGTGAGCTCAAAGCATTTTCCTAGTGAGAAATGTAGGCGTGAAAGACACTCTTGACACTATACACAGGAGAATGAATCTGCCTTTAACTCATTAGACATTCTAAGATAGTAGGGGACATGTCGTTTAGTATAATTGCAGAGACGTTATTTATCTGAGAAAAAGAAAAACAGGGGCAATAGATAGTCAAAATCAAATTTTAAGTGAGGATGTAATATAGAAGTATATTTAAGAAAAATCACTCAATTGAATACTTTGGTGGATCTCAAACTTGAGTTTGCATCTGAATGACTTGGACGTCTGACTAGCACATTTTATTGCCGGGCCACTTCATGGTTTTTCATTCAGTAGGTGTGGAAAGGCACCCAGGAATATTCCTTTTTTATAAGTGGAAGGTACCTTGAGAACCACAGGCACAGAAAACAGAGCCAGGCAGGAACAAAGGAGAGGGAAAAACTAAGTTTTTGTTTTTATAGAAAATTTGTTTTCAGTCCCTTAATAATGTTTTAAAAAGTTAGTCTTTGCCATCAATGAAAGTTATTCTTTTTCCAAAGACATCTTATCAGTTGAACTCTTAGAGGTCAGGAACAAAAGGGAAAAAAAAAATAAGGAAAAACAAATATAAATGTGTTCATGTCTGTGTGTGTCTATACGTGTGTGCAGGTTGACTTTGTTTTTTACTTTTTATTGTTTTTATATTCCTTTTTGACACTATCAGAACTGAGGAGCATATGGGGAAAACAAGGATCAGAGTTAAAATTTTGATATTTTTCCTGCTCATGGAATCCCAGTTTCAACCTACTTCTTAGCTTTCCAGGGGTTAACTCTGCTTACAGTATGAAGTCAGAGAATGATGTCACCCCCATCCCCACACAGGAACCTCTGTGCTCTCCCTTCCTCCCTCTGATCTGTAGGGCAATCTAGAGGGGCTTTGTTCTTCTGGGTGGGTGGGCTCCTGGGAGGTCATTAGGTCTTAATGACCTTTACTTCCGGGGAAGAGCCCCTCTGTCATGCCAAGACACTTGCTCCCTCACGTTTCATCCACAAAGAGTCCTGGTGCTTCAAGCTCTGAGTGCAGGGCTGCTCCTTACTTAATTGAAAGGGAAAGAGTGACGAAAACCACCTGCACATGAAGCCGTTCATCCCAGAGTGTGGTCCTGCCAAGGAGAGGCCACACAGACACTCACTGTGCTTCCTAACGTGTCTCCACACACATCCTGACACCTGAGCTGCATCCAGGGTCTTCTTCCCTGCTTCTGAATGTCATTGGTTGGGTCATTTAAAATCAGAATAATGCCCCGCATCTTGCCATAAGTTTACCTCTGCCACTTAGGAGCTGGTTAAAAGCTGCAAAGCAAGGGTCAGTCCGTTGTCTAAAGGAGCTCTGACATCGTAGAAAGATCTCTTTCAATGCATATTTTAAAGTTCATTGTAAGTCGTAAGCCTGCCTAATTATTAGGAAAAGTTAATTTAGATATATTCATAGCTACTTTATTTTCTTCCTTTGTTAGAAAGGTACAGTAAAATTTCTACCATAGGACATATTCAGGAAGAGGATATAAATGGATTAGTATTTTACATCATAGGTGATATATTCTGTATTATATAATAAATATAGAAATATTACATTGTATGCTTTCAAATTTATTATGGCCACCTAATCGACCCACTATTTCCTCCTGTTAGAAGACAGAGCAATTCCTACACCAGTGTGAAGAATCAACTAAAGACTACATGCCAGAACACCTGGTAAACCATAATATAGGTATGAATGATAATATAGGTATAGAATGATCTCTTGTCGTCCACTGTGGTCTCCTCAGCACAGTGACCCTTGTATCTGAGAAATGTCAGTGTGTCAGCCCCAACTTCCACCCTTTCCCCTCATCCTTCCTAGGCCTTTGATGGCTGCTTCTCCTCTTGGACAAAACTCAAAATTTAACTCAGTCTACAAACCCCATCTACCTGTGTCACCTGCTCCCTGATTTTCCCTCACTCTGTACTCATTTGATCTTTTTTACACAAATTGCTCTTTCATGCCCAGCCCTGCCCCCCTCCGTTGCCATCTGGTCTTTGGACACGCTTCACCCTCTGCCTTTTTACAGCTGGCTCATACCCACTCATCTTTCACAATTCCTCTACATGCCAGTTTCATAGGAAGCTGTCCCTAAACTGCCAACATGATTCAGGTCCCCTGTTGATGTGCTCACATAACCCACTTCATAACTAATCCCTCCCAAATTTCATTCAATTAATTTCTACTACCTCTAGCAGCATAGACAAGCAGTTAGACTATTCCTAATTTAATTACCATTTATCTCCAACACAAAGCAAAGATCTGAAGATCTGATCATGGTCATCCTGGGCCAGCCAGGACGGACAGACACTAGTACACACTCAAAATGTATTTTAAAAATATAGTTGAAAAAATAAAGCCCCTCAGTTGGCTGCTTTGGTTATTGACCCTTAATTAATAAGACCCCCAAACTATTCCTTTTTTTCCCCTTCAAATTTAATGTTTAATCCTACAGTTAATTGTTTTGCATCATTTTCACCATTTGCATACTATCACAGTGATAATAATCAGATATAATCATGTACATAAATAGCTAAAATGGTATATGTCCATTGGTATGTGTCCAAAGCCTTGACCACGTTTCCCAACAAACAGAAAGAAAAGCACTATCCTGTCCTCACTGGTGAGAGCCAGAAACTCATGTAGTAGAGCACGATGCCTCTCTTAATTGCCCACTCTCAACCTCAGACCCTTGATCTGCAAAGGAGTCACTTTGTGTTACTCCCCAGGGCATGTTTTAAATAAAATCATTTTTTATTGTTCTTTCAGACACATAAATAAAGCAGTTTTGTGCTCTTTCGTGATTTTATTAGTCAGGTTCAGTTTTCATCTAAGACTATATGAGCAGGATGGGGCAGAAGGCCATGTGCCAGCTGCAGACAGTGCAAGCCCCTTGGTTTCAGGTGAAAGCCCCCTGATTTTGTTTCCATGAGACTTCAAGAGAAGGGGCTGTGGGAGTATTTGTTTGGTTTATGGTGACCTCTCAGATGTGCTGCATCTGCTGTGCAGTCAAGGATGTGGGGCTCCCTTCTGGTGACTTGCTGCCTGTCTCAGACAACAGGCATGTTTGTACTCCTCGGCTTTGATCTCTTCTGCCTGGTATCTAAATGAAGCCTTTCTTGTGCCTTCAAAGCTAAGTGACTTGTTCAGCTTCGAGTTATAAAACAGCCCTGTTCCTGACAACACTGAGCATCCCTGATGCTGGATACCACTCCAACACCTTCAGTTGAAGGTGACAGAGTTCTGAGCACTGGCGCTTCCTGGAATGGCATGTCACAAGAGTCCCCGTCTGAGGATGGGACCTGGGAGTTAGATGTGGGGATAGAAATGAGTAGAGGAGCATGTAGAAAAAAATAACAGCATTCTTTAAAGAATACGCAGCACTGTGGATAAGGGTATGGACGCTGGGTTCCAACAGTGTGGGCTTTAAGCAATTAATTATTAATTGTGATACATTCAGCAAGTTGTCAAGTCACAACTTTCCTGTCCACCAGGGTGATGGCAGTACTTAGCAACTGCATTGTGATGATTAAATGAGAAAATACAAATAAATTGCTTGGAACACTCCTGGACAGGTATCAGTGACTCAGTGAAAACTTTCATCTGTTTGTTAATAGCAGCATAGTGCATTTTCAACAATATTTACTGTCCAAATGAAGTGGACTCTCTCATTTTCTGTCTGGGGAAATGGTGTTCATTTGTTAGGACCAAATTAAAATGTCTACTTCAGTGAATATTTCCCAATAACCTTTCTCTGCAGTCAGCATTTATGCTGTACGATGGGACTACATAATTAAAGACAAAATGTGCTTTAAAAGGCTACTTATCAATTTTCTGTCTTTCTAAAGTTTTTCACTTATAATTTAATTCGACATATTACAATCTGAACAGTTATATGGTTAGTATATGAAACTGTAAGCTCCTGAGGCCAGGATTTGCTACAACTCACTACTGTAAGCAGGTTCCTGCTCAGGATGCTTGATCTTAAAGGATGGTATAGTAGATAAGAGCTCAAGTCTACCACTTCCTAGCAATGCAACCATAAGTATGCTGCAGAAGCTCTCTGTTCCTCAGTTTCTCCATCTGGGAAATAGGAATGTATCTGCTTCTATATTCAATCTACTGCAATATATTGTTTCAGTGAAAATATATGAAAAAAGTTCTGATTCCACCAAACATATAGTTAGAAGGGAAAGAATATTTTAAAGTTCTATTCAGATAATTGTGGATGTTTTGGACACTGCATGGAAGATCTATAGGTATTATTTTCCTAAGAGTTAATTGCAATGGGAAGTCATAAATGGTATTCAAGAATCTTTTGTGCTAAGTACAATCAAAGGACAATAAGAGAAGAAAAAGTAAATCATACCTTGTTAATACTGTAATAAGTTTATAATGGTTTTGCCTTTGTGAATACTAAGAAAGTATCCTAAGGATACATATGGATGCCCAGACGATGCTTTGAATACCAGAGCCACATGCTATTATGCATTCTTATTATCTTATCTTGGGACGTAAAGAACCAGCATTATGGAGAAATGATGCAAGGAGCCATTAGGATACTTACCTATTATCTGACTAACCTAGTATAGAGACAAAATTTGACTTTGGATCTTTTTACCAAAAACATATTATTTTCTTCTCAAAATGCAAACATGTGGAAAGACAGAAGCATTATTCCCCTACCCCAGGAACTATATTTTCTCCAAGAACATCACATTCTGGGAAGAATATGGTACTGTTATACAAATCACATTGAGTTAGATCTGCCATTTCAATGGGAAATAAATTCCAGGATGAAATTTAAGAAAAAGCAGAAAGATTGAGATAAAAATCTGAAGGAAATGTTTGGGAGAAGTAAAAAAAAATACATAATTTAGTCTCCAACTGAAGTTTCAAAGAGCCCAGAGGAAGACTGATGCATTCACCCATGCCCAAGTGACTGTGGCTGTCTCCTACAGCACCCACAGGAGCTGGAGGGCATGTGGCTGGAGTCCCACCTCTCCCATGCCCTCTGCTTGTACTCTTCTGCCTCACTATGCCCTTTCTGACTTTCTACTCCAGGGCAGTGGACTATCATGGCTTTTAAGATATTCACCTTTGCCACCTTGGTACATTCAAATTTAAAGGTGGCAGAAAAAGATAGAAACAGAATAAAATAAACTGAATAAGTCTAAAAGTACAGCATACCTAATAGTGTAATGTGCTTATGTTGTTTTGATACAAGTAGGTACGACATCACCACCTCCTGATTCATTCAACCAGAGGATAGACAAGAGAACTGGCATCTACTGAATACTTCCCACCTGCCTGCACCTTTTTCCATGCTAGCGCAAAGCAATGGAAAAGTCATTAGTCAGGAGCATGTCCTATGCTTCTCCTAACAGAAAAATCAGATTTGTTGAGAATGACTAGGAAATCTTAGACTATTCCCATTAAACTTATATGACAACTTTAGTTCTTCCAAAATTGAAAAATACTTCTAAATATTAAGATATTTTACATCTTGTGATCTATGTTGTGTCTATTTTTTTCAAGAAATTATTCAAAGCAAAACAGTACATAAGACAAATCTGAGTAGGTTTCTATTTTTTATGTTAGTTCAGCAAATAACATAGTTATGTTGTTATATTAGGAATAAAATCATAAACCTAAAATAGCCACTTAGTATTCACTTTGGTTTACAAAATTAGATTTGGTTTAAATTAAACTTTACTAAACCATCTGTAAATAGAAATTTTTCATTAGGCATTAAAAAAATAATTTGAGACCTGCATATGTTGGGGGAAGGAGAAAGCCAAGTTTGAGATTTCTAAGATTTGGAGAGATTTATAATATTTTTTTAACAATGACTAGAAGAAATAAAATCTTCCATATAACTTTGTACTGTGAAATTTATTATCATTATAAAGCAGCAATCCCTGGTAACATTTTAAAATTTGTTTAAAAGTGTTACAAGGCACCATATTATGCTAGTGATCAAATATGCTAGCTATTCTGTAAGCTTCCCATCAACTGAAACTACAACTACATATTCAGTTTCATGCCTATGGCCTTACGCAGTACCTAAGATAAAGTAGTTGCACAGTTTTTGTTGAATATTTTCAATGAATAAATGTGTGAAAGGGTAACGTTTATTTTTCATCAGACTAAGCCAAAAAATGGTACTGTCTGAGCTCACTAGTGAAATCACAGAACTGAGAAAGAAAGAAGAAAGTGTCGTGCTATGCTTTATATATGACATGTCCCCCAAAGATCCAAGAGTCGGAAACATGGTCCCTAGGATGGTAGTTGAGAAGTGGGGCATAGTGGAAGTTGATTAGGTTGCAGGGAGCTCCACCTGGAAGAGATAAATGTAGTTCTCATAGGAACATATCAGTGCCAGAGAGTGTGGCCATTCCCCTACTTTGATTTTTGTGTGTACATATGCCCCTTCTGAACGTGACTGGTTCTCTTCCTGATTCTCTGCCATGTTGTGATGCAGATAGACTTTGGCACCATGCTGTATGTATTTTCCATGCACCAGAGTCAGAAGCCAAATAAAACTTCCTTCTTTAATACATTTCCATATGTCAGGTATTCTGTTATAGCAACACATAATAGATGCCCTAAGATTGCTGAGTATGGAAGAGAAAATGAAGAAGTGAGGTGATAAAGAAATAGCCCTTGAAGTTAATAGGTAATGGGGTAGAGAAAAATTATTAAGAATGGGCAGGATCTAAATCTATACATAGTTAACATGTGGTATGCTGCTCCCTTTACATGGAAATATCTACATTTTCCAAGGGATGGACAAATTCCAAGTCACACAACATCAGAGCAGAAACCCCTAGTCTTTCTATTTAGTGCTTTCCTGGAGGAGTCTATTTCTAAATGCCAACTTAACCCTCACCATATCTGTAGGATTAAGTATAATAAGAATAACATGTTCCTTCCAACCATAATTGTTTTTTTTCCTCCATCCTCTACAAGTCAATGGAATCTACAGCTTGGAATATTCATCAGTATTAGAGATAACAGACCTATTTTTTTACACCTAGGAAGTTTTACATCATTTTATGCCAAGCAAACTAAATTTCTTTTCCATATAGAAATTACTTCTATTGCTTTTTTTTTTAAAAAAGTACTGCCTTTTGTTTAAATGTATCCAGTTACATTTTCCCCATTTTATTTTCAAATAGGCTTCTGATATATGAATGAATGAGTGATTTTCCATGTTAGGGTATGAGGCAGTGAAAGTGGCTTTAGTCATTTCAACATCTGCATCCTGAACCATGCATGTGAAGACATGGGGAATCAAGAGTGCTTGTGATGACTTGATTAAGGGCAGATACAGTAGAAAAATGGCCAGTTTATTATGGTTCACTTGTTAGTGAACCTGGAGACTGTGTCCAGATTTGAATACTCATTCTGAATCTTTCAAGTCCTGAGAACTTGCTAAATGAAGGCTGCAAGTGTCTCCCCCAATTGTCAGGTTTTGAGAGGAGTGAATATTTTAGAGCAATGTCTGCTGCATGGGGTTTGTGTGTGTGTTAGGAAGGGTGAGGGAAAACAGAATTTAGGCCCTGCCTCTGTTTTCAAGTGGGCACATACACTCAGGCACAGAGAGGTTAAATATTTGTCTATGAGATTCAGGTAGAAGCAAGGCCTAAGTTATGTTCAGTGCTTGTGCTTAGGGTCCACCTTTTTATTTCCAACACTGTGTATTTTCTGGTTCTTTAATATATTTTAAGATTTTTGGATTTTACAGCAACCATACCCTTTACCACATGCCACATGTTCATGCCACCTCAAGGTCTACCATGCTATTCCATCACAACTTTATCTCATGCAAAATGAACTGCTTTTTTTATTTTCAATGTGTGCTAGGTATAATGAACACAGGACAATTGGTTAGATTTGACTTCAAAAAGATGACTTAACTGTCCTTCATCTAAGACACCCAGGAAAAGAAGTGACTGTCCTCCTTTGTACCACCATTTTAACAAACACAAACCACTGAGCTGAAGCTTAAAAAATGATTTGCCAAAAAGGCTGTGGTTACAGCATCCTCACCTCTAAGAAATAGACCACAGCATGCCAGAGTCCTGCCAGAGGCTCATGGTTCCTCTCCAGGACCTGCCCGGAGGTGGAGATGCAGGGCACTTCTGGCAGAGGGCAGAATACTCACATCAGTCTGGTCCTTCTCTTGAGGTTGGGGTAGGAACTAGTGGGTGTTTATTTTCCATCAAATGAGCCTGTCAATCCACCAAAACATCAGGAAATGTGCTCATTGCTGGGTCTGGATCATTTCAGCTCTGCATTAGAGAACTGGCATTCCTCCTGTGGGTTTCAAAATACACCACACACACACACACACACACACACACACACACACACACACAGCTCATACAGGCTTTCGGTTCCATTTTTTAAATGAAATGACACGTCTATCTTCATTTCCTGTATCTCCTCCAAACCTCTACCCCTGTTTGGCCTTGTATTTTTTTTTTAAGACTTTGCATTTCACTGAAGAATCCTGATCTTTTTCTCTTGAAAAGTGACTTTCCATACGTGAGGAAATTTGTCAGAGCAAAAAGGCTTAGCTGGGCCTGTGCTAACCAGCTCTATCTCCCAGTGATTCACAGAATGGGCACTTGGTGATTCCTTGCATTATTCTCTGAATGCCATGACCTATGTGTCAAAGTGAGAGGATGGTTGTGGATGTTTCTTGTCTATGAAAAGTAATGCTCCAGGGACAAAGAGGTTCTTTTACTGGGCAGTCAGGACAACCTCGAGGTGGGAGCCATAAACCAGGCAAGCCTGGGCAGTTGCATGCTGACATTTTTCATTCCTAATATCCCACAAGTATTTCAGCTTCAACAGAGCCTCTGTGCAAATGAAAAGGAACTTTTTTGTTTCTAGATTTTGTTATATTATGTTTGAGAATTCCTACCAGCCTCCCAATGGCCCATTTGAAGATAGACTGGCAACATTATTTTTCCCCACCTTTATATTCTCCATTTTACAAGCAAAAGGATACTCTAATATTGTGTTATTTCCACGAGGCAAATAAAATCCATGCCTTGTCCTTCCCTAGACCTCTTGGCTGTGCTCTTAGAACCCCAACGGCTATTGTTCATCCTGGTCTGTCCACAGCCCAGCCCTCAGTGATGCCCAAGCAACCCCAGCCATCATAAAACTTTTTAAAAATGTAAAAAATCGAGGCCAACTTTTGTATACATGAATGACCTATTCCGAAGAAAAGAGCAAAATTTTTGCATAAAGAAAGGTTGAGATGCCTGTGTGTGTCGGGGTGGGAGGGACAGCCAAATCAGCAGGGGATGAACTTAGGTCCTATAAATGACTTAGAGAAACAACTATACGCTTCTTCTCATTTTTATTTTTTTAATTTTTGCTTGGAACCAGGGATTGAACTCAAGGGTGTTTAACCAATGAGCCACATCCTTAGATCTTTTTTATTATTATTATTTTATTTTATTTTGAGACAGGGTCTCACAAAGTTGCTTAGGGCTTGGTGAAGTTGCTGAGGCTGGCTTTCAACTTTCAGTCCTCCTGCCTCAGCCTCCCAAGCTGCTAGGATTACGGACATGAGCTACCATAGCTGGCTTGCATTTCTTTTCATTTATATTCCTTTTTTAAAAAAAATGGGAGATGAGAGTAGAATAATTTCATACTTTTGATAAATTTACTACTTGTGGGTTTTTTTTTCTAGCTAGGGATAGTTTTCAAGACATTTGTTCCTTCTACTTCCCTCTAACCACCACCCACATGCCCAAGCAGTGTATCTATATCTTTTCTTGTAAAATTTCATTCAGAGTCCTTCCTTTCTTCCTTCTTTCTTCCCCTCTTCAAACATTTTTTGAATGCATGCTACATGATAGACACTGGACTCAGAAATAAGACAATTAAGAATAGAGATACAATCCTGTACTTTATATACATAGGTTGGTTAAAAGGGATAGTAATAGAAAAGGACATGCATAAATACACCAATGACAACTAGTATGAGAGCAAAGTCTAAGGAGTTGTAGGAGCATATACTGACATCTTAACATTATAGGGGTGCAAGAATTATTCCTGAAGAATGGCAGGTAAGTGAATATCTGAAGTGCAAACAATACAATGAAGTGTGATGAAATTTTTGCCAGAAGTCTGGATTGCATACCAAAAGAATCCAAAGGCAGTAAGAAAAAACTCTACCTGGAGTAAGAAAAGCAATATGCAGTCTTCCAAAGGAGGTTACACTTGAGCTTAATGTTCAACCATTTAAATTTTATCCCCTGCAATAAAAGCATATTTAATTTCACCAGAAAAGAATACCATCATCTATTCAACAAATTAACTTCCTTTCATTGTTCATAAGATCATCTTCACTTCACTGCCTAGTCATACAGATTCTTCTTGCCTTTCCCAGAGAGCTTCTCTGTCTTTCCTTTTTGAACTTAAGATATAATAGAAAGTCACAACAAAAGACATTTCTTTTTTAATTCGCAATAATTCCAATTATATTTAAAATGTAAGAAAAATAGATTGATAAGTATTTTCAGTAAGATTACAATTATAGCTAAGACAGGAGGATCACGAGTTTAAAGCCAGCCTCAGCAATGCGTGACACTAAGCAACTCAGTGAGACCCTGTCTCTAAATAAAATACAAAATAGTGTTGGGGATGTGGCTCAGTGGTTCACTGCCCCTGAGTTCAAACCTCAGTACCCCCCCGCCAAAAAAAATAAAAGAATTATAGATGAATTTTCTTCATATGTAGAAATATATGAAAAATATAGAAACAAAGAACAAAGGGAAATTCTTTTCTTTGCACATACACTTTTCTATAAACCAAAAATGTGTGTGTGTGTGCGCACACATATGTGTGCCATCTTAAATGTTAAAACTTTATAAGTGGTTTCATTATCAAGGCCTTTATTACATCGTGGGTTTTTTTGGGGGGGGTATAAGTGATCTGAAATTCATCTTATTTATTTTATTTTTTTTAATTAGTTGTTCAAAACATTACAAAGTTCTTGACATATCATATTTCATACATTTGATTCAAGCGGATTATGAACTCCCATTTTTACTCTATATACATTTTGCAGATTCACATCTGTTACACATCCACTTTTTTACCTACCGCCATACTAGTGTATGTTGTATTCTTCTGCTTTTCCTATCCTCTACTATCCCCCCTCCGCTCCCCTTCCTCCCCTCCCCTCCCTTCCCTTCTTCTCTCCCTACTCCATCTACCGTAATTCATTTCTCTCTCTTGTTGTTTTTCTTTCCCCTCACTTTTTATATGTAATTTTGTATAACAATGAGGGTCTCCTTCCTTTACCATGCAATTTCCCTTCTCTCTCTCTTTCCCTCCCTCCTCTCATCCCTGTTTAGTGGTCATCTTCTTCTCATGCTCTTCCTCTCTATTCTGTTCTTAGTTGCTCTCCTTATATCAATGAAGACATTTGGCATTTATTTTTAAGGGATTGGCTAGCTTCACTTAGCATAATCTGCTCTAGTGTCATCCATTTTCCTGCAAATTCCATGATTTTGTCATTTTTTAGTGCAGAGTAATACTCCATTGTGTATAAATGCCACATTTTTTATCCATTCATCTAAATTCGTCTTATTTAAAACATGAATATTAAATACAAATTTCTATCACTTGACCTGAAATTCAATGTATACCCTCAAGACAGTCTATTACGTTTAATTGTAAAGGTAATAAGAGAAAGCAGTTTTCTCATCTTATAAACTTAATATCTTTTTTTTTTCTGAGAGCTAAATTAAATCAACTATTTTTCAGTATTTTACCTCATTTGTGATACAAAATAGTGAGGCTCTACTACCTTTTTCTCCCTCCTGTACCTTCCCTCCCCAGACCACTTTCATCTTCTCCAATTGTCTCCCTGTTACTTTCATGTCATCTTTTTCCCCATAGATTCCACATAGGAGGGAAATATTGTGACAGTTGTCTTTCAGAGACTGACTTATTTTGCTTAACATTTTGGTCTCCATTTCTACCCATTTTCTTGAAAATGACATGATTCCATTTTTCTTTATGGCTGATTAAAAACTCCATTAGTATATGTACCACAGTTTCTTTATCCACTCATCTGTTGATGAGCACCAGGATTGATTCCATGACTTGGCTATTGTGAATTGTGCCACAATAAACACGGGTATATTATGCAGCTAAAGTGTTCTTTCTAACTTTAATTCTTTCTGGAAGCATATAAATTGAGTCTTAGAGTCTTACAGTAGTTCTGTTTTGAGTTGCTTGAGGAACCACACACTGATTTCCATAATAGCTTTACTAATTTACATTCCCATCAAAAGTATGTAATAAATCCTTTCCCTACAACCTAGCCAGCATTTACTGTGTATGTGTGTGTGTGTGTGTGTGTGTGTGTGTGTGTGTGTCTTCGTGTGTGTATGTTGTTGATGAGTGACATTCTGAGTGAGGTAAGATGGAATCCCAATGTAGTTTCGGTTTTTATTTCCTTAATAGCTAAAAATGTAAAAACATTTTTTAATATGCTTATTGGCCATTTATACTTCTTTTGAGTAGTGTCTGTTCAGTTAATTTGTGATTGAGTTTTTTTGTGTGTTTTGTGTTAACTTTTTGAGTTCTTTATATACCTTGGCTATTACTCCTCTGTTGGAAGAGTAAGTGGCAAAGAGTTTCTCCCAACCTGTGGACTGTCTCCTCACTTTGTTGTTTCCTTTGCTTTGCAGAAGCTTTAAGATCTTTATCTTCTAAGTGCTTTTTGCTGCTATATAAAAAACATAAATGATAATATTCATTAATTCTAATAGTTTACCTCATAATTGTTTTTACTTTCTATTTTTATAATCTTGTCCTCTAAGAATAATGACAGATTGGTCTCCTTCTCTTTAATTTTGAGGCTTTTGTTTTTGCTTGTTTTTAGTATATATTGTTTGTAGTACAGTGTTGCAAGCCAGTAGTAATAACAGTTCTTGTGTCACTTACAAGCTCAGTGAGAAATCTTTTCAATTATTGTACAAAATACAAAGCTTGCTGTTTTCTTCCCAGACCATCACTTAAGTAAACAAGAACGGTATTCTTTATAATGAGTTTTCTAAAAGTTGTATTTTAAAAACACATATATATAAATTATTTAAAATTTTCAATATTCTTTCTATATTCATTAAGAAGATTATATCTTCCCTTTGTATTTTGTGCTAAAATATATGGTCTTCATTTATTTTCTAATGTTATATCATTATTACTTTCATGCATTGATACTAATTGTGTTATAATGTACTATCTAATTTATTTATCATTTGATTTGATTTGCTTATATTTTATTTAGGGTTTCTGCACTTTTGTTCATGGGATGGAGATGAGCTCCTAATTTTCCTCTCTTACAACATCTTTTTGATATTTACTGGAAATGTTCCTTCTTTTGAAAAAAGAAATTATCTGAAACAGATGTGTAAGATTGGTGTTATCTACTATGCATTACCTCTTCCCTAAATGTTTGGAAAAAATTTACCACTAAAACCATGGATGAGTAAATTGAGTCCTAGAAAGTAAAATAATTTGTTCAGTTACTCAGCAAGTTAAGAGAAGAGCTAAAACAAGAACTCAGATTTATATGCTTCCAATTTAGTGCTAGGCTCACTCTGAATCTCATTTCAACACTATTTTTGTTATACTATCTGCATTAATTAGGATTTGTTCCAATTCTATCTTAAATAAAACATTGTTTAATATGTGATATTTACTCACACTGGTTAGTAGTCTGGAGCAGGGATGGTTAGAATGAGCAATTTCAGGAACTTTGGAAGTTCAGGGACATCCCACAAATCACCACCAATGGTGTCAGTTTCCTGTAGCATTAAGAAAGTAGCAGATTCTCAGAATGTATCCTGAACCCATGAAGTAACCTTCACACCACTGACTGCTATGACTCAAGTGGCTGTTTATAGCTGCTGCCAGAAGGTAATGGTGACTTCTCTTCTGACATCCAGATCTTACATGAGTGTCTCCTGCTGGCAAACCTAATAGAACTCTGCAGGCAGCAGTCTGGGAAAGAGTTCCCGAGTGTCATGCCCACAGGTTCAAGGAAGAGCTTAGTAGTCTTTTGATATTTCTGTGTCGTAACAAACTATATCTGGCATAATGTCGGAGTTCAAAATAAATATTATAAACTTTTTTTCTTAATGTACTTTGAGATTGCACTTGAAGATGAACCATAAGGGTAAATTGACTTGGTATACTGTGAAATATTTAACAAAAATTATTTTCCTCTTAATTTTTTTCCTTTAAATTTACCCTTTCATCTTAAAATTTTTCCTCTTAAATTTACCCTTTCTTTTAAGTTGCAGTTTTAATATTCTCTCAGCAGCCAAAGACCAAATATCAGGTAGATGATGATGTCATTGAATTCTCTTCCTCATGCGCCCATGTGTGCATGTATGTGAGTGTGCTCTGTAATCACAACCTGACACATAAGTACTTATGAAATGCCATTTGAGTTTTTTATTTTAGCCAATAGTCACTCAAAAGTGTCACCTGAATCTTTATGTGGCTATGCAAAGAAACCTGGGAATTTTAACATGCACACACACACAAAAAAAAACTTCATAAAATGACTTCATTATTTATGTAAGACAAACATATCTTACCCTGTACCTCATGTCAAAATAAGCAATATGGACAGATATATACATAAGAGATTCCTAAGTTTCAGGAAAAAGGAATTGGAAAAAGTTATGAAACTTTTCTCAGAAGGAAAATATGTACAGCTATAAGATAAAACAGCTTATAATTTAAGAGTTATGAGCTGCCTATCCAGTCATGAACTTCTTTAATTCAGGTTGCTAAACCCTAAAAATGAAAAATGAAAAACAATGACCAAAAACACTGTACAGAAAACACTTTAGCATATATTTTCCTAAATATTTCAGATTAAAAAATTAGTAGCTTGACTTTTTGGAGTAAATGTCTCAGCAGTATCATGGTAATGGTGACTATTTGGGATAGTCATTGTGTCTCTTTACATTTATGACCTTATTTAATTGTCATGTTGATTCTATTATTTTTCTTTTGGTACAGATGAAGACAGTGATTTTTAGATAGATTATGTAAATTACAAGTTACACATCTCACCAGTGTTGGAATGAAACTATTCTGAGTAGTTTCTACCCAGACCCCACATTCTTACTCCAGGAATCCAATTGTCTCCCAGTGAAAGAGTGACAATATAGAACTGAGCTTCAGGAGAAAGAACAAAACATTTGGAATCAAAAACTTGGGGTATGTTTTTGAACTTTTATTTGATAAACTAAAAATCCATGTATTTATGATATGAAATATATGTTTGATATACAGATATACTGTGGAATAAAATAGTTAACATATATATCAATAGTTATTTAGGGGGAGAAGTGAGAATATTTAAAAATCTCTCATCAATTTTTAAGGATTCAATATGTTATTATTAACAATATGATACGATAGATTTGAATTAACTTCTCCTAACTGAAATTTTGTGTGTTTTGACCAAAATTTCTCAATACCCACCCCTCATCCTGTCCCCAGACCCTGGTAACCACCATTCTATTCTGTGAGTTTGATATTTTTAGTTTCATATGTGAGTGAGGTCATAATATTTGTTTTTCTGTGCCTGGCTTATTTTGCTTAGCATAATGTACCAAAGATACTTGAAAATTGATGAGAGTATATCTTTCTTTTTTACTAATACATTATAGTTATACATAATATCGGGGTTCATTTTTATGTAATCATACATGCATGGAATATGATTTGTTCCAATTTATTCCCCAGCACGTCCGTCCTTTATCTTTCCTCTCCTCTTTCCCCCTTCTTCCCTAACTTTACTGGCCCTCCATTTATTTATATTTTTGTTGTTGTTGATGATGATGATGCTTTACAGTTATACATAATGGTAAAGTTCACAGTAGTATATTCATATATTTACATACCATAATTTGGTCAATTTCATTCCACCAGTCCTCGCTTTTCTTTTCTTCTTACCTCTCCTACTATCCCGACTCCTTGTACTCTGCTGATCTCCCTTTTATTACCATGGGATCCACCCCATGCCCCCCACCCCCATATTCATTTAGCATGATATTCTGTAGTTCCATCTATTTATCAGCAAATGCCACAATTTCATTCTGTATGACTCAGTAAAACTCCATTGAATACATACATAGCATACATTCTTTATCCACTCATCTGTTCACAGGCACCTAGGCTGGTTCCATATTTTGGCTATTGTGAGTTGCACTGCTATAAACATTGATGTACCCGTTTTGCTGTAGTGCTCTGATTTCAGTTGTTTAGAGTAAATAACAAAGAGTGAGATAGCTGGGTCATAGCTGGTAGTTCTATTCCTAGTCTTTTGAGGGATCTACATACTGCTTTCCAAAGTGTTTGCACTAATTTGCAGTCCCACCAAAATTGTATGAGTGTGCATTTTCCCCACATCCTCACCAGTATTTATTATTATTTGTATTCTTGATGATTGTCATTCTGTCTGGAGTGAGATGAAATCTCAATGTAGTTTTGATTTACAATTTCCCGATTGCTGGAGATGTTGAGTTTTTGTTTTTTTCATATATTTGTTGTGCCTTTGTATTTCTTTATTTGAGAAGAGCATGCCTATTTTGAAAAAAAAAAAAAATCTAGGCCTTTTAACAAATGACACTGGGGAAACTAGATGTCCACATTGAGAAGAAAGTAGACTTTAAGTATTTTTTCTTCCACTCCAAAATGATTATGTGATGGAATATCTGTGGTAATTAGTTTGATTTAGTCATTCATAAATATATATAATACATCAGTTTATCTGTGTTGTTACAAGCAGCAGCATTTTGTCTTTTTCATGACTAAATAACATTCTGTTGTGTTTATCTACCCCATTTTCTTTACCAATCATCTGTTGACTAACCCTCAGGGTGATTCCATAACTGAGCTATTGTGAATAATGCTGCCATCAAATTGGAGCTGCACATATTTCTTTGACCTGTTGATTTCATTGTCTTTGTGTGCCTACCCAGTAGTGGAATTGCTGAATCAGTTCTACTTTTCATTTTTTGAGGAAACTCTTTATGATTTTCTTTCCTTACATTCCCACAAAAAATGTGCAAAGTTTCCTTCCATTTTTCACATCCTTGCCAACATTTGTTATCTCTTATCTCTTACGAACAGGTGTTATCAATGATGGTGAATAATGGTAAGGGTTTGATTCCAAATTATGTGTACTTTGAGCTCATACTCATTTTCTCTTTTTTAGCTTCAGAGAGGGAAAATTGTTTAGAAAATCATTGAACTCAACATGCTCAGTATCAATTGGGAAGCTCAGATTTTAAACAATTTTTCCTTCCCCACACCTTTTCCAAACATGCTTGAAGTGACATTTATAGTAAAAAAAAGAAAATACTGACATTTGTTTATATGGTTTAACACCACATATGTTACAATGTCACAAAAATGTATTCCACAAATCATGAGAATTTCTTAAAATTCTACTTAAAATATTTTTTTCAGAAGTTGAATAGTACAGAAAAGTCTTTCATGAATGCTCAAATTCATATTAAAACATTAAATTCATCTCTGAGAATTTCTACAATCAAGAAATAGCTTTAACAACTTTAATCCATGCCTCTTTGGGGGCATCTTATTTAATCAAGGTCAAACCTAATTTATTTTTAAACACCAGTTGACATCATTCCTGTTACTCAAATTGTGCAAAAGATATTTTGGTAAATGGTGTATTGCATACTTCATTTGGGATGTGTATTTTAGAATTACTAAAATGGAAGTCACCTCATTTTTAAAATAGAAAACAAGACAGGAATCTGCTTCATAGATATTTTTAAGGGCTAACTAGGAAAATTCATTATGAACAGTGGGTCCTCAGAAAAGACATACCCCATTATTGCTGCTTCTGGGTGATTTATAAGAAGTGCTTGGCTGGTTTGAGGAAAAGAATAAAGCTGAGCTTGTGTTTGTATTCACAGATGTATTTTAGTCACAGATTCCAATAACTCATCCAATATTGAATCACAGAAAGATGATTTTGTTTGGTTTCCACTTAAGCCCCCTGAGCCTCCATGTTATTTTCTAGGAAATAATAAGAATTCTACTTTTGGAGATAGCTTTAGCCCCTTCTAAATCCTTAGCAAAGTTGTATTTTATTGCTAAATGTTTTCAGCATAAATATTTTATACTTTCCATTCCTTATTCTATTATTCTGTCTTAGTTGTGGTTTCTTGTTGAAAAGAAATTATTTCATGCCATGTTAAGATATCTTATAATGTTATTTTTCTAGCAATTTTAATATTTGTTTTTGAAATTGGAACATTCAAGATCTATAATCCTCTAACAACTGTGTCATTCTTGCCAAGAAGCTCATTTTATTCAAATGATTAATTTGTGCAATTATTCATGAGGTATTTTTTGAATGTTAATGTGTGTTTTAGGCACTGAACTATGTGTTGATGGGCATATCAGACTTTTTCTGCCCTTACAGAATATATAATCTAATTGAGGTATAGGAATAAATAAAAATATTAAAAAATGATTTCTTTGAAAAGATTGGATATAGGATTCTTTGTCAACTTACAATGGAGCAATTTTTATTAAGATAGATTTTGAGTAGTTGTATAGTAAGTTTCGACACCTCAAGTGAAAATAAGATGGATGAGATGAGGTGGAAATAATTCAGATTAAAGGAACTTGAAATTCAAAGGCCTTATGGTAGAAAGGAGCATGTCATATTTGAAAGATACAAAAGTCCATAGTGTCCACTCTACAAAGAAAGGAATTCTCATACAGATGAGGCTGGAGAAACAAGTACAGATTGAATTATGCAAGGCTACGTGGGCCATATTAAGAATTGTTCTTTATTCCCCAATAGGAAACCATTGAATTATTTTAAGCCTGATCAGATTTGCATTTTGAAAAGATCACTCTAGTTGCAATGTGGACAACCGACTGGAAAGGCACATTGATGATGCTAACAGAGGTTTGGAGGCAAGCACTCTACCAACTGAGCTATATCCTCAAAATGTGGATGTGTAACCGATGTGATTCTGCAACTTGTATTTGGGGTAAAAATGGGAGTTCATAACCCACTTGAATCAAATGTATTAGAAACATGATATGTCATGAGTTATGTAATGTTTTGAACAACCAATAAAAACAAAACAAAACAAAACAAAACAAAACAGAGGTTTGGAGAGAAATGAATGGCAGTTTGCTTCAGGGTGACAGTATTAGAGATAGAAATGAAGAGAGTTGAGACACCTCTAGGATGTAAAATCAAAATTTCCATTTGATAATGAAAAGGACTATAGAGAATGGGGGAAAGAGTTTCCAAGATGATTTCAATGATTCTGTCAGTATTCTATTTGGGGAATTAGGGACATATAAGAAGTCTCAATCAGCTTGGGGCTTAAGGCTTCCTGGAAAATTGAGAGGGAGTAGCTACCATGTACACATGGCTGAAGAGCAACATACACAGTTTCTAAGAGATCATAGGTGTCAGGGATGAAAATAAGACTTGGCCTATATTATTTCTGTCCCTTGTAATAAGCCTTTGGCATCAGTTTGGTTTATTTTAAATTCAAGATGGTGCTGTTGATACCATGGAATTTTTATAGCTATTTCATTCAACCTGGTACTGATGTCCTCTGACTCAATGGTTTGAGGACATGTGGGTTAAGATTTCCTTATTCACAATAATCTGGAGAGCTAGTTTAAAAGAACACCCCTGGCCTTCCCTATAGAATCACTGAATCATTCATTCTTCAGTACTGGGGCCCAGGAATATGCATGATAAACTCTCCAGATAGCTCTTATTTGGATTCAAGTTGGAGATCCACTCAGAAGAAATTGAATAAATTTCAATGTTTTTATTCATTTGCAGTTGGTGTTGAAAGCTATCCTCTCTTCTTTAATGAGAACTAACCTTTACATTCATGTCCAATTTCCTTACATTGTTTGCTGTGTATATTGGGGTCATGCATGAGTTTTTAACAAGACGTTCAAAAACATAAAACAAAAAAGAACTTGTTGGTGCTAATGTGAATGATTTCTTAAGCTGTTTCTCAAATTAGAAACAGATGTTTGTAAAAACCACAGCCTGTAGACATTTTTAACAGAGGGCAAAATCCTTTTGTTTCTTTTAGTTTTGTTTTAATTTGATCAAATTGATTGTTTTAATTGATTCAGCTTCTCATCTTTGGTATATGTTGGTGCATACCTAACACTAAATGGAGATAAGTATGATAAAATGTTACTTGTCCCATTTCTTTTCTAAACAGAGTGTAACGTATAATACTAGAAAAGAGTCATACTTTGTTTTATATCTAATAGACATTGAAGAAAGCAGCCAGCATTTACACCTTTGGCTTAAATAAACATGAGACATCTATAAATTCTTTTGGACAAGGTATATATCATATTCTAGAATCAACTGCTAAGTAGTTAGAAAAACAGGGAAGACGTATAACAACTTCTAAAGAACCAGTAGAATTAAAATAAAGAATTTATGAATAAATCACAATTTTCATCATATTAAACATTGTAGAAGAAAAGATGATTGCCATAAAGATACATTAATAGAAATTATACAACCGAAGAATAGATTCTTAAAAAGCAGTAAAACATCAAGGATTTAGAGGATGGAAAAAAAAGAAAAAGAATTTTAAAAGAAAAAAGATATTGAGAGGGATGCTGTCTTTCACCCCTTCTATTTAACATAGTTATTGAAACTCTAGCCAGAGCAATTAGATAGATGAAAGAAATTAAAGGGATATGGATAGGAAAAGAAGAACTCAATCTACCACTATTTGTCCGAGGATATGATTCTATATTTAGAGGATCCAAAAAAGTCAACCAAAAAACTTCTAGAACTAGTAAATGAATTCAAATGAATTCAGCAAAGTAGCAGGATACAAAATCAACACCCACAAATCAAAGGCATTTCTGTATATCAGTGACAAAACCTCTGAAAGGGAAATGAGAAAAATTATCCCATTTACAATAGCTTCAAAAAAATAAAAATAAAATATTTAGAATCATCCTACCAAAAGAGGTGAAAGACCTCTACAACGAAAACGATAGAACACGAAAGAAAGAAATTAAAGAAGACCTTAGAATATGGAACTACCTCCCTTGTTGTTGGATAGGCAGAATTAATATTGTCAAAATGACCATACTACCAAAAGCATTATACAGATTTAATGCAATTCCAATCAAAATCCCAAAGACGTTCCTCATAGAAATAGAAAAAGCAGTCATGAAATTCATTTGGAAAAATAAGAGACACCGAATAGCTAAAGCAATCCTTAGCAAAAAGAGTAAGGCAGATGGTATCACTATACCAGACCTTAAACTATACTACAGAGCAATACTTAAAAAAAAAAAAAAAAAAAACAGAATGATATTGGCCAAAATGGAATGATATTGGCCAAAATGGACTGGTTCGATCCTCGGAATCACATAAAAATAAATAAATAAAGATATTGTGTCCATCTACAACTAAAAAAAATTTTAAAAAGATACTCAACATCATTAATCATCCATAAATGCATATTAAAATAAAAATTTTACACCATTTCATACCCAGAAGAATTCTAAAATTAAACAACTGGTAATTTTAAGTGTTGTGACTATGTATAGCAACTGGTGTGATAAAGTGTTCAATAAATGGCAAAAGTGTTTTCACAGTTCAATTCCATTCCTTGAGAAGTGAGTTGTGTGTTGGTATGCCTACCATTAGAATAAATAAACCAATTGAGTAAAGTTACAAAATAAAATATCATTCATGAATACTCATGTTGTAGTAACACAATATTCAGTGTGTAATTGTGTATTATTGAATGTGCATTATTCTAGTTTATCTCATTTGCTCAAAGAATGAACTTAATAATGATCTGGATTTCTCTCTATCCCATGTGGAATCTTTCAGCAATCCTGCCAACAATATTTCCAAAATAATACTAATTTCATGTTCTTTCATGTGCACTGGTACCATTTTAGGATTGACAGCTGCTATATCTTACCTGAGTTATTAGCATTATTATGTTGTGATGATAGCTTTGGATTGCCTAATCTCTCAGCAATCTGGACTTCAGCCATGTTTCCCTTCTTGCTGTTTGTTTCTCTACCACATAAGCATCTTCCTCTCATTCATTGCCCTCTAACCTGAGCAGAGCTGGCATATTTCCTTGCAGACAGGTCCACACCTAACAAATTGCTGACAATTGTTGGGCTTAGGATAAAACAATAGGTAAGAACCAACAGATCTCATATCTAAATGAACAGCTAACAATCTTTGTTACAAGAGTATGTTTAGAAGATTATCATGTAATATTCCATTTAATTGTTAGCTGTTCACTTGTGATTGCATGTGGGAAAAATATCAAACAAGTTAATCTAATTATTATTGCACATATCTGCTTTCTAATTGAAGATCTGATGATGTTTAGATGAGTGATATAATAAAGATTTATATAATTTATAAATTATTATAAATAATTGCATGGATTTAATTTTCTTGTCTTTCCTTTGGTAATATCACTAAATGTGTTATTCTAAACTGTATGTCTAGATAATTTGGAATATGTTCTCAATAATAATAAAAAGTAAAATTCAATTGATTTGAAGTACACAATATTAGAATACATTTTTAAAAATTATAAGAAATTAAATACCAAAAGTAATAATGCTTGTCATGTTTTCAAATTACTTTTAAGTATTTAAAATTATCTATTAAAATTATGGAAAAATGCAAATAAAACTCAGTGTAAAAGAACATTCAAATAATCTTTTTATATATTTATGTAAAAATGTATATATTTTAATTGTTTCTGTACTTGAAATTTTCAATCATAATAAAATTTTTTGCCACTCCAAAGTTAAGTTGCCATCTATTTATTAATGTAAAAATTGGTATAAAACATCATGCATATTATATCTAATCTAATATTACATATGTAGAAACATATATACGTATACAGGAGTCATTCATTGCCAATATCATCCTGATTTTCAAATACCTTAGGAAACAAAATTAGAACACAAATATAGCA
Organism: Urocitellus parryii; assembly: GCF_045843805.1. Lineage (NCBI taxonomy): Eukaryota > Metazoa > Chordata > Mammalia > Rodentia > Sciuridae > Urocitellus > Urocitellus parryii. The sequence goes on along the minus strand of NC_135537.1, from coordinate 18,606,585 downwards.
ACAAAATGGTCCTATTGCAAGAGTGGGAAATGATTCTTTTTTTAATGTGCAAACCTATGTATTTGTTTCATCTGAGAAAAATATGTCATATTCCTTGCCTAAGCAAGTCAACTGCCCAATTATTCCATGTACTCCAAAATAGTGGCAGCTTCTGAAATCAAGATGGACAATTCACAAACTGGACTCCTTTGGATGCCATAGACTTCAAGAGATGAGAAGCCTTTCTGCAGGACATGGACTCCATGACACAGACTCCATTTGTCATGAATGCTGGCATTTGAGGTTATGCCCACCTTGTGCCTGCAAGGGTTAGTGCAAACTTTCTACTCTATCCTCTCTTTCGTCCTCTTCATATACTTACTATTGTTTGAAATTACCTTATAATTTTCCATGCCTATAGTTTAATTCCTTTCACTGAAATGTAAGTCCTCCTACAGGAAGAGAAATTTTTGCTATGTTATTTGCCAAACTAACTTTGATGTAAAACAGTTCACCACATGGCAGGGTCTCCATAAATATTTATTGATTGAAGAAGTGAACTACATTTAACTCTGACTTATTGTTCATAGGACAGAACTGCATCTCTAAAATGAATCATTCTTTTCCCATGAATAGCCTCTTCCCTCTTTTTCGATCTTTGAAATGTCATTTCCCACGAATATGGCCTTTCATTCTTCTGAAATGGTTATTAGAGTGAAATATGAAGCAAACTATTGTTCCTAGAAGTAAGGCAAATGACATTGTCAGAATGTGCTGTGGAGGGCATTGTATAGCATTTTTCTTCCTGATATATTTTCATCACAAATTTCATTCATTAAAAATTGATTGAAATTGTTCTTTATAAGTTCATATGAGTAAAATTTTAAAGATGCTAAGTTCTTGCTTTATTCTTCAAAAATATTAAGAGTAAAATATTGATTTTGTTTCTCTAGGGCATCAAAAAACTCTTAAAACAATTCCATATATTGCAGGGAGGCTACAGATTCCAAATCTGTGACCATTTGAATTAGAACAGGTCAAAATTCACCTCTGTATTTTTTCTATGGAAAAAGCGTTTGCTATGGATTTAATAATGTCCAAATTATTTCAAACAGAGGGTTTTGAGAAAAAACTAACTTCACATGCTCAGTGATTTGTACAGCAAGATAATATACTAACTTTCATGATCTTTATCTACTTCCAATGCATGTGTGGTAAGGCCACATCTTGAAAAGTTAGTCATTAATTCCTGTTACTGTTTGTGTCTAAGAGTAATAATAAACTTAAGTAAGAAAGCCCTGTCTTACAACCCATCTCATAAATTTAGCTCTGCTATTATTCCCTTTCTCTTTCATATACACCAACACAACGAGTGATTTTTTTTCTGTGTGTGGGAAAAATAACAGTTCATTCCCTCAAATGCTTTCATATGTAAGAAAAAATATTAATTCCAGAAACAATAAGAGCTTTTCAATAGCTCAGCTTTTCAAGAGAACCAGGTAAGTAGAAAAGACAGGATTAGAAGAAGAGCTCGAACGTTGTAAAAAAACACAAACACAATACAAATATTACACAAACACACACAATTATATGCAAGTTCTTTTTCATCTGTAGAGATAATAATAATTTTTGCAAGAATTTTGACCTTATTTCTGTAGAATAGATCATATATTTTGAGGGGGAAGGAAAAAAGGAAGGAGGGAAGGAAGGAAGAAAAGAGGAGAGGAGATCCATGTAAGATCCTGGTGCACAGTTGCTCATCGTAATTACAACATAAATGAAATCATGAATATGCCAAAATTTTAATCTTTCTGAAAGATTAATGTAGCTTACTGAAAGCTGGATTTGAAACATTGGGCAGCTCTTGTTTATATTTGGTGGATGTTGATGAAATGATAACACCCCACCCATTTCACTCCCTTTCTTTACCTACTACCCTTTTGCATACACAGACCCTTGCTTGTAGAGGAAATGCAATCATATAAGTGATTCACAAATTTTATTTTCTTAGACCATCACAGATAAAGTATAACAAAGAGACTGAGTCCACTCATTTTTCTTTACTTTCCATAGAGGTATTCAGACATTCCCCAAGTCTTTGTTGAGAACATGATGTGACAGAAATAACACCAAGAGTTGATATCTTTTCTAATTTCAAAAAGTTCACTATATTATAGTGGGCAAAAAAACCCACATAAATAATAAATATTTAGTACACTAAATGATTTATTAAAGTAGACATGACCTAAATTAGTTAGTTCACAGACTTTAGTAATTTGAATACTATCTTCATAATATTTGCTCTTTGGGGATTTCTGAACTACAGTTTCAATATTTTTTTCCGAAAATGGATCCATCATTTCCCCCTATTATTTAAATGGGTCACCTATGCATTATATCAGCTGCCATGAAGGAAAGCTGCAGAGCTTCAGCAGGTTAGAGAGGCTGGTTAAATGCTGTTGGCTGCTGCTGGCCAAGGCTCTGGCTGAGTGGGCTCTCTGCAGTTGGAAAGGGGAGTGAGGAATATCAGGGAAGTACTAAAGGCTCTGTCACCAGAGGCAGACTTCTGCCTGATTTGATTAAGAGCTTTAAAGGATCAGATGGGGAATCATTTTCTCACTCTAGTTCAGCACTACTTTGATTTTTAGTTTGTCCACTTTCCCTTTTTCTGTTTTCATTTTCCTGTCTTTTTGTAGTTATTTAAACAATTTCTAAAATTTTATTTTCATTTGTCTAGTGCCTTTGAATAAACCTTTTTACACTCCGTGTGATTTTGAGGTGGTCCATTTGGGTGTCATACCTACAAATTCATCCCTCCCTGCTCACATCATTTCACCAACACTACCTCTTTTTACTTCCATTCAGATTCCCCCATTTATAAAACAAAACATTTATAAATAATTCCTCTTTGTACATTTATAACCCCTGCAGGCATCATTATGATTTTTTGCTTCAACTGACATAATTTAGAAATCACAATTTAGAAAATTAAAGAAGAAACATCTATTGTATTTACACACACTTTTTTTTTTTTTTTTTGACTCTTCATTCTTCCTTCCTTCCAAGGTTTCTTTTTCATTGTTATCCTTCTGTCTGGATACCCTCCTCTAGCTATTCTCTCTGAGGAGTTCCGCTGGTGACCAATTCTTTCCCTTGCCTTCTGAGCATAACTTACTTCCTCCGTCTTGATTTCCCCCTTCCTTACTAATAGGCATAATCCCTGGGTGTAGGATTTCTTGAAGAGTACAGTGCTTCCCCTTTCTGATTTTATTTCTGATGAGAATTCCATTCCCTGTCATTCCAATTACATTTCCCTGTAGGAAAGGTGCCATTTTCCTCTGTGCTCAAGATTCTTTCTCTTTAGATTTTAGAGGTTTAATTATAATGTGGATAAGCCTGGATTTTTCTGGGTTTGTCTCTTTGGGGTTTGTCTCTTGAGTCTTGGCAAATTTGAGGATTTTTTTTTTAAATTTTTTGGCTACTCTTTTCTTTATCCTTTCCTTCTGAAAATCTGGAAATGCAAACATTTTATCTTTTGTTCCATTCTGATAGGCTCTGAAGATTTTTCACTTTTCCCACTGTCTCTTTTCTCTCTGTTGTTCAGATTGAGCAATTTTTCCATCTTATCATTCAGTGATTCTTTTCCTTTGTCACCATGATTCTTGTGTTGAACCTATCCACTGATATTTTTATTATTTATCATATATTTTAATTCTCATTTCCCCCTCTGGTTCTATGTTAATCATTAACTTTAATCTGATTGTATGCTGAGTAATTTTTAAAAAATTTTGTCTCATGGTGTTTATGATTTCCATTGAAGATTTTTATAACAGCAGTTTAAAATCTGATTAATTTATCATCTATGTCATTTCAATATTGATGCTTTTTAATTGTCTGTTTCAATATTGATGCTTTTTAATTGTCGGTTTTCATTTGGTTGGAGACCTTCCTGGTTTTCCATATGTTCCTTGTTGTTTTACTGAAATCTAGATGTGCTTGTAGGGTGTTATAAAACTCTGGATCTCCTTTAAACCTTCTGGTTTCTCTGGCCTTCCTGACACTCCTCTGGCCTCAGAAGGAGTGTTATGTTACTACTTTCAGGTTCAATGCAGAAGCCCAGGTGCCAACTCAACCTCACAGAGGAGGAAGGGGATTCCTCATTCCTACCTGTTGGGGCTGGAGTACCTGGCCTCCCAAGTCCCAACTGCACAGAGGTGGTGGCCACATTACCAGCCAGCATGTGAAAGTCTTGACTCCCAAATAGGCCTCACCTGACATCACCACAGTGGCTTAGCAGAGTGGGACTCAAGGCAAGGAGGTGGGGTGCAATTCGCTTTTGGTGGGTCCCCATTGCACTTTCAACTCACATTTCCCTAGCACCACACTGGAAGGGTGTTGGGTACTTCATTCTTAGGGTGAAGTCTAGGTTTCCCACTTGGCCTTTGTTGGCGTGGGGAAGTGTTTGCAGAATATTCTTCTGTGGTGTTTAGCTGAAGTAGAGTATTCATCATCTGAAAGTTTTTGCCTATCTAGACTGCCTGTTTTCTAATTCTTTAACTGGAAACTAGAAAGCTCTGGTTCATTTGTTTATTCCATTTTTTGCTCTGTACCTATTGGGATTTCCATATTTCTAGGTTATAAGTCTAAGATAAATGAAGTACAAAGAAAATCTAAGGACCTCATGAGTTTCAAACTCCTAGTCAGATTATCTTCTTTTTTTTTCTACTCTTTTGAGTTGTCTTATGTTTGTTTTTATATAGTGTTCGTGGTAAACACCTTGAGGTGAATAGGAATAGATGGATCCACTCCATCTTCCCAGAAGCAGAAGTTCAAATCAGTACTACTAAATTCCTTGATGATTATGAGTTAAAATTGTTTTAAACAACATTAGTGTATGTATTCCAGTTTTAAGTACATTAGTCAAAATTCTCTATTCCGAACCATTATGTCTTTTAAAATACTTTGTCATTTGGTCCTACTTTCCTCCTAATGAACTACTTTCTGTGTCTGTAAAGTAGCATTGTGAAAAGTGTTTTGAATTTAGAATCAAATGTCTTAAACTTGTGTTTTAGTTTAATTGTTTAAGGAGTGATCTTGAAGAATTCAACCTCTGGATCAGATTCTTCTATGTAGTGGGATATGTCTCCCCACAGTTTAGTTGTGAGATTAGAAGGCAATAACATATCTGGAAACATAATGTCCTTGGTACATGATAGGTATTTAATAAATGGGAATCTGATTTATTAGGTGTACATTTAGCTGACACTTTCTCCATAAATAGGTAAGATTGCTTTTACTTCAGGCACTGGAAAGACAAGAGAGCCTAAGTTAGAGTGGATGTGAACCAGGAGGCAGAACTAAGTTACATAATTTTTGTGGTCAGTTGATTTAGAAAAAAATAAATATGGATGATACTATTCATCAGCCATAGCAATCATATAAAGCTGGTATTCTGTAAAAACAATCTTAGTTGCTTATGACAGGAATAGTTTATTTCTCACTCTTATTCTCTTATCTGTATGAAAAACTCTCCAAGGAAGCTGTCTTTTATGGGATAACTCAGGGTTGTATCTCTGTTTCAATACCAGCTATTAATATTAACCAGCAAGCAAATTATCAACTGATAATTAAATGCTCTCTACCCAGAACAAGCACAGGTCACATATACTAATTGTTTCAAAAAGTCGCATGACCTGAAATAAAGAGTCATGAAATTTCAATTCCTTTCTGAGGCTAAGAGAAGAACCTTATATATTGGTGAGCATCATCAATATCCACTATCCTCACTTCCGTAGGGGAATCTGGTAAAGAATAAAAATGAATAATGCATATATGGCAAATATAGCAACTTTCCCCTTTTCTCCTTGTTAACAGAAGCTAGATTAATCCATGTATACAGCAGATATATGCTTTAGAGGATACAGAATTCCTCTTTTGATCCTGGAGGTAAATCTTGATCAATCTTCCAATCATGGAAATTAATTCTTCTGGCTAATGAGTACTGAGGGATTTCTGCTACACATTTATAGAAAAGTCACTGATTTAAAACAGGAACTTGTGAACAGAAGGTGTTTTGCTTATTCTCTCTGACCTGATTATGGATGACATGAAGCTAGGAGCTACAGCGCTCACTTTGTGACCATGAGTAGGAGAGCCAGAATCCACGATGCCAAGAAAAGCAGGGGAAAGAGTTGTTAAGAATCTGGGCCCTTGATTGCTCTGTTCAACCACTGACCCTGTATATTGACCATGTTGCTACAGGAGATCACAAATTCCCTTCAATTGTTGAGTCTCTTTTAGCTGGGTCTGCTTCTCTTTGGGGCAGAGTTTAAGACCATTCATAATTTACTATGCATATATCAAAATGATTGTTATCTAAGACATTGAAAATGCAGGTCTGGCAGCAAGATGTGTTTGAAATAACATATGGAGGTATATGATTTTCTCAATCTCGCCTCAAACTAATTAAAGAAAAATTGTAACACAACCCCACCCCTCATCTTTAAGGCTGTGATAATTTCCTGTCCCCAAAGCTGAACAGTTTCATGGGAATAAAAGGTGCTTAGTAAAGTCAACCAACAATTCTGCCTTTATAAACTGTGAAAATCCAGAGAAGAAATTCTATCACAGAGTCCAGTTGTTGACTGATTAGCAAGTGGTAACATCACTGTGTGAAGAAAGGGATGGGTTGTTTTATGCAGATCCCCAAGGTCTGACTCTTCTGGCACCATTAACTGCTGGTTCTCCTCCCTTGCACATTAGCTTTGAACTTCAGAAGGTCGATACTCCCAGTGGGTGAGCATTGACGTACAGCCGGAGTCCTGTGTGAAGTCAGTAATGCACTTTTAATCATTTTGGAATTTAGTTTCAAAGCTGAAGCCTAAATTAGGGGAATTAAAGGTAACTTAAGCATGACTTAAGTCATCTTTGCCTACACTCCCCTGACATAAGCAGAGCCATTCTTCTGTCAGGCTCTTTACACATCTCCTTAGAGAAGTGTTGGTCAATTTAAATGTTGATTGGTCATTTATTTGGCAGAATGCTGGGTCTTTTAAACAAGAGACAATCAATGAGACCTGGTCCCAGTCTTTAGGGAGATCACAAAATAGCCCATCAAGGGATGGAGAGAATAAGAGAAATGACAAGTGTTTAGGATTGGAGCAAATAAGAGAAAGGGAGCTTTCAAATTGAGGAATGATGTGCCTGGGAGAATCAGGAAAGGTTTGTGCAGGAAGTGACCTTGAGACGGTGGTGAAAAAATGACTGGAGTCAGGCCTAAGAAGTCACTAGCATTACAACACGCTTAAGAAAAAGAGATTTGTGTTTGCAACCTGTCTTTGCTCTTTAGGTAATGAGTGAGTCACTTTTTTCTTCCTTTAGTTTAAAATGGGTGTAATCCTACTTACTTTATAAACCTAATTAGAAGAACTAAATTTCATGGCCCATGTAAATGTCCAAGCGCCTGCTCTAGTTTTTATCTAAAATATACTCATAATTATCATTATTCGCCTCAAGATTTCCTGGAGAGGTAGCATTTAGGATGGGTTCTTGAAGGAATTAAAACGGATGAAAACGTGGTTATAAGTCTTCACAGATGACAGGGAAGTAACTGAGGACTCAGGGAACTGAGAGCATGGAATCCAGGAAGTAGGTTTCTGTTTGGGTACCCAAAAGAAAAGGTAGGAAAAGGTGAAACTCAAGTGTGAATCCAAGAATTGGGTCTGTGAATACCAAAGTTGCCATCCAGGTGACAGAGCATAGCTTTATTTAGCTGGTTTTATTAGTTTCCTGGAACCATAGCATAGATCATGATAAAGTATGTGTCAGCAAAAGAGTCTAACAGGGGAGATACGAGAGAACAGCTACAGCTTCTCCACATCACTGAAGCAACCTTCTTATTGAAATTTAATTTTCAAACATTTTCTAAAATAGAAGAGAATGTGGAGTTCTATAGGCACAAACTTTTGGATCACTTTACGCATAATTTTGGATTTTATTAGGTTCTGTACTGCAAGTGCATGCCACACAGGCTAAGAACTCCTCCAACTACCACCTCTCACTCCGTTAAGCATACATAATATCACTGTGTGTTCCTTGAGAGTTAGATCTTGCTGAACTTCATTTTAGAATTGGAATGCTTTTGTACACAATATGTCCCACAGTTATAGCAGTTAGCTGGAGTTGAAAATTGTATCACTGGATTAGTCTCTTAGTTGGAATCTTGAAGATGTGAAGAACTGGTGGAATTCAATTTTGGAGCTCTGAAACTGTGTATCAGGCAGAGAGATGTAGCAGAATAAAAAAGCAGGCAAGATGAGTTAGAAGGAAAGGTAGAAAAATTTGAGAATAACCCTCAGCTGATAATCTTCAAGAAAATGGGAATGTCAGTCCTACAACCCTATGAAACTATATTCTGCCAACAACCCAAATGGATTTGAAAGTGGATTTATTGATAGGGCTTCCAGAAGGGAACCCAGCTCTGCTGATACCTTTGCATTAGCCTCTTGAGGCTCCAAGTAAAGAACAAACTAACCTGTGCTCTGTCCAATTCTTAACCTACAGAAACTGACATAATACACTTGCATTGTTTTAAGCCTCTAAATTTGTGGTAATTTCTTACAATAGTAACAGAAAACTAATGTACAATATCATTGAAACTCTAGAAAATTTGTCTTGACAATCAAGTACTATGAAAAAATACCCTAGCCGAAGTATCATTACACCATAACAAGGAGGAAAGTACTCACTGAACACCCAGACAAGCAGAAAATTGGATTCCCTCCAGCAAAAAAGTAAAGACTAATAATATACATGAAAGTTTGATTACCGAACTTATGAGGCTAGGGAAGTTCCCTCTGTAACTGAGCGTCATGGCATGCGAATACAGCTGCAACATCCTGGTATAAGATTCCCAGTGTCAGTTCTGAAGAAATGGCAGGCAGGAAACAAAGGAAATAGAAAACCTAATTAGTGAGATTAATCATGATAAAAACCCACTGCTAGTTTTCTGCTCTGGATAACTGTGAATGATAAGGCTACACTACATGAAGCTACAGACAAATCCCCTCATTCATGAGAATTATGATGTAACAGGTGTTTCCCAGCCTGGGGGTAGGAGAGCATGGAGGCTGGGTGGGATGAGAAGAGCTAAGAATAATAATTCTATGGCTCATTTCCACGGGTAGATGGCTAGATTACAAGAACTCCAGCTGGCTTTCTCTCCTTGCCACTCACCCACACTTCTAGCACTTTCTGCTCCTGCCAGATGGCTGAGAAATAGAGACCAATAAACTTCATTTAGATACTGATGTCAAATGATTAATATCATGCACTTATTGTCTGGCCTGGGCAATGCTATTTCTTCTTTTTCTTTTCCCTCTTTTCCCACCCCCTTCTTCCTCCTCCTTTTTCTCTTCTTCTTTCACCTGATTGGACCCTTACCACCTATAAGACATTTTGTGTAGATGATCTCCTTTGATGTCCACTAGAGCACTATATAATGTGGGCACTGTTATTATTCTGCTTTATAAGAGAAGAAGCTGAGGTCTAGATAAGTCAAGTGGCTTGTCCAAAGGTCTCAAACTGAGAACTGATGATTGATCCCCAGAAGTCTGACTTCAAGATCCATGTTCTTTTTCACCTATGACACTTCCTCTTTGTACAGGTATCCTGAATCCTCTGCAAATTGGCATCTTAGGCTGTCCTGCTTTGACTTGAACCAGGGTATCAGCTGCATCTGAGAAAATGGCACAGCCCAGAGTTGCAGGAGGTGAAAGTTGCCTTGAGCTCCAGTGCCGGTGACAAATCACAGCCTTCTGGCATCTGTTCTTGGGCTAGGGATGTAGTTCAGTGGAGAGCACTTCCCTAGCATGTGGATGACTCTGGGTTTGATTCCCAGCACTGCCAAAACAAAAAACACACTGACATATGCTGTTGTCTACACTAGCATAGGGCCTGAATATCTCCCCGCCTCCCCAGGAGCAAAGCCCCAGGACACCACAGGCTCAGGGGTCCTCTAGTCCTGCCTCCTCCCCTCCATTCTCAACTTGACTCTGCCCTGGGAGCCCTCATTCCCTCTGCTTCCTTCTCCTGCTTCTTCAGAGGAAGAGTCTCTGGACACTGCCTGCTGCAGTCTTGGCCCTGTATCTCTAAGGCTGTGTCCCTTCTGCTCCCTCATGTATCCTAAATCTGAACTTCTGCCCAAGTCTTAGGTTCCGGGTTCACAACTTGCTGAGAAGACAGAGTGAACAGCAGATTTCCAGGAAACAGTCAAACATTCTCACATTGTACCATGACCTCTCCCCACAACAGTCCTGCTTCCCCAACCTGAAAACTTGGACTATTTTAAGTTATTGTAAATTTTGCCCTGGGGTAAGGAAAATACCTCTTTTAAAAAAAAATGGGCTTATCTGATTCTTTGTACTTCAGGTATGTCTGTGGGAAGGTGCTGTGTTTCATCTCTATCAATTGCATAGGCTCATGCTTCCTTCACCCAGAGGGAACTTTTATATTTTCTGCAGCCCTACCACAGGCCCTAGTTGGAGTTTCACTCCACTTGGGGTACATACAGCACTTCCTTTTTAACCTGATATGGGCTTTAAAACAACCATTTGTTTAAAAAGTAATAAATGCATATGGTAAAATGTTAAACAAAGGGGTTTTTAATGAACAGCATACTTCCTACTTTGTTTGACCAAAGAAGCCATTGTTAACTCTTCTTGCTGTGGCTGCTGAGAAATTTCCCATGCATATACACAAGCATAAGCACACACAGATGCATACATGTGTGTGTGTGATATGTGTATACATATATGCATATACATACATCTTGCTGTTGATTTTAAACAAATGGAGCACATTCTACATAATACACAATAGTTTTTTTTTTCTCTCTGTGCGGGAGGTGTTCTATTATTTTATGTGTAGACCTCTACCTTCTTTTTTCACAATTATATGATGAACATTGATTTTCTAGCTATATCCTAGTTTTTAAAAATATTGATCACATATTAATGGACATTTTAGTTGTTTGTTGATTTTTATCTTGCTACTATTCATTATTTTAGTGACCATATATTTACATAAATGTCTACTACATGTGTACACACACACACACACACACGCACACACACAATGTCTTTAAACAGTCCTCCAATTCCCATTTTCTCTATATCCATCATACTGTAAATGTGTGTAATTGTGTTTATTTTTTGGTTGACATATTTATGCTACACTTTCTTCATTAAGCTGTACTCCCCACAAAGGTGAGGGTTTTATTTTTCCTATTCACCTCTCTACTCCAGGGATATAGTAGTAGACATTATGAGGCCATAATGCCATAATGGTGCCAGGACATAATGGTGCCTGGAACAGGGGAGATATTTAACTAATTTTTGAGTAAATGAATCAGTGAAGAAAGAGACATTTTCCTGTAGTGATATTGAGAATGCACCTGTGGGGTAAAGTCCTCAATGTGGAGACAGGAACTTGAAACATCTACTGGTTGCCAAGGTCACTGGAGAGAGGAGAGGGGATGCCCCAGTGTTCCGTACTCCAAGAATGCTTGAGAAGGCTAGCTTTTGTCCACCAAATCCAACCTTATTATGTGATGTATTTTGTTCTTAGCCAATCCTCCAGCTAGTTCTGTGCAGAATACTGTAGGAACAGGATGGTTTTTTCCTATCCTTTAGCTGAGTTCCATACCTTGTGGACTGTAGACACTCCAGAGTATACTTCAACTCTCTGTTCCCAACCTCTGCCTCTACACACATGTCCCTTGGGCTTCTGGTGGGCCATCTGTGCTCACACTAGCAACATAGTCATCTTCTACACCACCACTCAGGGAAGATGGGCAGATAAACCAGGGAGTAGGCTCAAGGGCTGCACCATTAGGGTTACTCATTCCAAGACTATAATCTAAAAAGGTGTGTGTGTGTCCTGGTCAGGTAATCTCCCTGGAGGACATAAGAGCAGGGCTCCTGCTTGATCAAGTCTCATTTCATTACTGCTAATATTGGAAATACGGTTTTAGATTCTTTAATTGGACAAATTTATACATTGACTTTCTTTTTTACTTAAAATTCTTAAAACTAAAACTCTCTTTTTTACATGAAATTCTTAAAACCAAATTTATACATTGACTTTCTTTTTTTACATAAAATTCTTTTTGTGTGTGTGTGTGTGTGTGTGTGTGTGTGAGAGAGAGAGAGAGAGAGAGAGAGAATTTTAATATTTATTTTTTAGTTTTCGGCGGACACAACATCTTTGTATGTGGTGCTGAGGATCAAACCCGGGCCGCACGCATGCCAGGCGAGCGTGCTACCGCTTGAGCCACATCCCCAGTCCCACATAAAATTCTTAAAACCAAAACAGGAAGAAACATTCATGTTTTTCTTTTATAGTTTTATTGATATAGTTGTAAATTTTCTACTATTTATTCTAAGAAAGTATACCTCAAACTATCCATGGAAAAGGGTCCATCTGTCCTTGACCAATACTTTTGTAAAATCAAATAGTAAGTTATTTTTAAAACATTAAAAAGGAATACAAAAAGCAAAACACAAACAAAAATCCCAAGGAATACAAATTACATCCATAATTTTTATAACCCTGAGAAACAACATAAAATTACTTCCAAGTTGCTATATAAAATTTTTAAAAAACTTATTCTCAGCGTTTCTTCTCCAGCAGAAAGGTAACAAACCTTCAGAGATCAGTGGGAGTCCATACAGCACAGTAAAGAACCATTCTCCCAAGATGTAAATTTGTTCTTTGGTTTTTAGGGTTTGCTAATTTGTCCATATATTCATTTCCTTTCACAATTTTTGCATGAAATTTTGACTCTTGGAGAGATCCTACTTAAATAATTTCTTTATTGCAACTAAACTTTCAAAGTAACGTGTCATTAAAAAACAAAACAAAACAAAACAAAACAAAAAACCTTTGGATGACATTGACACAGTCCAGGAGCCAGAACTGAGCTGGCAAATGCCTTTCCCACTTTGACTCCTTGTTGGCAGTGCATTTCAGGAGGCCCTATGGCCCACACCTCTATATCTTTGCCCTCTCAAGTTCTCTGCACTCATAGCTCTGCATACCACCTATCACAGGCCCTTAAAGGGATTTGTAAGCTTCACAGTTTTTATGTATTTTCTGTATTTCTCCAAGTTGCATTGTAAAAGTCTTACTTCTCTCTCCCATTCTCTTTCCCTCCATTTGTAGCCCTCCAGTATTTTATTTCTATCACCCAATTGCTCTGCAAGAAGAGTGATGTAAAAAATTCAAACACAATGAATATAAAATTCTTCTAATTGGGAAAGATATAAGCCAGTGAAAACCTATTCAAACTAGAATCACAAAAAAGATAAAGTCATAGCTAAGAAAACTTGAGATTAATGAAATGAATTTTAGACATGAGAATATTTTGGTTCAATTTCAAGAAAAATAGATCATCAATGATCTATAGCAAAACCTCCATGTCCAAAGAACTTTCCTAAAGCTTTTGGTGTTGGTATCAAGTAAGTCCACATAGGTCTGCACTGACAGAGTGGGTCTTGAGTGTGACACAGTTTGCCAATCATATTGTCTTAGAGTGCTGTAGTTATAAGTTGACTTTTAAGCTTCTTACCATCATGTAGCGGGTAGTAAGCTCTTCCATGGAGAGACTTAATAGGAAGCATCATTAGAGGATCAAAGCATCACTCTTCTCTGAGTCCAGTTTGAATGCTTACAATCGGTGTGAACTTTAACACATCACTAATTTAAAGCTTCTGACATGCCATTTGTTAAATAAAACAATAAAACCTTTCAGGGGAGGAGAAAAAGCAAATGTAAAGGTATTCCTTAGAGAGAGAAAAGGGGAAGGGAGGGGAGGGGAGGGGAGGGGGGATAGTAGAGAATAGGACAGACAGCAGAATACATCAGACACTAGAAAGGCAATTTGTCAATCAATGGAAGGGTAACTGATGTGATTCAGCAATCTGTATATGGGGTATAATTGGGAGTTCATAACCCACTTGAATCAAATTGTGAAATATGATGTATTAAGAACTATGTAATGTTTTGAACGACCAACAATAAAAAAAAAATACAAAATAACAAATGAAAAAAAAAAAATAAAAGCAGAGTCACCTCCCTGCAATGAAACAGTCAGCAGTGACTAATGACTTCATGAAAATTTAATCTGAGCTTTTCATTGAGCATATACTGTCTAGAATTAACTCTATGATTCTCAGGACCACATGATGAGCTGCTTTAATATTCATTCCCACTTTTGCATTTATGCAAACTGAAACACATTAAATCTGTGTTTATGGATAAAATCACTTGTGCATTGATGCATGGCTAGGAAGTTGGGTGCTGGGATTTGAGTTCGGAGCAATCCAAAGTTTCCATTTTTAACATTTTGTAATCCCTTCTTAATATGCCTAAAGAATACAGGCACCCAGATGTCATTATTAACTCTGTTGTCAAGTTATTCTCCCACTTTTACTGCTATTTACAATTTATTCTTTTCTGTGAACTCATTCCCATTGCTTTCATTGAGGTAATTCAATCCTACATCAGGCATTTGGTAGATGATGAGGGTATCAGTCAATAACTCCCTTTCAATTGCTATAAAGGTGGCTGTTGTTTTTATTTTCTCAAGAAAATTATTTTCATATTGAACACATATTGCACCTGAAAATGATCATATATCACTGTGACCAGTGCTATGAAGGTAAATGCCACTATCATTTGCACCTAGACACCCCTGTAATTACCTCTCCATTGGTCTACCTGCCTCTAGTGTTGCTCCATTCTAAGCTGTCCATCACAAAACATGGTGCCATCCATCTAAAAGCAAACTTGATGATTGGATTATATTGCTTAAAAGTTTTCCATGCACTTTCCTCTCACTCATAGGGTTAAGTCAAGGCCTCCTACTTCCCTCTTCAGTTAATTCTCACATTATTTGCCTATAGAACTTACATCATAGTAATTAAAGTCTGTAGTCAGTAACCTCCCACATACACACCATATTTCATATTTCTGTGTCTTTGCTCAGGTTTCCCTCTCCACTTGGACACCTTTCCACCCTTAATCTCCTGGTTTATACTTACCTTTCAATAATCACCTCACCTAAGAAGCCTACCCAGATGTCAATAAAAATTAACAAAAAGCAAACCACACTGATGTAGTCATTCCTTGATCAAATACCGTGTTCTTTTTATCTTTGAATTGGGGTGCCAAGGGCCATACCTAATCAACAGTGGACACTCATCATGTATTTTCAGTAATGAACCAGAGAAATTAGCATGTTAGTCCTTCTCTGGCAAGTTTATCACCCCATCCCTATTCCCTCCCACTTGCTGTCCAAGGAAGATGTAGGGTACAAAATCAATATTCTTTCCATCTACCTCTGTCAAGCACATGCTGAGTTCTTTCTTCATCCAAGATCAGCCAGCTCCAGCCTGCTGGTCTGGGATAATTCATGGCTCTATGATCTACACACTTGAAAACCAGGAAAATAATTTTTCACTTGTAGCAGGCATAGTGGTAAAAGAAAATGTATTGAAATGATATGCAATAATATGATACTCTATTTTTATCTTAAAGATAGTTTGGGGAAGATTGAACACACAACATAGCATGAAATAATTTTATTGTTTTTGATAATATTCCAGTTCCAGGTTTCACATACCTTATGGATATTTAATAAGAAGTGTCTCTTCAACTGCTCTGAATAAACAGAACATAGTCTTTCTTCTCAATATATTACAGAATATCTAGTAACATTATGTAGAAAAGATAATGGCTGAAATATACTTTCTACCAATAAATGAGATAGAAATTATAGGTAAAAATAGTGATTTGTAACTGGGTACTCAAAATTGGCTTAACCAATTTCCAAACCATTTGTCAACTCAATTTCTATTTTTTTCATACTCCCATCAAGAAAATCAGCATTTTAAAAGCTTAATTTAGATTTTTCAAGAATCTCTCAACATTATCAAGAGATTGATTATGCTCTACACAATATAAAATAGTATGTCAAGTTTTTATTTCCATGGATGACATTTTAATATTTAAAGATTATGTGAAGGAAATATCATTGGGCTTTTCAAAAAGTCTGTGGGAAAAGAAATTGAAATATTTTCTACAAGTGTCAGAAATGACTGATGAGAAAAGCCAATGAAACCACAATTGACAGAATTCTGTAGGATCCTTGAAGTTAAAATTGTGAGCTCTGTGTTTCTGTTTTAAGACAACCTTCCAAGTGCACTGAGAAAGAGATTCATTCGCTGAGAAATTGGTTGCCTCAATCCTCCTGCATTCTGCAATAAAATGTGGCACAGCAAATAAGAGTTTATTTACTGCTGCATAAAACCTTGGTGGAACAGGCAAAGAGAGGAAGTCTGCTTTCGATTTCAACCATCTGGAAATATTACAGCTCAAAGCTAAGACCCTCCCACTTTTCTTGTAGGACTAGTAGCGTGACTTCTCCGTAAGGCTGCACTTCTGGGACCAGCGCACGTGTCATGGAAGTGGAGACTGTCATACGTGAATTTCTCCACATATGTGCAATCATCCCCAAGCACTTTCAAAGCCTGAGAAGAAAACATGCATAAAAGCCTTTGCAAACGTGAAAACCTCACACGTTTTAAATTAGAGCCATCATTTGCAACATCATCAGTGCCCTGTTTTGTAATCCCTTGTAAATGGAGAACATAGCTCTTTGAAGGTCTATTTTTGCTGAAAACTATTTTTTTTTCTGAAAAATAAATACAACCATTATTTCTGAAAATATCTGGAGAAGGGGATTAGTCTGAGTTTGGGGGGGTCAGCCCACTGAATATACCGTTTGACACTTTGCAAGTCACTTAACCCCTTTGGAGCTTCTGTTTCTCTTTCTGTAAAATAATACTGACCACCCACCGAATGAATGCAGGGATGTGGAGACAACAGAGGACTTCAGAAGTGTGCCAGTGCTTAGGATAAAGGTGTCATATAAATTCCAAGAAGGCAGTGTGGTCTTGTGTGGAAAGGGTTCAATTAACCCCCAGGAAGCCCAGGGCTTGTTTTGTTCTTAGAAGTGACCTTTGAGAGGCCGTCCCCTCCAGAGCCTCAGTCATCCTCACAGGACAATGCCCTACCTCCAGCACCCCCCCAGTGAGTCTCAAATGCTCTTATTTGTCCTGCTGATGATTAGTTTCATTTTTTTTTCTCTACGTTAAGATATTCTATTCATTTTCTTTCCTTCACATATTTGAAGTTTACTCTTAACTTTTTGCTTAGAAAATTTGAAAATTGTTATAAAATCCTCTCACACTTCTTGAGAAAAGTCACCTGGAAATAATAAACACAAATAATAGGAAGTATCTGGTAAGGTCCCCCAGACCAATGGAGTTGTTTTGCTGTTTCCAAACAATAGGCAAAACTATTCAGGTTTCTTAATATCTTCCTCGGACAGTCTCTCAACCTATTCTGAACTGGCAGGAAAGGCACTCTATTTAATCCCCTGTGCCCATTTAATCATTAATTAGAACAAACCAAATTTTGCATAGAGAATTAAGAAATGAATTTTACTCGAGATAATGAACAGAGGTTAGCCAATAAATTTAAAATTCCAGGCAAGACAACCATGTAACCATAGCTCATTACAATTAGTTCAAAATGTGATCCTTCTTTTTTTTTGGTCTTTTACTGTCGTAGTTAGAGGTGATACTACTTAAAATAAGATGAATTTTGTACAATGCTTATCAATTATGTTTATTATTTGATGATTTGATGGTTTTGTGATATTTGCTATTCAGGGATATGGTCTTTTTAAAAAAAAAAAAAAGCTTTGCATTTCTCTTCAAAGAAAACACATAGTAATATGAGATTCGTGAAGATTGATAGAGTTACTTCCAACATATTTCTGCTGGATGTATGTCTTTTGGTTCTTACAGTGTTGGTTATATTAAAACCAGACCATCATCTGCAGACTTCCAGAAGGTGGGTGGTAAATAGAATAAACATGGGTGATAACAGGCCCAGGAGCGCATCAACGTGCATAAGTGATCAGAAATAAAAATTTACCAGCAGCTAATTAGTGAGAGCTTTAAAGAAGCTGTGTTCACTTGGATCCAGTTCTACTTTCTTCAAGTAAACTGTTGATTTGTGAAAAGAAAAATATAGCAAGAAGATCCTGAAATTACAGCATGTATTTAGTTGACATCAAGAAGTATACATTTAACAATAAACTAAAATTACTTGATATCTAAAAAGAAATACATACGGTAAATAGAATCCTTTAAAGGGGACAAAAGTGAAAGGATTCTTTGCAAAGAATCACAAACATAATTTGGGATGAGGCAAATTAAACACTTAGTTATGGAGAATTTATCATGCTATTCTATTCCAGTGGATGAATAAACACTAACCACAAATACAAACTAGTTGCAAAGGTGATAGGAGCTATAAAAATGTAGCTAAGAAAAGAGAGTGGGTAGAATAGTGAGAGGAAAATTATGAAGAAGAATGAGGAGAGCTGGGTTTGTGGCTCAGAGGAAGAGTGTTCATCTAGCATGTGCGAGGCCCTGGGTTTGATTCTGAGCACCATATAAAAATAAATAAATAAAGGGGTTTTTTTTCTAAAAAAAAAAAAACAAAAGAAGGAGGAGGAGGAGGAAGAAGAAGAAAAATCCATCTTTCAAATAAGAAATGGGCTTGAGAAATAAAGAAGGTAGTCCATGCACCCTGAGAAAACTGAGGTATTCAAACTGATGGACAGATTTAAATACAGACACATAGATGGTGCCGTTGTAGACCTCCCAGTTCAAAACTACAGATGCCATCTGATTGCAGCTGCCTTCATGATTCCACCCAAGAATAGTGGAGTCACTTTAATCTATTGAGCTGTGGGAAAAACTATGGTGTTCTTTAAAAAAAAAAAATTGTAGTCTTTATTGCCCAAACAAGGGAGAAGTAAACATTCCTTTGAACCATGCTATCCTATGCATAATAATGGCAATGTTTTTCTTATTTTGTTTTATATCTAGTCAGTACTTTTGACAAAAATATTCATAAATTCCAAACAAGATAGTTGGTTACCAAAGCCATTAATTTTACATTCCCCCTGAAAGCAAAGCTGATTGATTATCAGAGATTGTTGTTGTCTTTTACAACAGTTTCTTAAGCTATGGAAATTCCAATGACTTGGATTTGTTAAGGAATTTCAAAACCAGTACATAAAGGAATTCATTTTTTCATAAATCTTGGAGAAAGTTCTGAACTTTCAAGTGAAATAGTTTGTATGTTGTTAAAAGAACTAGTGAGGGGCTGGGGATGTGGCTCAATCGGTAGCGCTCTTGCCTGGCATGCACAGAATACTTGGTTCCATCCTCAGCACCACATAAAAATAAAATAAAGATGTTGTGTCCACCAAAAACTAAAAAATAAATATTAAAAAATTCTCTCTCTCTCTCTCTCTCTCTCTCTCTTTCTCAAAAAAAAAAAAGAACTAGTGATAGGAAATGAACTAAAGTGTCTCCATGACAAACACCAAGATAGAAGGTCGGTAGGTAAGGTAGGTCATTGGTTAGGGACGATTTATCCAAAATTCCTTAGAGGAATACATATCATGTATATTCCAAGTATATTCCACACATAAATATGGGTTGCTATTCATTTAAATTGCTGAGTTCTTGAAGTCAGCTTGAAGAATCATTATTTTCTTTGTGAAATGGAAAATATGATTCTCACATTACACATGACTTTTGCCATGACAACATAATAGTTACAGAAAAAAAAACAAATCCAATCTTAGGCTACCAAAAAATATTGAACCTATAATCCTAGAACCCACACAGTTATAACAGGCAACAAGAGCTGAAATGGTGGTGGGGGAGGGGAAGATTTTCAAAACCAAAATTGGATGTATAAGACTGGTCTACAAAGACCCAAAGGATTTGCACAGAATGACTATTGATAATATATTACTTATACCAGTTCGAATGTAAAATATGCCCTTCTTTCTCCTTCTTCCTCATCTTTTTTGTACACTCTTAATGTCTTCGCATCATTCCCTGCAGCCCTTCAGGTACCTACAAGAATCCCTCTTTGGTTTATTGGTAGCTGTGACGCTGGCTCTGAACAAACAAGCCTTAAAGAACAAACAGTGCTATGCTCATTAATTTTTCAACCTTATTCTAGACAAGTCTTACCCAAAATGTTGCAATTAAAAAACTTCAGTTCCAAAAGGAAGAAAAACCACCAATGATCAATAGCGACTCTTGGATGTTGAACTTTTTTCTAATATTGGACTAACTACGCAGTTTGGCTCTAGTAAACAGGACTCATGTTACTGACTTCCCTTTAGAGTTGGCTATAAACTCTTCTCTCACTGTTACTGCCATCGAGGATTTGTCTGCATATTTGAGGGGGCGAGCCAGGAAAAACAGCTGTCTTTGCCCAAGAACATAAGTCTATCCAGTGGTGGGAAAGCTGGGGATATCTAAGTGAGCTTTGGGTTTTGCACTCAGCTTAAATGTGATCCATTCCTTGATCTTCTCAATGCATTTTCTTAAAGGTATTGAAAGCTGAAGAAAGGTTTCTGCAAACAAGGCCAAGAACACTAAAACCTCCAACCCATGTAAATGGGATTTGATGCTCGCTCTGAGCCTGAGGTTCACTAGTAGCCCGTCAGCTAACTCCACTCTCCCACACCCTTCTTGTTCTTAGAATAAGAATTATATCTTGAAGGATTTAAAGAAAAATGTCTAGACACAACAAAACTCACAATTCTATATGATTAATATGCACCAGTAAAGAAGATGACTACAGATACAAAAAAATTTAGATGTCTGGAAATCATATTGCTAATGACTGCTGCAATAGAGGATTATAATCTCCTGTAATTCCAAAGCCTGCTGTTGTTCCTGCTACAGTGTTTTTCTATATTTCGGAGATAAGATGTGAACACATTTATTGGTTAAATAATATTGTAATAGTACAAAATGTCACAGACATCTTTAATATCAAAATTTCTCTGGAAAATTCTAACCGTGGAAGATACTTAACACATGTTAAGGAAAAGATAAGTCATACAGTTTTATTTTCAATTCATATTTCACTTAAGGAAAATAAAGAAAATCTGAGTTTGGAACTAGATTTAAGAGAGTCCTTAGATGCCCCTGGGGTCTGGATGTTCTGTCAGAGCATCCCGCTTCCTCTGGAAATGCAAATTCTCCCAACATCCTCTACATGTTTTTCTGTTGCCTGTCCTTATGGTTAATGTCTTCCCCACAGTTTAATATTGTTGTCCGCACCCTGCGCAGGCGATGGAAATGGGGTTCCCCTTGGTGGAATGGGCTGGCTGTGAAATAAAAGCTAAGAAAAACAGAGCATGAAGAAACCACAGGACACAGAAAGTAGTTTCAAAAGTGGGGGTGAGGTAGGCAAGTTGATCAGATGGATGGAGCTTCTATACTCTGGCAAAATGGAGCCGTGGCTTGCTTTATTTATGTCAGGGGACATAAAGGCAGGGCTAAGGTTTCAAGGTTGGAGTCTTTTTTTTTTTTTTTAAGAGAGAGAGAGAGAGAGAGAGAGAGAATTTTCAATATTTATTTTTAGTTCTCGGCAGACACAACATCTTTGTTGGTATGTGGTGCTGAGGATCGAACACGGGCCATACGCATGCCAGGCGGGCGCGCTACCGCTGAGCCACATCCCCAGCCCCAAGGTTGGAGTCTTGTGTGTTGCAGACAACAGGTAGATTGATATCTTGGCAGGTCACACCCATCTCAGGTGCTGTGTGGGATCTCTGGCAGAGCTTGGCGGGGGGAGTTCACCTGCATCAGGGAATCAATCTCTGTGGGGGTGCCACCAGAGGTTCCAATGCCACACTTGTCCCTTCATTAGGCTACTATGTGCAGCATAGTCCACACACAGCCCATGGAGAGCTTATGACAGTATGATGGTTACTAACTCAATAGACACAGATTAAAATTTTAAGACTAGGAAAGGATATACTCAGCGATAAAATCATAAATCATTCTCATTCATAGGAAGGGAAGGTGAGCACTTCTGCAAGTGTTATGGTATCTGACAGCTTCCTGGGGTCCTCAGGGTACCTCCAGAAGCCTCCATAATATCACCAATTAGAGCAGTACCTATTAGGTAATGAAGTTCAAAGGATGCACGACTGCTAATATGCCATTTTAATTTAGGAGTTATTGAAATAATACAGAGATGATCATGACCTTCTTATTAGTCAAACCTTGAGTTTAGTAACTTCTAATTTATATATAAAGATGGTGGGCCATCTAGCTGAAGTCTTTTGTGATAAATAATTTTATCTATATTTATTTCTTTACTCTCATACAAGACCCCAAGAATTTCAAAAGAGTTTATGTAAGTCACATGTTGCTTAAAACTTCTTAAACTGCCCTCTTGAAATTTTAAAATGAAAATGAAACTGAGTATTGGAATTTCAAGGAGA
The DNA here is from genome assembly GCF_045843805.1 of Urocitellus parryii. Lineage (NCBI taxonomy): Eukaryota > Metazoa > Chordata > Mammalia > Rodentia > Sciuridae > Urocitellus > Urocitellus parryii. The sequence goes on along the minus strand of NC_135537.1, from coordinate 18,584,141 downwards.
ACAGATATAGGAAGAAAAGGGCCTTTTTGTGTCCAAATTATTGGGAAATTTTAATTCTTTTTCCTTTTGAGTAAAACATATGCATGGTAGTGGTAGTATAATTCAAATAAGCAAAGGTCAGAAAATGGAAATAAATTTCACATTACTCATTATTAAGTTTAGATATATTAAACAATTAAGCAATTGTTTACCACTAATAAGTATTATCAAATACTTCTGCATTTGGCCCATATCATGCAAACCGTTCACGGGATCACTTTTACTAAATGTTTCATTTGTATTCATTGTCTCAAATTGCACTAAAGGATATATTAAGGCATGGTGTTATTAAACTGGATTTTACTTTAAAGTGTAAGTGAAATGGGGGGGGGAGCTGCTCAGACCTTGACTCTAACAAAAGTTTTGTTGCCCTTACAGATCAAAAGAGACTTTATGGACAGTGTAGGTTCTATAACTGTGGTGTGTACCTCTGATGTGGCCATTGAGTTTAGAATTAAGTGAGCCTGTACTATTGGTCAGGACCTTGTAAGGTAGATTTATTGGTGGTAATTTAATGCCTGCCTTTGTTTGCAGTTCCACCGGTTTAGCTTTAGATGTTGGGAACATGATATCTCCTACTGTTAGGGACTGAGTTGTGACTTTTCCCCAAATCCTTGTGTTGAAGCCCTAATACTCAAAGTGAATATTTGGACACAGGGTCTTCACAGAAGGGAGTAAAGTAAGGTCATAGGGTGAGGTCTTAATTTGATAGGGCTGTTATCATTATAAAAAGAGGAAGAGACAATAGAGACCTCTCTTTCCAACCAGCAGCAAAATCCATGTGAGAACATGTGGAGAAAGCAGCCTCTGAAAGCAAGAAGAAAGGTCCCACCAAGAACACCCTGGTTTGTACCTTGATCCTGGACTTTCAGTCATGAGAACTGTCAGATAATAAATTTCTGCTGTTCAAACCACCCAGGCTATAGTATTCTGTTATGTCAGGCTGAGCAGATTTATATACCGACTACAATATTTTTTCCAGGAGTCAAACCTTCAAAGTGGAAGTGAGAGCTTGTCCTGTGCAAGTCCTTGGCCACCTCTTCTATTCCCTAAGATGTCTCCATCCCACCCCACCCCCACACAGAGAGATTTGTGTGGGAGGACAAACCTCTGGGGGATTCACCTGTATCATTCCATCTAATGCTCAGAAGTTCTCTTTCCCTTAATCTGTGTTGTCCTCTTTGTCCTGCTGTTTGTGTTCAGAGGTGGTTATAGGGTAGGTTATTGGACAAATTCTAATGCATATTTCCATTGCTCCTCTTTTTTTTTATACAAATAATACCATCTAATTCATGGTGACCCATTTCTGCGTCTTTCAAATGTCACAGCCTGAATGTAAATGGCTTTCTTGGCTCCCAGTCTCTAGCTTAATGATAGCTATTAATAAGAGCCAGAGAGAGATTCTAATCTCAGTGGTTTCTGAACCTTGCTCCCTTAAAGGAGAATAAGGGTGAAATGAGGAGAACATGCCCTAGGATATCTGTTATTGCATAGAATTCCCAAAAGCCAATACATCCTGCCTCTTCATTTGGGAATAACATATAGCCTTTCTAATAATCCAGGACGTAAATATTCATATGCATATAAATATGCACTGTACCATGGAAACCTTTTTACTAATACTTAAGAATGAATAACCATGACCTTATCATTCCAAGAAAGTGTCCCTTACATTCCCTGAGTTAAATTGTATACTACAATGATTCCTGCACTGACTAATAATACATGGCATTGCCCAAAAGTTCACAACTTCATTGACAAGAAAGATTAAGGGGAGACTTACAGTGCACCTCAGCACAACTATGAATGGATTGAATCATTTCTAAGAAGTAAAAATGACAGCTGCAAAATTGATTTCATAACTGTACCACCTACCTGAGACATTCACAACACCCATTTTATATCAGTTAGTTGACTGTGTTAAGAGTGTTGTCTACTAAATCACCACTCACCTCATGTCCAGCTACTGTAACAACTATGACAGACTGGTTAGATGAAACAACAAACATTTATTGCTCATAGTCCTAGAAGTTCTGATAGTGGGAATCCCAAGATCAAGATGCCAGCCAATTTGGGTAAAGGCAAGGACTCTCTTTCTGGTTAGCAGGTGGCTGCCTTCCTGTCATATCTTCATATGGAGGGAAAAGATTATCTCTCACATATGTCCTGATGACAGCCTACCCCCAATTCATGAGGCTCCACCCTCCTGAAATAATTACCTCCCAATGCCATTGGAGATCAGGGTTTCAATAGATGAGATTTGAGGGAGCAAAGTCCATCTTGTATTGCTGCTATATGCAGCCTCCAAAGTCACTTAGAGAAAGGGAAATAAAATTTAAAAGGTTGCATAAGAAGTTTTAAGAGCCAAACTCCAAAGTGCTGCAAAACTTTTCAACTTACATTTCATTAGCCAGAATGCAGTCAAATGACCCAGATTTGACTTCAGATGAATCTGGGAAATGAAATTGTGTGCATCTCATACAGCACCACTGTATGAGAAACAGGGGCAAAAGCACTACATTCAGAGGGGCTCCCCTGAACTGGAGAGGCAGCCTTGTCTTACCCAAACACTTCCAGCTAGCTTAAGCTGTGTTGAAAGGTTGGCTTTGGCTTTCAAAAAGAATATTTGAAACTCTCACAAAGTGACCTAAAGACCAAATTTTTGACTGAATAATAGGGTGAGTGATTCTAGTGGATGTGGTCAAGAGTATGCTCAGGGGATATTGTGGCTATGAGGCCCAAGGGACTTCATAGCTGTCAACAGTTTAAGTGTCTCAAAGGTCTCTCCTCCAAAGACTTTTTATCCTAGTCTTCTACGAATCACCAAGTTCTCAAAATTAATCCATTTTGAACAAAACCCCCAAGCAGAAACCCTCTCCAAGCTTACTAGCTGTTCTTGAAATGTGTGTAGGTGTTAAAAGCTCACAAATGAACTGTCTTTGGCTTTGGTACACATAAAGGACAGAAAATTTCTCTCAAAACTTTTGAAATGAACATGTGATCTTGATTTAACTCAAGAAAATGAGACCCAAGATTTTTTTTTTTTTTGCAGCTAAAGTTCACTGCAAATTCATTTCTAGTTGTTTCTAGGGTGAATACTCAAAAAGGCTGTAGGAAAAAATAATATTTGACTCTATAAATAAATATAGCATCTATGTATATAGGAATATAGTTATATGGACACATGTTTTTCTGTATGCATGTATATCCACATATGAATAAATTGTATATATGCATATACATTTTCCAGATGAAAATTTGAGTTTATTTGTTTTTAACTTTTTCCTTGTGAAATTTACTCATCATATTTCTCAGACATAATGCTTGTTTTTGAGGATTCTCTATTCAGCCAAACAAAGTAATTAGCTCCAGTTTTTGGTACTGATACTTTCTCCTTCTCTGAATCATTGGTTTGGAATATGTTGACCTATATCAGGTAAAGATTAGAAATGTATGGAAGTAGAATGTATCTAAAATTCATTTCTTGCCTGTTAGATACATGATTTAATCTTGTGAGAATAAACCTAACATTGTCTTATTAATATCTAACTTGCTGGTGATGAAATTTTGATAACTAAGAATATATTCAGGTTAATTATCTCCAAATGTTTTGGATTGCTTCATAATCAAGAAAAAAATATCTTTAGCATGTTGCTCAAACATATAACTATTAAATATACATTAATACTAAATATATACATATTAATACTAAATATATAACTACTAAATGATAAATATTATAAGATATGCAAAAATAGATATTAAAAATTGCAATATAAAGATGAAATTAGTAAGATTATATAAACAATTTTATTATGTTTAACGGCATAAAACATTTTATTCCCATTAAAACATTATTAACAATTTCATTAGCCTGTGGATAACTGTCTTCTCTGAAATGACAATACTGAGTCCTGGTCAGCTTATCACAATAAGCTTACTTTAAAGTCTGAAGTGGACTGTGCTTTGGTGGGTTATTGTCTCATATAACTCCTGGATGAGTCCATCTTGTATTGCTGCCATATGCAGCCTCCAAAGTCACTTAGAGAAAGGGAAATAAAATTTAAAAGGTTGCATAAGAAGTTTTAAGAGCCAAACTCCAAAGTGCTGCAAAACTTTTCAACTTACATTTCATTAGCCAGGATGCAGTCAAATGACCCAGATTTGACTTCAGATGAATCTGGGAAATGAAATTGTGTGCATCCAATAAAGGAAACAAAATAAACTCCTAGCATTGTTTCTGCCATAAAAGTATTTAATATTATTGCATTATTACTGTAGTTTTATTAACTTAGTGAAAGCAAGGCAAATTAGTATTTTTTAATATATTATAAAATATTGGTTAAACATACCATATTACAGAAATTCAAAGATCCAGTTTTAAATTTATTTCAAAACTGGCTTTTATTTCTATGATTGCTGAAAAAGTTACTCCATGAAGATATGTAGATTTAATTCAGAGATGAAAATTTGAAAATTTTATTTTTTTTGTTTTGAGGATCTTAAAACTCTGGCCCTGGAAAGGAGTTATTTCAGATGCTGATCACACTGTTATCCAATCTTCTTTGCTGGCACTCTTCTGAAACAGGAATTATAAGTGCTTCTCTACTTATTTCAGTCTTTAGCTATTAAGGAATCTCAAAAGTGGTTCCTAAGCATTCATTTTAATTTGAGAAAAAATTTGAGAATTATTTGCTTTGATACTTGCTAAAAGCATCGTTGGCAACATGAAAGAGCCTTGTCTTAGTCATGATGACGCCATGTTATTATTCAATTCCAAACCACCAAGGCACAATATGGCCTTAGAAGGAGGCTTCCAATGAATCCAAATAGATACAAGTTCATATTTTTCAGTCTTTGAAATCATTCCAAATATCTTCAGGTTCATGGCTTATTTTAAACTGCACACCATCCCACTCCATTCCACCTGGGATATAAATCATCCCTTTGTTAGTATATCCGTATAGATTAACCTAGTCACCCCTAGTCACTCAGTAGCCATTTGGTTATCAGATTGACCATTCAAGCATCACAGGGTAATACCAGGTAGTGGCCTACTGCCACATCACAATGCCTTGTCATTACCTCAAATCATCTCATTATGTAAGCATGGCATTACTTCTGGGGAGAGACCACATTCTCATATAGCCCATAGTTCTATTATTGCTGATAATCACTTACTATGACTAATTTATAAATTAAATTTTATAATAGGTATATATGTTTAGGAAAAAGCATAACATTCAGAAGATTTGATACTTTTATCAGTTTTAGGCCTTTACCAGGGTCTTACAATGTTTTCTATACAAATAAAAGGGGACTACTATGTGTTTGCTTTGTTGTATATCAAAATCTCTCAGTGTTTAAGTTTTATAAACTGTTAATGTGACCCTGGAGAGTAGTCTGAGCATTTTTAAAAGTTATGGCTAATTTGGGGGTGGGAGTGAGGGTAGGCCTGAGCTTTTGGAGCATGCTGTGGGTATTGCTAGTAAGGCTATTTTTTGCCCCAGTATCAAAATCAGGATTGATTCAACCTTTGACTGTCATTCACTGGCAAATGTTTACAAAAAATGCAGTTGAGGTCCTGTGTTTTAATGTCCATCCATGTTAAAGCACTGAGATATAGCCAGGCACAGTGGCACATGCCTGTAATCCCAGAAGCTTGGGAGGTTGAGATAGGAAGATAATTAGTTCAAAGCTGGCCTCAGCAACTTTAATCAACTTAGTGGAAACCTGCCTTAAAATACAAAATAAAAAGGCTGGGGATATAGCTCAGTAGTAAAGTATTTCTAGATTTGATCCCTAGCTAAAAAAAAAAACACTAAAAAAATAACTAACTTATATATATTATTCGTGTACTTAGGGAATTTACTAAATTTGTGCTTGGATTCTATAACACTTTGGGTAAATGTCATTGTAACTATTAAATATATTGCAGTGATTAAGACTAGGGACTCCGAAGCTAGAATTTATAGGTTTGAATATTGGTCCTTCTATTTAATATGTGCATAGCATTTGCAATTTATTTACTGTCCTTCAGACTCAATTTTCTAACTCATAAATTTGTTTTGAGGACCAAATAAGGTAACAACACAAGCCTCAGTATGATGCTTAATATCTAACTTATGTCCAATGTTACTTTTATTACCATAATTAATGATGAGCACAAATTTATGCTATAACTAGCACAAATAGTATAGAATATATATGTACTTGTGTATGCAAAATTTATTCTATTCCAAATTGTTTTAAGTGTTTCAATTCTTTCTTAAGCTTTTATACTGAAATTGTCTATCCTAATGACAGCTGCTGTCTCTCTTATACTAAATAAATCTGAGTATGGATGTCAGAGTGTAGGTTTCATTTAAGTACTTAGAAGGATCTGCTAAGACCCTGAAGTCTTTTATTTTTATGTAATATTATTTGTGTATCTTATATACTTATTTTTATTATAATATTCCAACATGATTTTTTTCAGTGACCCATTGATTAGACATTTCTGAATTTTGATGAAGAACATAAAAAGAAAATGTAAGAACAAAAATTTTCTCCCATTTGTATCACAGTCTGGCCTATGACTCATGGTCAGGTTTGAAGCCAACAATGAAAAGAAAAATAAGCAAATGACTGAATTCACATTTGGACTGTCACTTTCTGAGTGTGTCATGAGGTCTCATAATTTCTTAGGCTATATTATGTACTCTGCTCTAGTGCCTCCACAATTCATGTGTTTCTCAGGAAGATCTCCTGGGTGGAAAGGGTTTTGGTCCATATCAGATGCACCTTTGTTCATAATGATCAATTCCAAGTACCAGATACTGACTGAGCACTTACCATGTGACTGAGAGGATGCTAATTGGTGGGACACAAAACAAGGGATCCAGTACTGGGCCTACCTTTTGAATTCTCAAATTGCAACTGCAGGAGGGAGGGAGGGAACGGGAGAGGCAAGAAAAAACGGGGCGAAGGAGGGATGGGGTCCTATAGGCTTCCATGGAGTTGAGCACTAAGACAGAAGACCAAACAAATTGCTGCAGAAGAAGAGAGTACCTACATGCTGAAGTGTTTACATGTTTCATGGAATATAGGAGTCGTTTCTCAAACTTACCTGCAGAATAATTTCTTACTCAATTTTGAAACAGTAAATGTATACAAGACTTTCTGGTTTGAATTTCTTTTGTTTTCAAATAAAGCTTATTCTTTAACTCCTGAAGATGTGATACTACAAATAAAGATCCTACTCACTGGCTTTCAATAATCCTATGCAGTTTTATACACAGTATGCATACAGTTCCAAATCTACCCTAGCTCTTCCCACTAAAGGAGAGAGGGTGCTGCTTCTTCCCCTTCTTCTTTCTTTTGAATTATTTGAATAATTTTTATTATTCTGTCTTAATAAACCTATGGATGAATAGCTATATATTTTTTCATTATTTTTTCAATATTTGCTCTGAGGATCACTTTATAGTCTAATAGTAGTAATATTGTGTTAACTTCACATAAATGATAAAAATATCTTGGAACTGTATGTTTTCATTTACCCTCATACACCTTTTTTTTTTGCTACAGTTTTCATTTGTTTAACATTTAACTGCTTCAAATTGCCAGAATTCAATGTTATAGTTCTCATTAAAAATGTTATTTAGGGGCTGCAGTTGTAGCTTAGTGGTAGAGCGCTTGCCTAGCATGTGTAAGGCACTGAGTTCCATCCTCAGCACTACATAAAAATAAAAAATAAAATAATGGTATTATGTCCAACTACAACTAAAAAACATTTTTAAATGTTATTTAAAACAAATAAAGAATAAATACTATTCATTTATATTTTCTCAGCTATTTACTATTGCTGATGTTCTTTATTTTTTCTTGAAAAACAGTTTCCACTTGGTATTCCTTCCATTTGGCCTGAAGAAATTTTTGAGTATTTGCTGATGTAAATTTTTCTTAGTTTTCTCTTATCAGAAAATTGTTTTTTGGACCTTCATTTCTCAAAGTCATTTTAGCTGGATATAAAATTCTGGATTGATTTCTTTTTCTTTCAACATTTCAAAAGTGTAGTTCCATTGTCTTATTCTAGAGTTCTCTTGAAATGTCAATGTTAATTTCAAATCATTGTTTTCCTGTATTTGGTGTGACTTTTTATCTAGCTGTTTTTAAGTTTTTATTTTTATCTTTGTTTTTCAGTACATTGACTATGAAGGGCCAAGATATTTTCTCTGCACGTTTCTGATTAGAATTCATGAATTTTTAAAAAACTATAAATTTGTTCTTGAACAAATAGGAAAATTTTCAAAAAAATATTCTTTCTTCTCTTCCTCCTCATGGATTTAAAGATATATTCATGAGTCCTTGGGTATAGTCCCTGAAACTATTGATTTTTGTTTCTTTTTAATTATTCTCATTTCTGTTGTTAAGACTGCGTAATTTCAAATACTTCAACTCTTTTCCTTGTTATTTCTATTTGCAAACAGTGAATTAATTCAGATAGTATAATAATTTTCCCCTTGGTTCTTTTTTTATAATTTCTATCTTTTTTATAGTTCCTATTTCTTTCCTGAGGTTTACCAAATGTCTTTCATTGCAAGCGTTATCTTTCTGTTTCCTTTACATGATTGGTTATAACTATAATGATTGCTTTAAAATTATTTTCAGTATCTGAGTTATCTCATTATTTATATTTCTTTTGAAAATTAGTCACATTTTTTGGTCCTTAATTTGTTGAATAATTTTGGAGATTTTTATTTTTATGAAATTATAACCCTGGATTTTATTCCATTACTCTAAAGAGAGTTTATCCTTCCCTAAGGGGGTAAATTAACATTGATGGAACCAAACTGCACTCTTCATTTCTTCAGTAGTAGCTCAAATCTCAGTTACATTTTCTTCTGTAGGCTATTTATGTGTGGTTCAGAGATTACTATTATATTTATGCAAATCTTATGCAGAGAGTATGGCACTCCCTTTTATTTATTTCTAGCATTTTCCTTTCAGGCTCCAGCAGCCATGGTTGCTTAGATTCTGTTTTCAGGGCAAGGAAAGCTCTATTGTCTCTACCCAAGTATCAATCACTTTATGACATGCAACTGCTGCTTACTCTGGGGCTGTTACATGAAGGAAGTTCAATCTGTGTTGTTCACTTCTTTCAAGTAAACATTGACCTCCAGAAATCTGTTGCTTTTTTTCATACTCCTGTGAATTCAGGTGCCTGCCTTTTTAACTTGTTTGTTTGTTTTTGTGTTTAGTTCAGAAGTTGTAGCTGTTATTTATAATTATCTGAGAGCTTAGTCCATTTAATTTTAGTCATCTGTATGGTTAAGTTTTAGTCTGCATGATACAGAGCAAATTGTTTTACCTCTCTAACTATAATTCATTTTCCAAAAAAATCTCTAATTTCTTGGGTTCTGGAGTTCTCCGCTTAAATATCACTTCTGAAGACATAACTGCCACCATCTCATAGTCAGGAATTTATTTCTTCTACTTTATGAAAAGTATTTTCTCCTAGACTGGCATTAAACTCAGACTGTAAATTTTTTTTTTGACATATTTATTTTTTCAATGTCTTCTTCGTCCATTTGACTGCAGTGTACACGGGGACACATGAAATGAATTTTTAAACTTTTATAGGTATAGTGTCTACTGTAGTGTCATGACATAAAAATGACTGTTATGTTAGCTTGCATATGTATGGTGGTGCAGAAATTTCTCCAGGTATTTCTATTCAGATTTACAACGACTCTATCAAGCAGGTATAATTATTTTCATACTTATTTTACAGGTGAGGAAAGCAACAAAGGGTGAAAACTATTAAGTAACTTGATTCAAGATAACTTGTGGGATTCATTGAGATTCAGATGCTTTATCTCACTATTGTAATTGCTTCTTAGAAATAGTCTATACTGATGCATATAAATTAATAAAATAATGAATAAAAGGTAATATTTTTATTGTGTGCTAAATAATTCACATGAAATCATCTAACTGAAATAACTCAGCTATACCATGACATCAAAGCCCTTTCATTTCTCTCTAATGTTGAAGTGTTAGATGACTGAACCAAAGACATTTAGCAAATTTGTGTAAAGGTTTGAATTCACATACCTTCAGAGCTAATTTTCCTTATAAAATTTTTGAGAGGATGAAATGAAGATTATGAAAGTTCTTTGTTAAGTACAGAATGACCTCCAATAGAGAATCTATTAGATATTGTCACAGATTGTCAGTGGTGGTAGAAGGAAATCTAACCCCACCCTTCACACCTTCCACTGTCCCATTCTTTACAGTGACACCTTGCGATTCACAGAGAGTTGAGATCTACTTAACTTCCTCTCTAATCTGACCTTTGTTTTATGGCATGTTTGACCAATGGGATAATAAATAAGTCATAAAGGTTTATTAGGTTTTACCTGGTGGTACCTCTTGGGCATATTTTAGCTGTCACTGCACAATCAAGTCTAAACAAAGCTGTGAAATAATGGGAGACGTGTGACCTATAACCCATGGACATTGAACCAATCACCAAACCTGGGAATGATGCCATAATGACTATCCTACTCCAGTTGAGCTGTGAAGTGGCCCTGACTGGAACGGTTTGGTCACCTCAGACAGACATCAGGAATGATACACCGCGTTGTTTAAGCCAAATGTTTTGAGGTGATTGTTGCTGAGCCATAATTAATAGACAGTGCTCACTTCTGGCATACCTATGATTTTCCTTTTTGCTTTATAACCCTAGATCCATGTTCTATGCTCCGGTTGTAGTGGAAGGGGAATTGGTAATAATGAACATAACAAGACTTGGATCACAAGTAACCCAATACCAGGTAATTACCAATTCACTTGTATTTAACAGGTGGTAGATAGGAAATAAATTGTAGCTTAACACATTCCATCCTCAATTGCAAATATTCATGTTTTAGATCAGACCTTTTTCAGTTAATCATATTTTCCTGGAAAACTGTTTTAGAGGTCTTTTCTTCAATTATCTAAATATACTACTGTTCTCTTTTGTGATACATCATAGAAATTACATTGATTGCTTCTCCTGCTATACTTTGTTTGGTAATGTTAACTTCATTTAAGGAACGGATGTTAAGGAGTACTTCTTCAAACACGGACATGAAAATATTTGTTGTTACTTATAACTGTAGATAGAATCTATTTAGTAATGCAAGCATTACTAAGAAGATTGTGGTAAGCTCACAGACTCAAACATATGGTCAACTATCATCAATCAGGAATAAATTGGATATGTTTTTATTATAAAGCCAACAGAAGTCCATTTAAAATATACAATACTTAATGAGTTATAGAGCTCATATTTGTCATTTTATGGAAGAACTCTTTTAGATACCCAATGCCAGAGTTCCTTTTTATTTTTGGACAATACAACTCAGTCTTTTGTCTTTGGCCACATAGCATGTGCCAGGCACATGGAAAGATACACAAGGTTCAGATTTAAACGAATCAATTCAAAATTCTATTTGAATTCTCTTATTTGTCTGTGTTTTATATGCTCATTAGACTGGTTCATATATTTACAAATGAATGTCTTTATCTCTAAATAGTATTTATTGAATCTTTATGTGCTAGGCACTGGGCAATATATTTACATGGGACTTCTCATTAATTCTCACAGACACCTCTCAAGGAAAGCCCCCAATACTCCCATTTTATCTATAAGAAAACAATGTTTTGGAGAGTTGAAGTAACTTATCTAAGGTGTTAAATCCTGTGAATTGTAGAATTAAGATTCCAGACTGACTCCGATCCTGAATGTGTAATTATTCTCCCATGGCTCTCTCCCCGAACTACTTCCATCTCAGTTCTCTTGGGAATCCTCTTCCTTTTAAATATAAAAAAGATTATAATAAGGATAAAATAAAGATGCACATGCAAGAGTTTATGTACTTTAAAGCACTATACATATTAATATTCATTCAAAAACTAATTATAAGCAGCAACCAAGCAAGTCACAGTTGCCAGACTAGATTTCAACCAAGCCAGGGTATTCATACAGCTGTGCATGGGTAGGGGATGTGTGGTAAAAGTCAGAATTGACACCAAAGTCAAAAAGTTAGCAACGTATCCAAAACATTTTTGTTGCTTTTAATAACTCTGTCAATCATCTGTGAATGTACATAAATAATTTTGAATTAGTATGTGTATCTTCATCCTGTACTTCTGGGGTAACAAGTTCCATATGTTTATTCTCAACTGAGTTGTCTTTTTGTTTGTGGCTTAAAGTCTCAAGTTTCAAAGACTGTTTCTTGTATTCAGAGATTTTATGAATGAGTTTAATTCAACTCATTTGGACACTTCATGATTGCATGAACTTCAATTATATCTTTCCAGGTCTTTATTTTCCCATATTCCCAATCTGTAGAGATGCAATATTTTTCAGAATTGTCTTAGAAACATTAGGTGTTGTCTTTTTGATGCCAAACATCTGGATGAGAATGGAATAAGAAGGGGAACATCAGGATGTATCCCTATATCCAGATGTTTGGCATTAGTTAACTAAGTTTCTCATTCTCCTCTAGATATTTAGAGGCAAGGAATATGTCTCAGGACCTTCCTTTCTGTAAGGGGTAGTGGGTAGTACAAGAAGGCAATGAGGCTTAGAAATGATAAGTCAGAACATCATGGTATCAGCACATCCAGAAAGGTGATTGGATTCAGTGCCTATTCTCTGACTCTAAAACACTAAAATGATTTCCCTCCAGTGACTTGCAATGGCAGGAGAATGAAAGTGAGGTTCCAAAAAGAAGCCTCCAAGGATGTTCAGTAAGCAGATGAGGACTTTGTTGCTATTGTGGAGATTTCGTTAGGACATCCTGTGGTTTGGTATGGATTAGAGAATGTGGCCAGGAAAAAAATATTAAGGAAATGCTCTCTAAAACCCGTTCCTCAAATAAGGCCATAATTGTCTAACTTGTAAACAGTCACATTACTTCCGTAGTATACTTCACAAGACATCCTACTAGATAAATGAGCTACAACATTTGGATAATGAAAGAAAAGGGCCATTATAATATTACATACAGTGAACGAAGTACTGCAGTTTCTAATTAAGTGCCCAAGTCTGCTGTACAATGAACTATTTGCTGAACTTCTAAAATATAATTTTCAATCTTTGAATAAATGACTTACGGCCATGCAGCAAAAACTGAGACAATTATGTGAGGACACATGGGTTACATTATCATTTCCTAAATCTCTCTCCTACCTTCATATACTGGGCCTAACTGTATGGTACAGCTGGAAGCAAGGGTCCAGGTGGCTTGGCAGGAAAGACCCTCATCTACCTTACCTGGCAGTAAGCCAATTGTCATCCCAATAGAATTCTTAAAACCCAGATTCGCTGTTGTGTGGGAAGCAGTGCCCGCTGATTTTGAAATGGTTTAGACACCAAGGACAAAGATATCCCACCAGGGCCCAGGCAACTATGCAACATTTTAAGAAGGGTTTCTGGGGTCATGTTGTGCACCCATTATTTCCTGGACTATACCTTGAGGGAGAAATTGAAAACTATTCTCATGCATAGATATGTAACATAAGGACAAGGGAACACATGCTGGCATGTCTGTGTATATTTTGATTTCTGCAGCCTTCCCTTTCTAAGTCATTTGAAGTTTCTTTGTACTTGGAGTTGACCAAAAGTAGCTTCTTGGTACTAAGAAAAAAAAAAGTAATCTTAAAGTTCTGCAAAAGAGGCTTAGCAGGCTTTTTGGACCTTGAGCCTCTCTTACAAAACCTTTGGATGAGTCAAGTGTAAATGAATCAGATACAGAGAAGCCAATTTTTTTTTTTTCACAACAAACATGAACTTTTGGGAGGGGTGAAGAAAGAGGTGGGAGGTCTTGGGAAAATGTATTGAGCTTTGCTGATCATAAAGGTTTATACAAAGGTTTCCTGGTACATGGATGAAAATAGAATAGGATTCACTCAACACTTCTATTGTTCCAGCAGGAAATTTGGAGGTAATATTTGGCCTGATTGCTTTTTAGTATTCACCAAAGCAACTCTGATATCACAAAATCCCATGATGCAGTTCTGTACAATAATTGATACTACCCATATCCTGAGCTCCTTTCTTCTTCTACTTCTCCTCCTCCTCCTCTTCCTCCTCCTCCTCCTCCTCCTCCTCCTCCTTCTCCTCCTCGTCCACCTCCTCTTCCTTCTCCTTCTTTTTCTTCTCCTCCTCCTCCTTCTCCTCCTCCACCTCTTCCTCCTCTTCCTCTATCTCTTCCTATCCTCCTCCTCCACCTCCTCCATTTCCTCCACTTCCTCCACCACCTCTTCCTCCTCCACCTCTTCCTCTTCCTCTCCTCCTCCTCTTCCTCCTCCTCCACCTCTTTCTCCTCTTCCTCTTCCTCTTCCTCTTCCTATCCTCCTCCTCCACCTCCTCCATTTCCTCCACTTCCTCCACCACCTCTTCCTCCTCCACCTCTTCCTTTTCCTCTCCTCCTCCTCCTCTTCCTCCTCCTCCACCTCTTCCTCCTCTTCCTCTTCCTCTTCCTCTTCCTATCCTCCTTCTCCACCTCCTCCACTTCCTCCTCCACCTCTTCCTCCTCCACCTCTTCCTCCTCCACCTCTTCCTCTTCCTCTCCTCCTCCTCCTCCTTCTCTCAGAATCAGAATACTATGACTTTCTTGCTTAGTTAACATGACTAAGTACATTAAGAATTTAGGAGGTGCAGGTAAGGATGTCAGAAAAGATGTTCTATGGAAGATTTAAGATGAGTTTAAAGGATACAAAGGATTTAGCCATTTATAAAAACAGGGCCAAATCAAACAGAGAAAAAATGCTTCAATGTGTGATAAAACTATGTGATCTATTCAGGAAACCACAACTATCCTGGAATCTCAAAATGTTGAACTCAAATGTAGTGGAAGGGGATGTGGGCAGAAAGGAATGAAGAGCACAGACCATGGCAGCATGTTGAGGATGATGATTGACTTTAGAAAGACTGTAATGAGGAAGAGGAGAGATGATGTTAAAAACCATGCCGGCTAGATGGAGTTAAGTTTTAAAACAGGGGAAAAAGTTTGAGTGATGTTGCAACATCCAAGGAAAAAGCTGGCAAAGTTCTGAAAAACTGGCCACAGAAGTGGGATGGTGAGACAAGGAGATTAAGTAAAGAGTCTCCAGTTCCAGTGTGAGAAGCTACACTCCTTGGAAGGAGTATAGAACTTTCCAATTAGCACAGAATCTGGAACACAGATTGTGGATATGGAAGTCTTCATTGCTTAACTGCCGTGAGAGCACAGATAACTCACTAATCTCGCTTTCCCTGGGTTTCCCCATCTGTCAAGTGGAAATGAAAGAATTACTAACTCACAGGTTGCTGAATGAACACTGAGCTCACGTTAGGTACTTAAAAGAGTGTTCAGAAAAGAATAAGCATTGGATTATTGGTACTATACACAGATAATGCCAAGCTCTTTATGTAAACTCACTTAGTTAATCTTTCTATAAAGTTAGTTTTTCCCGTGTTTGCAATTGAAGGCAGGGCTTTGCACATGCTGAGCATGCACTCAGACACTCAGTGACACCCTCCCCCACTGAGCTCATGGTTTATCTTTAAAATATCACCATGACAAAGGCCCCATCATGCTTTTCTTTCTTTCTTTCTTTCTTTCTTTCTTTCTTTCTTTCTTTCTTTCTTTCTTTCTTTCTTCTTTCTTCTGGAATTCTTGACTTTTATTTACTTATTTTTTGTTCTAATTTGTTATGTATGACAGCAGAATGCATTACAATTCATATTACACTTATAGAGCCCAACTTTTCATATCTTTGGTTGTACACAAATAACTCAATTGGTAGAGTGCTTGCCTCTCATGCAAAAGGCCCTGGGTTCAATCCCTGGCACCACACCACACACACAAAAAAAAAAAGAAAGAAAAAAAAAGAAAAGAAAGAAAAACAAAAGAAAGAAAGAAAAGAAAAGAAATTCTGTTATGCTTTTTTTTGATAGAAGAGGATGCTTCAGCTTGGAGAGTTTACAGACTTTTCCACAGTCACAAAGACAGAAAAAATAGGAGGTGGTGTAGGAATCCAAGTCCCTGTTCTTAACATTCTACTACAAATTTTTTTGAAAGCTTAGGCTTCATTGTCTTTAAATAAAGAGTACTATGAATTTAAGAAAGAAATGTGAGCTCAATGTAGCGTATATGATGCATTTTCCTTTTGTTTGTGTCCTGGAGAGCATTCATATAACACTACCCCTTGGGAGATGCTTGATACAGCAGAAAGTAGAGAAGTTAGAATTTACAACACAGGTTTTAAATAGCCACTTCTCAGTTCATGGATATTACCTTAAGAAATATCTTTAGTAGATGAAGATGGAAGGTAATGGACTTGAGCAGTGATACAATACTGGATGACCATTAATTAATGATCAACTCCTTGAAATGTATAAAATAATAGTTTTCCATGATCATGACTCCCTTTTTCTCAAACACTAAACTAATTTGTAAATGCAAACCATTCCGTTTCAATGTCATTAACTTTCCATTTAAAAAAATCTGTATTACTTTCTACTGTATAAAAAATTTGAGAAGGTTAATCCATGTTGCCTCTTATGTCCTTCTGGCCAGTTCCGCTTTAGCATTTATTTTAATTCATTTTTGGTATAAACTAATGCTCCCCACTAGGCAAGAGGAGACAGAACTCAGAATTTCCTAAACTAGAATTTTCAATTCTCTGTGGATTCTTGTGCATATTCCTAAGAGTCCATGAACATTGTCTGTTTGAGGATTTCATATAAAGGGCTATCTAAAAATATTTACATAAGCCTATTTTGACAACCTGATTGCAATGTCACCATTGTTAATTGCCTGATATTGGGAGACCTTATCAGTGTTTTCATTTTATGTTTGCTATCCCAGAGTACTTCTACTTTAGCCTGGGCTGAAGTGGAAAAAAAAAAATGGAGGCAGAATTACTATGTAAATGGTGAATTCCTGCTAAGCAAGGACCAAATGACATCATGTTATGGTTTGGCAGTAGTTGGAACAGAGAAGACTGGTGGAAAAATTGACTGATCTCATGGCTCACAGATGTATGGGCATGATGACCACAAAAGAACTTGAACCTTCGTAGTGACTGCCATGTTCATTTGTGAGTGGTTTTTCGTTTTCAGAAAAGAACAACATTCATCACATTAAATAAATGTTATAAAATTGAATTATACTGGGTTGCATCTTTTGTCTGCCTTTAATTAGTGAATGTGCCTGAATTTTACAGCTGAAATGATTTACATGCACAAGAAGTTATAAGTAGGCTTCTATTTCTACATATTTTAGCAATATTCTAATAACAAATCATTTAAAAAACATTGGTATTAAAAATAACTTTTGTTTCTTTTGAAAGAAACCTATCTGTCCTGGCTTCACATTTGAAAAACACTAAAATGATAGACTAGAACACAGGTTTTGGAGGCAGATGGAATTGGACAGAAGACTCCAATTCCTCCAGTATCTGGCTGTGTCAACTTGGGTAAGTTGCTTGGCTCTTCTAAATCTAGGTTTTTTTCTTCCCTTATCCATTTCTTCTTATGTCAGAAATGTTTAAATACTGAATCTATACAAACTCTTACTGTTAAAACTATTCTATGAGGTAGAAACTAATGTGTTTGTGTGTGTGTGTGTTTTGTGTATGTGTGTGTTTATTTTTACAGGCAAGGGAATTGAGACATTGAGAAATTTAGCAATCGGTGTAGTCACACAGCTAGTGAACATGGAACTGGCTAATCTGACAACAGAGATCATTCTTAAGATCTTTATCACATGATCATTCAAACATCTACCACCATTTTCTCCTTATCTTTACAGCATTTATTTACACACAGCTTCCCAAGATTAGTTTCTGATCTCTGTCTGACACAACACTACTATCCAAAAGTGCCCTTCTAACAAACCAGGGAAGTATATTTGGGGCAAGCTTGAGAAATTTCCAAAGATAATTGGTCCTTGCTGGACAAAATAAAGTCTAATTCCAAGGGAATGTGTACCTTATATCAGGTACTGAGCAACTCTAGTTTGCAATTAAATGGAATATATCTAGGATGCATATTTTTTATGGAATTCCATTCATATATATAGTAATAGACTTCTAGATCCACTCATCATGGAGAATCAGACTATATTTTTCTTTCACTTTACACAACTATGGTCAAAAGAGATGAAAGAATGGTTTTCGCACACAAAACAGGCAGCATAGGATAGTAATCTACAGAATAGGAATAAAGAAGAAGATGACCCTTATGGTTGCCCTAATTTAGAGGAGAGTTTCTAGGTAATACGCAGGGAAAAGTGATGTCCAATGGTCATTTGAAGTCTCCTTGAGCTGAGTAGACCAACTTCAGAGTACAGTAAGGCTAAGGGACTTAGAATTTACAGGCAGAATAACAATGAGAAGAGAGTTGCAAAGGGAGAGGGAGAGTTTCAGGAATTCTCAGAGAGATTTTTGAGTCTTCTGTTTAGTATTGGTCAGTGCTTGAGTGCAAGGAAGCCACTAACATCTGAGAAAAAGAAATACATATAAAAAGAAAAAAAGAATGCCCCTGGGAACTCATATGATATAAAGGATATTTCAAGTTTTTAACATCCAAGGAGGAAAAGCCATTTGTAATACAGTACTCAGGGTATTGAGAAGGGCAGTCTCAGTAGTTGGACAAAATTACCCATGGACCTAAGACTGCTGTAGTTCCCATTAGAAAGAATCAAAATGTTCCCAAGTATCTCAGCTATGCCCCCGCAAAAAGCTCAAGAATATTAAAGCAAATGCAAAACTGTCTGGCATTCAACAAGTAAAACGTATAAATAAATATTAGCAGACAGCCAAAGAAACAGAAAAATAAAACCCCTAACAAGGAGAGAGATTCAATTAATAGAAACATCCTCAGAAATTATACACACAACAAAATTATTAGACAGGGGTATTAAAATATTTATTATAAACATATATCAAATGTTCAAGAAAGTAATGGAAAGTAGGAGAATGTATAGGACACACATCAATGATATAAGGAACCTAGCAAGGATTCCAGAGATTAAAAACTGCAGTGACTAAGATGAAAAATACATAGATGGGATCCAGTAGTTTAAACCTCTTAGTCTGTTCTCTGTAGCTAAAACAAAATACCTAAGGCTGGTTAATGTATTAAGATAAGAGATTTATTAGCTTACAGTTATGAAGGCCCAAGAACATGGTGCTAGCATCAACTTGGCTCTGGTGAGAACCCCCTCTGATGAATTGTAAATGACTGATGACATTAAGGAGGAGATATAGGAAAGAGGGTGAGAACACATGGGAAGAGACTGAAGAGGGGCCAGCCTTGCTCCTTTGACAACAGTGTTCTCTAAGGAGAACTACTTCATTCTGTAAGATGGGCATTAACACCTTCCAAAGGCAGTTTCCCCAGTGACCGCACACTAGGCTTACCTCCTAAAGGTTCTACTGCCTCTCACATTGCCACATGGAGAACCAAACTTGGGGAATAAACCCAAACACTATTTCATATCCAAAATATACTAACACTGTAAAGAAAAGATGAATCCATAGGAAGGCACAATAATAGAAACTGTTCAAAATGAAACACAAAGAGAAATCACTAAACACAAAGAAATATAATAGTTGCAGTGAACTATGGGACAAGTTAATTGTCATCCCTAAAGTAGGAAAGACAGGGAGGAGAATAGAAAAATTCCTTGAATAAATGAGGGCTAAGATTTTTCAAAATGTTATGAACAGTAAACAAACAAACAAACAGTTCTGGGGCTGGGGTGGTTGCTCAGTGGTAGAGTGCTTGCCTAGCATGTGTGAGGCACTGGGTTTGATCCTCAGCACCACATAAAAATAAATAAAATAAAGGTATTGTGCCCATCTACACCTAATAAATATTTTTAAAAAGCAGATCTAAGAAATTCAATAAATTCCCATTTAAGAAAATGGAGAAAACTACATCAAAGCCCATGATAATCAAGTGGCTTTAAGTAAATTATAAAATAGAGAATCTTAAGGTCAGTGGTTGGGGGGGACATGTAATATACAGCGGATAAGATGAAGACATGCAACACACGTAATGGCAGCAAATTTCTGGTCTCTGATGCAAGTCTAAAAATCTACAATCAGTGTAATAATGATTCTTGGAAATGAAGGGAGGTAAGACTTCCACTGTTAAGCACAAGTATAAATTCTGGAAGTAATGCAAGGAACCACCAAGTAAGTTTTTCAAAGGTGGAAAGGATAGCACACTGTGGGTGAGAACCCCAGCACTAGAACAACACAAAAAGAGAGTGTCTCATAACCGGACACCCAATAGATTAAGGTGACCCAAGCTGGGCATTTCACATCTCCCACTGTTGCAAGAAAAGGTGGCCCAGGTAGGCTTATTTCCCCTCCAAGGGAATCAAAGTTCTTCCATCTATATCGGGTGAACTCAACAGAACTTCAAAGAGAATCAATTGACAATCCAGTGAAAATCCTCAGCCAAGGGAAACCCACTCTCTCCTGCTAGACCAGAGACCTCCTCCCAGATAGCCAGGTGCATCAGCAATGGAAATTATGCCACAAAAGAATGTCCTAAACTGGAAAGTACTCTTCTTCCCTCACAAGCAGGGAGAGTCAGCCAGAACAAGTTCTGGCTTGCAAATGATCTTTGTTTCTGCAAGACAGACTCCCTTCCCCCACCTAGGGGCACCAGGTAGCCCAGCAGCAGTAACTTCTCTGTCTCCTTAAGTAGAACCTGCCAAGCTCCAGTGGACTAGATAAAGAAAGCAATCCAAAATAGAACCAGAAAGCTCTAAAAATTATACTGTCATTGGAATCACAGCTCATAAAAGTTGTCCTGAACATGAGCATTAAACTGAAACAGGGTAACTGATTGCTGAATAATTATTTTAAATAAAACCTACAGTCTCCTAACATAATAATCTAAATGACCAGGAAATTACCCATTATACCAAGATCCACAAAAAATTTCATCTTGAAAGTCCAAATCTCCATCATGTCAGCTTACGAACTGACTTCCTTAACAAGACTCCTAAAATGTAAGAAGTAAAATAAAGAATCAATAAAAGAGATTAAATCAAACTAAAAAGCTTCTTCACAGCAAACAATCAAGAATGTGAACAGAGAGTCTACAGAATGGGAGAAAATCTTTACCACCTGCACCTCAGTTAGAGCATCTCCAGTATAAATAAAGAACTCAAAAAACTTAACACCAAATAAAACAACTAACCCAAACAATAAATGGGTAAGGAACTGAACAGATACTTCCATAGAAGAAGAAATATAATCGATCAACAAGTATATGAAAAAATGTTGAACATCACTAGCAATTAGAGAAATGCAAATTAAAGATACACTCAGATTTCATCTCACTCCATGTTGGACAGGATGTGGGGTAAAAGATAAACTCATACACTGCTGGTGGGACTGCAAATTGGTGCAGCCACTATGGAAAGCAGTATGGAGTTTCCTCAGAAAACTTGGAATGGAAACACCACTTGACCCAGCTATCCCACTTCTCGCTTTATACCAAAAGGAACTTAAAATCAGCATACTACAGTAATGCACCCACATCAATGTTTATAGCACCCCAATTCACAGTAGCTAAACTAAGGAACTAACCTTCAACTGGTAAATTGATAAAGAAAATGTGCTATATACACACAATGGAATATTACTCAGCCTTAAAGAAGAATGAAATTATGGCACTTCCAGGTAAATGGATGGATTTGGAGAATATCATGCTAAGCAAAATAAGCCAATCTCAAAGAACCAAAGGCCAAATGTTCTCTCTGATATGTGAATGTTAATTCACAAAAAGGAGGGGAGCTAGGGAAGAATACAGGTACTTTGAATTAGAAGAGGGAAGTGAGGGAGGAGAGAGGATATGGGGGGTAAGAAGGGTATTAGTAGAATAAATCAGTCATTATTACCCTATATGCATATATGATTATATAACCGGTATAATTCTCCATCATATACAACCAGAAGAATGAGAAGTTACACTCCATTTATGTATGTTGTGTCAAAAATGCATTCTACCGTCATGTATAACTAATTAAAACAATTTTTTTTTAAAGTAACCGAAGAGAAACAACACACAATCGATAGGGGAATATCAGTTAAAATGATAGCAAGTCTCGTCTGAATCCACAGAGGCCAAATGGAATCAGAGTATTTTTTTCCACTTTTGGAAAAAAAAAATTCCCATACACAATATATCCTCCAGCAATGAAGAGTAAATAAAATCATTCTTTAATGAAGGCAAATTAAAATAATTTGTCACTTGCAGGACCATCCTTCAAGGTGACCAAAGAAAGGAAGTGATAAAAAGAAGTAATTATGGAACATCTAGAATAAATAAAGAACAACAGGAAAACTCGGTGTAGTTTTAATTTGCATTTCTCTAATGCTAGTGATGTCCACCATTTTTTCACATGTATATATACAGTAGACATTTTCTCATAAATTTTTCAAATGATACGTGATAATTAAAGGTCAAGTTATAGCTCCTTGTGACACTCAAAACAGTGATTCTTTTTTTTTCTTTTTTTTATTGATTGTTCAAAACATTACAGAGCTCATGATATATCATCTTTCATACATTTGACTCAATTGGATTTTGAACTCCCATTTCTACCCCAAATACAGATTAACAGTGACTCTTTAAAGTGAGGGTGTGAGACATAGAAATCTAAATACAAGCAGGAAATTTCCATGCTTGAAGTGGCAAGAAGTTGATACCAGAACATCTGGGTAAGTCACATAAGAAAATTGTTTCTTTTAGACATCTAGGTTTGGTTTATTAACTTCCAGCAAATGTGCAAGGACAATTCAACAGAGAAAGGACAACATTTTCAATATGTGGTACCATAAAATTACACATTAACATTTAAAAAATAAACTCTGATCCCTTAAGAAATTAACTTAAAATGTGTCATAGTGCTCAACATAATAGCCAAAAATGATACAAGTGTTAGAAGGTATCATAAAATATTTTGATCTTTTGTTTTTTTTTAAGTTGATAATAGTTTATTTTTTGAAATCTTCAAAATAGGTTTTAAATCCATTTTAAGGACCCACAGAATAACCAATGTAGTAAGGTAACATTCTTGGAATAATAAATTGCCACTAAGAGTGATTCCTTGGAAGGATGCTATATTCATGCAAATGTTTAAGATGATTTGTATTTCTTTTTTATTGTTTTTATGTGTTTTCATTAGTTACACATGACAGTACAATGACCTTGACATATCAGACATTTGAATCAGATGGGATATAATTTCTCATTTTTCTGAGTTTTCAGGTTGCAGAATCATATTGGTCATGCAGTCACATATATACACACAGTAATAACAATGTCTGTTTCATTCTACTAACCTTCCAATCTCCCCATCCCCTCCCCTCCCCTCCCATCACTTCTCTCTACCCAGTCTAGGGTAATGCTATTCTTTTTTTTTTCCCCCTCACATCTTCATACATGTATTTTGTATAACAATGAGGGTCTCCTTCCATCATCCATGCAATTCACCTTCTCCCTCCCTTTCCCTCCCACCTCTCTTCCCTATCTAGAGGTAATCTTCTTCCCATGCTCTTCCTCCCTACCCCATTTTGAGTCCCTTATATCAGAGAAGACAGTCAGCATTTGTGTTTTGGGGATTGGCTAACTTCACTTAGCATAATCTGCTCTAATGCCATCCATTTCCCTGCAAATGCCATGATCATGTTAAAAGCAACTACTAAGAAAAAACTGGAAAGCAGTAGGTCAAGAGGAATTCATCAAAAGATATTTAGATAACTCATAGGAAGGCAAAAAAAATTCCAGTAGAGGAATGAGAAACAGAGAAAACAAGTAGAGAAAGAGCAGGCACAGGCCCTGCAAGTTAAAATAAATGCACATGGTCCAAATATGTCAAATATCAGGCTGAGGCAAGTGTATAGGAAGAATGAGAAAATACCTTGACCCAACTATATTCTGTTTAAAAGAATTAGATTTCAATTCAATGACACAGAGTGGGTTGAAGAGAAAAAGATGGATGGAAAAGATTCTCCAAGTAAATAATCCAAAAGCCAGTGTGGCTCCAGTCATATCATACACTTTAGGGCAAAGGCATTGCTGTAGACGGTGAAAGACCCAAGCAATCTCATTCTACTTGGGACCTCATTTTGCTCCGAAACTTAACCTCTGACCTACTGCAGTCCTAAAGTCAGGAAAATACCACAGAAAAGCTCTGTGGAAACAGTTCTCGGAAAAGCCGCAGATGGTGATCGCCTAAGATAGGCCAAGATATCGAAATATCTGAAATTCCAGATGGCCCCCACCTAGGTGTGGTGACCAATATCTAAACTAGAAGCCCTGCAGCTTGGCACATACCACCCTTGCGACACCCTCACGATTTAAACCAATCAATTTTAAGTGCGTCAACCCCTTGAACTAACCAATAATTCTTTCCAGATTCTTTTCCGCCACTTGATACGCTAATCATGTTTTAGAGTTGTTATTTGATTTTCCCGCGGTGTGTGATGATTTGCTAAGAGATGCTATGATGTATGTGGGGGTCCCTGCCTTCTCCAAAGAGTGTATAAAACTGCTTCAAACCCTGGGCTCAGGGCCTCTCGGTGTCACCTGTTGCTGTGTGCGCGCAGAGGACCGAGCTAGCTCACAATAAACACCTCTTCGCTGCTTACATAGATCTTGGTCTCTGGTGGTCTTTTGGGGGTCCCGAATTTGAGCATAACAATGGAAAGTACCATTACACAACAATAAGAGGGAAAATCCACTGCTGATAGGGATCAAAAAATAGAACCTCAGAGTACAGAGTACGTGGAACCATCAGGTGTAAACTACCTTTTACAGTGGGGCTACGTCCTGATGAGACCATTGTAAGTTTGAAAGACCCTAGCCCAGTTAGCCCAGTTACCTAAGGCCAAGATATGAAATCAAGATATCGGGCTTGTCATTAGCAGGCTCAGGCTCCGGATGTGCTTTCCGTATAACCAGTTGAGAAAGGACAGAGCACCCACATCCTGAGGCATGAATGAATAAACAGGAACAGATAAGCAGGAACAGAAAGAATAAAATGCAGACCTGTGGTTTTTGGAATGCAGACCTGTGGTTTTTGGAATGCAGACCTGTACCCCCTAGGTGGCCTATATGCTAGATTTAAACAAACCAATAAGAAACCTGTTGCTTCCCTCGTGAGCGAAACCTGTCCCAAACCCTATAAAAATCTCTGTATCCCCAAGCCCGGTGTGCCAGTTCACCAAAGCTGGGCACCCGCAGGCGCCTGTGTCTCAATAAACCACCTCGTGCTTTTGCAGCCAGTGTTTCCTGTGATTCTCCTTGGACAGGGAAACGGGGGGGGGGTCTTTCATAAACGGGGTGTCTTTCAAGTTGAAAATATTGCAAGTTGAAAATGCATTCAGTAAGCCAATGATCTTTAGAATAGGTAAACAATAACATCAATAAAAGAAAAGAAACATTTGATCCAGAAGAGCCAATGATATAATTGTCCTCTAAATTTGAAGATCTGGGAGCAAAAAGAGTCAATGGTGCATGTTTGGTTCTAAGTCCGAGTATTAGTTCAAAGACAGGAAAAGATTCATATTCTGCCTTGAAGCTAGTTAAAAAGGGCAGAGAAAGCATTCTTTCTTATTTAAACTTTTATTATATTCAAGCCTTCAACAAATTAGGTGAGTCTCCCCCTACCAGCACACACGCATTGTGGAAGGCAGTCTGCTTTACTCAGTCTACATATCCAACTATTAATATGATGCACAATGCACTCACAGAAACACCCAGAAATAATGCTTAACCACATATGGTCGTCCAGTAGCCCCTCCAAGTTGGCACATAACATTAACCCTCACAGCAGTCCTTTAGATTGCTGAGCTGCACATGGATGGCATTCATTCATATATTCATTCAGCCTGTAAGTCATGTGCTGGGCACTATATCAAGCTCAGTACTCAGAGAAAAAAATAACATCATCTGGTCCTCAAACCTTTAAAATCTATTAGAGTCATTGATAGGTAAATAACTATCATCTATATCATAATGCAAACTCTGTCCTTAGAAGGCAGGCTTGAGTCCTTATGTTTTGAAACCTATAGTATTTTGTATGTTTGAAATACAAAAGTCTTGCACTTTATAACAGGAAGCCAAGATCAAGCTACATATTGATAGACTGTCTTAAAGCCCAATGATAAAAATATTATCTGAAATCCATAAGCTTTGGTTCTCTCTGCTGGAGTCCTGATAAGGTATATTCTACCAGATGCGTCTCTTCAAGAATATTCTATTAGATACAGCTCTAGTTACCTTTGAGGAAGAGGGAATTGGGGACATATGGATATGATTTTTGTTTCACAATTTCTCCACAACTGTCTTTGGTGTAATGGGAATGGGAAGCCAAGGTTGTAAACTAAAGTTTAGTTTTTCCTTCTAAACAATAAAATGAAAATGCCGACCCCATCTACAGGGCAATAAGCATAACAGGAATTAAACAAAATGTGTATGAGAGTGTTTGGAATGAAAGTCTAATGGAAGATGGGGAAAAACTGAGGCACTAATTTGTTCTCTTTATGAAATAAGCTTTCTAGATCTCTGACAAATGGTTTAGGTTCTCATT
Source organism: Urocitellus parryii (assembly GCF_045843805.1). Lineage (NCBI taxonomy): Eukaryota > Metazoa > Chordata > Mammalia > Rodentia > Sciuridae > Urocitellus > Urocitellus parryii. Next base: position 18,557,457 of record NC_135537.1, on the reverse strand, counting down.
GTTCCATTTTAGTCCATATTATGATAGTTTGAGAAAAAAGTAGATGATAGACAGAAAAATTTTTTAAAAAATCAACCAAACTGAAAGGTTATAGAGCTTAGTATTCAAGAACCTGGGCTCTACACTATGAAAGATATGAGTTCTTATTACTTTAATTAATCTAAATCTAAATAGATATCTTTCTTTTTATAGTGCCTGGAACATAGTAAACAGTGTGAAAATTAATAATGGTAGTTACTAGTAACGCAAAAATGCATTCTCCTTCATTTTATTATGCTATTATGAAACATAGAAAATATATGAACAACACTGCAGAGATGGGGAAAACAAATGGATGACGTAAAGTGAGACTTCAACATTTCAAAAAAAATCAATTATGAAAATGGACCAACTCCACCTTGGATTTGATATGTTAAAAAACTGTATCCTGATACCTATATTAAAACATCATGTTGGAAAGCAGTATGGAGATTCCTTAAAAAAACTATGAATGAAATGACCATGTGATCAAGCTATTCCACTCCTTGGTATATAGCCAAAGGATTTAAAATCAGCATACTCGAGTGATACAGCTACATCATTTTTATAGCAGCACAATTCACAATAGCTAAGCTATGGAATCAACATAGGTGCCCTTCAACAGATGAATGGATAAAGAAAATGTGGCATATACAGACAATGGAATATTATTCAGCCATAAAGAACAATAAAATTATACCATTAGCCAGTAAATGGATGGAACTGGAGACTATCATGCTAAGTGAAATAAGCCAGTCCCCCCAAAACAAAGGCCAAATGTTCTCTCTGATAATTAGAAGCTAATTCAAAATAAGTGTGGGAGTAAAAAAAAAAAAGAATAGAAAAAAGATTGGTAGAGTAGAAAAAGGGGATTGAAGGGAAGGGAGGAGAGATGAGATAGGGAAGGACAATAGAATGAATCTGACCTCACTTTCCTAAGTACATCTATGAATATTCCACAGAGAAGCTCACCATCACGTATATCCACAAAGCACTAATTTTTTAAAAAAAAAATACTATAAGTCAATAGCAGAAAGATCAGTAAAGCAAAGGGAAAGAAGAACAGGGGGAGTGAGGAAAGAAGAGAAACGGAGAAGTACTGGGGACTGAATAAAGAACAAATTATATTCTATGCTTTCATAATTGTGTCAAAATGAATCCTAATTTTCCTGTATAACTGCAAACAACCAAATAAAAAAATTATGTTATACATGTACTACATATGTCTACAAATACACAGATATAAGAAGATATATATAAACAAACAATTTTATATCTACATACATATTTTCTTAATTTGTGAATTCAAAATAATTTTTGAAAAGAAAAATCTTACCTGGTCTCCATTCTGTGTGACTCCACCCTATCGTACCAAAAACCAGAGCTTCTACTGTGTCTTTGCTCCTCAGACCAAGAGCAGACACCCTCTTCTATGAGATTGTGGGAAAGTTTGAGGTTTGCCTGGCTCCAGATCGCTAATCCAAGGAAACATCTTCCATTCCTCACTGGGACATTTATCCAAAAGCAAATCAGAGGCTGCTGTGGTTGAGCAATTGGTAACACTTTCCAGAAAATAGTCAGTGTGTCATGGTTTTGCATTAGCTCTTCCTTCTAGAACTGTAAGGGAACACTGGACACATAGATAGCCATCGTTGTTTATTGAGTGCTTTGTATGTGCTAAGCACTGTGCTCAGTGTTTTGTAAACATGACTTTATTTAATCTTTGTAACAGACCTGTGAAGGGGGCACTAATATCCTAAATTTACATATGGGAATCTTGAAGCTCAGAGAGGTGAAGGAGTGAGGATTTAAACCCAGCTCTGCACAGCTTTGTTGAGGGATTTGGCACTTGAGTGAGTTTGAAATGATTCAATTAGCTGAGGAAAGCCAGGCTCCTAGGCTCACTATCCACAGCCTTCTGCTGCAGTGGTGTTAATCCTGGTCCTTTTCAGCCCTGGGAGGCCTGGCCTAGGCAACCACAGCAGGGCTGCTCTCCCAGCAGGCCGGGTTCTCTCCACAGGACAGAGAGGATAGACAGTGTATGGAGTGGGCCCTGGCCACAGAAAACCTGCAAGCCACGTGCTCCTAGGACAAAAAGTTATCTTTTCCAGATTGTGCAAACTTTGGAGAGCTGGGCTTAGTCAGGTTAATACAGTTTTACGCAAAGGCAAAGGAGGAGGGGAAAAGAAAGCAAAACTAATGAAGCTGGGCCTTTGATCTCTACTAATCAAGGTATTTCACAAGGTACTTTATGGTCGTGTAGTACTCAGTTCCTAATGAAAATGGCTTAAGCATGATTTTACTGGAGAGATCTAAGAGGCAGCCATCTAGGGAAGCAAGCCAGATATTAGGTAACTCAAGACCACTCAGGAAATCAAAACAAAGTTACAGCTCCATTAGCCAAGTGCAATGTTTTTGGAGGGAAGGCAATGGGGCCCAGGTAGCCAGAAATTTTCCCTGCCTTCATTCTCCCTGGGGAAAATACCAAGTATGTTGCACATTCTAGTCTGTCCTAATCCCTATTCTTAACCCTTAGGCAGGCGTGGCTCCAAGTCTTTTACCACCTTTGCACACTAGCAATCAGCTTTTTACCTTATAATAATTTGCCTTTCCACTCTTGGCAGAGTCCTGCCTGCCAGATGGACACTTCATTGAGTGTACATGTTCTGGAAGGAAGGAAATGTCTCGTGGGATGTGTCTGATGGAAAACAAAGATGTCCAGTGTATTACTCTGCATTTCAATAGCACTTCATATTTGCAGAGAGCTTTATCATAATGTTTTATTAGTGATTGCGTACAACAGCCCGATGAGGGAGATGGTGATGTTTTCTCCGTGCAAATAAAATTGAAGCATTTTTAGCGTAAGTAGTGTGCTCCAGCCCACACGGAAGGATTAGCAATTCCAGACTAAAAGTTGGATGTTTCTAAAGCCTCACTTGCCTTGGGTTCTCTGAGGTGACAGCTGTGATGAGACAAGCCCAAGTTTGAAACTGAATTGCAACTTAAAGTGGTGCTCTAAGATCCATGCCAAGTGTGAATTTTTATAATGCATAGTGTAGAGACCATGAGAACCATTTGCTGCTTTCTTCCTCACTTGCAGGATCCCATATATTTCGGGTTCTCCCAGTTTGCCTGCAGTAACTCTTGTATTATGCCTCTCCTCTGCGTTCTCCTGTGAACATCCTTCAGGGTCAAGTTTCTATGTTTTTATCCCACTACTCTCTCCAGCTTCAAATAACATCATAATTTTAATAAATCCCAAATTACAAAATTGTGCTCTCTCTTCCAAATAATTTTTGTCTGTTTATTCATTTTAATTCATCACATATTCCTTATATCTACCATGTGCTAGGAGCACAGGACAGAGAGTTGATTAAATTCAGTGTTTCCTTTCATGCAGTTCACAGCCACAAGGAAAGGGCCACATAAGGGTAGATTCTAATATCCTATGTTAAATGCCATAATGATCTCGGCTTATCAGAGAAGAGAAGCATATTGCCTTGACTGGGGCTTGGGAGCCAGGGAGAGAATTCTGGAAGAGACACTTGATCTGAATTCTCACATTCACAAGTTATCAATCATCCATATAACTGGTGATTCATCATTTAGCACTTGCTGTGTGCAAGTCTAGATTGATAGCACAAAGCACTAAATATGAACTTCTTACCTCTATGAGCACTGAGCACTTCTGCAGAACAAGGAGTTATCTCCATTATGTTGATATTTCTCTTTCTTATCTTTCTAGTTGAGCATTTTTAATCTCTTGCTTAGGGTATTTATTTTTATTGATTTTGTATGGTTCTAATAAAAAAAAATCAGTGTTTAGAAAGATGAGTTCCTTAATAGAAAGTCCTGTGTCCACTAGTTATGTTCCATGTAGCTGAAAGCAAATTGTAAGATCTCTTTGGGTTTCCTTCTTTGTTCCTCTAATGGAACTTATAGTATTAATACTATGGGGTATGTGACAACCATATTAAGGTGGTGCTGTTATAAAAAGCACTTTCAAACTGTAGTCTGCTCACCCCATAGATAATGGTTATACTACGTTTAAATTTTAACTATGAAAAATTTGTTCTGAATCTTTACAAATAAATTATTTTGTAAACCTGCAAATAAAAAAATGTTACAAGTCTATTTCAAATAAGTTAGGTTATAAGACTTTGATAATTTGAATCTGTTTTCTTTCTATCCTTCAAATAATTTATACAGAGCTAGGAAGTGAAAACAGCATTCATTGTACATTCAAATTTAAATTTTACATGAAAAGAGTGTAACATCTCCCCATTTTTACAAAAAGATAGTTGGAATTTAGTATGGATGGGTACCTTTCCCAGGATCATAGAGCTAATTAAACATAGATGTGGAATTAAAATTCCCATCTGCTGAATTCTCTCACATCACAATTTATTTGTACAATTGGGTTAATTTCTTTCTGGAGGCAAATTATTTAGGTCATATCAGGCCAAGGCAAATAAGATCCCATCTGTGTGATATGTGATCCAGCGGGTTTTATTTCTCTGCTCTTTTGCTTCACTTAGTTCCAAATGATTCACAAAATGGTGTGGGAACCATGCTAGCCTCATGGGGCATGCCTGGGAGCACACGTGCCCTTGGGAAAGTCCACGAGCTTAAATCACTTATTCCTGGGATCTCTGTACACTGCCATGGTGCCACCATTCTTCTGAGTGCCTATGTAAAGTGGTTCTCAGAATCGAATCATCTCGAGGAAGGCATCTACTCACAGGCTTCACTTCCTCATGGATCGCAGTTGCCCTCTGAAGAGAGAGTTCACTCACCATGCCTGGTTGATGCTGACAGAGGAGCTCCCCATAATGTCTGAGAACATCCAGGGCTGAAGGTGAGAGGCATGTAACAGCTAAGGTAGATGCTATCCAATAGCACTTAAATTGAGCTGCCATGGAGGTAATGAGATAGAAAAGGCCAAGAGATGAGAGGAGCAAAGAGGTCAGACCTTACAATGCATCATATATTCTTCTAAGCAACCTTAATATTACACTTACTGTGTGTCATGCATTTTCTATGTGAACACAGAAATATAATACTACACATTATGCAAGCTTCTATACAAACATGATGCAGGTGGTAGTACACTGTCCCTTTTTCAGATGAGGAAACTGAGGCAGAGAGGTTGGTTAAGTTTCCTGGGCTCTCATATTCAATAAGTGTTACAGCTAGGAGTTAAATTCAGGCAGTCCACCTCCATGAAGCAATGCTTACAAAGGGAAGAAAGGGAAGAAATATTTTGGCTACTAAGCTTGCATAAAAGAGTAACTGCAAGACATGCCTGATTTTCCTCTTAATGCATGTGAAAAAGTTGAGTGGATAGTTCAGAGAAGAGAGATTCAGGGCAGAGAGACATCTGTGCACTTTCTCAGCCTCTTTCCCTCTGCTGTGCACAAACTACTCAACCTTTCTTACCCTCCATTTCTTATTCTGTATATTCATAGTGTCCTTTCATATAGTCATTGTGAGAGGTACATGTACTTAAGGTGCTTAGAATACTCCATGAATCATCAAGAATAAATGGTTGTTTAAAATTATACGTTTTTTTTATAGAACTTTCATCATCACACATGTCTTCTCTTCTGCTTTCCTCTTTTAAAAATATGAGAAAGAATGAAACTTAGGCCTTGCATCCTGTGGCTCAGAATGAGACAAGTAAATTATTTATTTACATACTTGCTTTTTAGTTGAATTTCTTTAACATGTTTTCCTTGCCTTTTTCCAACTAAAAACAAACAATCCAATTACTGAGTGGCACAGAGTTCCCTGACTCAAAACCCAGCAGCTGCAATTATGTATAGTGTTGGAAGCTGCAAATCTTTCTAAAATCCCAGATCCATGATCACTAACCTGCTAGAGTTTTGTTTGTTCGTTTGTTTGATTTTTAGTATCACAGAGACTTACTTTTGGAAATGGATATAATAACATGTATTTAGCAAGGTTTTCCTGAAGCTCAAATGATAAGCTATATATAAAGTGACCAATCAGTTCCTGGCAATATCTACTAATCACAGCACAGTAGATGCTAAACAAATGCTAGTGTACATATGCTGTGGTGATGAAAAAAACCTAAGACTACCTGGTAGGGAAGAAAATATAAGAACAAAATTCTATTCAAAATAGGGAGAACTCTTGCCATGAATTTTGGCCCTTTATTTTTCTCTTTATCCTCTAAGTTAATATTTCTGGTAATGGCTCCCATGTATATCTACGAAGGGACTTTGTTCTTAGACCATATCAATGGCAAGTAGCTAAGGACATGGGTGGAACTTATATCAGAATGGTTAGTGTTAGAACAAAGGAATTGATAGATGATGGTTGGGCAATAAAGTGTGGTTGACAGACAAAAAATTGGAGAGTAATTTTTAAGACAAAAAAATGTTACAAATTTAGGGAAAGAGGATGGGACACAACCAAGCATGTGTTAATGTTTTGTTTGTTTGGATTTGTTTTGTTTTGTTTTTTGGTCCTGGGGATTGAACTAACCACTGAGCTACTTACTTCCCTAGCCCTTTTTAGTTTTTGAGACAGGCTTTTGCTAGATTACCCAGAATGACTTCAAACTTATGATCCTCCTGCCTCAGCCTTCCAAGCCTCTAGAATTACAGGTCTGTACCACCATACCCTGCAGAACCAAGTCAGGTCTCTGGTGTGGACTGTACCTACTTTTCCAGATATTCAGATGAGATTCACGTGAACTTATAATTACTTCTTGGGTGCTACACCTGCAAACTTGGTTAAGTAGCACTACCTATAGTTGTGGGACTTTGGGCGTCTAGAGTATGGAGACATGGCTATATAAAAAATTTAACTGCATGAGCTTTGGGTCTCACTTTAATGTAAGACAGTTTAATGTGCCAGCTGTTTCACAGAACTTACTGGATCCAGAGCATAGCATCTGTTTGATGTGATTTTGTGAATGAAATAGCCTACTCTCATCACTATTTAAAGCCATGAGGTACTTGATGCCGATTGATATGGAAATAAAGTAGGCATTATTCAAATTTCCAATGAGTGTACTTTTAGTGATACTAATAGAAGTAGCATATTTCATATTACATGACAAAGGCCCAATTCCCAATTATTCCTGGGAAAGCCCTGGATAAGAAGGGGATGTTCTCATCCCTGCTTCTAATATTTTCATGATAGATGTTCTTTCATACTAAAGAGCATGTGTCATCCCCCACAGAGATTCCCTGCCAGTAATATCTACTCTTTAGGGTTGTAGGTCACACTGTGATGCTAATGACTTTTGGGCAATGCTAGTAACTATATCAAGAATCCTGTTTCTCAACCCTCTCAAAGATGTGTCTCCCTGGAGATTCCAAAATGATGTTTTGGGTCCCTTAAGTCTTCCTGGCACTGGGAAAATCATCTCTTTTATGCAGAAAGTAAGAACATGTCCCTGTCCCCTACCCAGAAGCTATTGTGCTCTAGAACATTGTGAGAGCCCTAACAGTCAGTACATATGGTCCTATATCTTGTGATGTTAGCAGTATGTATTTAAACAGAAATCCTCTTTCCTGTATGACCTCCCTTTTGGAGTAGATGACCCTTATATGGCAGTATTTGAATGACTGAATGAATTTTGGAGAAGTTGAACTGGTGGACATTTTTAGACTTAGGAGAATAAATGCATGTGGTTTTGTGGTTACTACTGTGTTATAATTAAGGAATTTCTAACTGCCCAGCATAGGAATGGCTTCTAGAAAACCCCTACTGCCCCATTGCTGGCTGACACAGTATTGTGTGTGACATGAAGTTCAAGGATAACCAACTTAATTAATGATTCCTTTGTTCAAGACCTGGAATTTCATGGACAGAGTAGAGGAGGCAACAAGTTTGAAATGTGGGAGCCTAGATATGATCTTTGGAAAGTATACTGTTGTCTAAATATATAAAATCATAAACAGAAGATTTGGTTTTTATTTTGGTCTTTATCAAAGCCTAGAGAAAAAAAAACTTTTTTTTAGTAACAAACATATTTAATGATGTAGCATAAGTAATTATAAATGCACCATATGTTTTTGTCTTTTCAATGTATATTCCACGAAGAGAAATTTACTATAAATCTGTGGAAAGAGACAATCCTGAGAAATACTATAAAGATTAAATACATTTTGCAAGTGAAGTTGCCTATTTTATGCATGGTACCAATAACAAAAGCAATTTTTGACCAGAGATGATAGAGAAAAAGCTGAATTCTCTTCTTATTCTCTGTATGAGTAAAAAATCACATAAAAATGCTCAGCTACAAATATATGATCAAAAAGTAAGCAAAGAAGTAATATAGGGAAAAAAAAGAAAATACAGCTATGTGTCAAACAGTAACAAGATCATGCTTTCTAGACTTTTTGGTCATGTTTACAAACTGTGACTTCTTTTTCGTTATAAATATTCATCTTTTATAATTTGTATTTTTTTTTTTGAAATGGCATATCTCAGTTGTATACACTGCCCCTTCACAAAATCTGTATCTGCTTCTGCCTCTTCCCTGTGCACATTCTGTCACACAGCCCTTCGGCAGGCTTTCACTAGTTGTGCTTCCCTGTTGGACAATATGCTTCTTCTAAATGGTCCACTCCAGTCCCACAGCAAACCATCACCCCTCAGGTCCCAAACTGGATCATGAAGCTGAAGAGGGCGCAGGAAGCCTGACGTCTTCCAGGCCTAACATGACACCCACAGAGGATTCTCAACCCAGACATCATTTCAGGCTTTCCCTTCCCAGTCAGCTAACCTACTGATTCCTGGGGAACCTGACTTCCTCCAATAGAGATGTCTGAGTCTCAAGACTGGCTGTTTCAAAACCCTGCTACAGAAGATCCTCGAATCAAGGTAACTAGGAAGCTGTGTGGGATCATAAGCCCATAGAAAACTCTGAGGAACATGTTTAAGGAAGCTGAGTCTTTCACTTGTCAATGGGTAAGAGAATGGATCTTCTAAAAATAACATGGGTTGTACCATTTTCTGCCTAAAGGCCTATTCATGACAGTCCTTTACATGTGGTATGAAACCCAAAGACCTTGCCAAGGCCTGCAAATCCCTGAATAATATGCTCCTCCCCAAGGTCTCTAACCTCATTGCTGTCACTCTTTGCTTCACTCAACAAGTTCTGGGCACATTGGGCCACCTTCAGTCCTGCAAATGTGCCTGGAGGTTACCATACAGTGCTTTTGAATTTACCTATCTTGCTTTCTGGAGAAAAGCACAATTGTCCATGCTTTTATATATTCTTTACCTTTGCATGTTCAGGTCCTTGTTTCCTCAGAGAACCCTTTTATGACCTCTCCACCTAAAGTTGATCCATGTCACTTAATTTATATTTAAGCATCAACCACTTGGCATGGAGAACTGAATTACTGGATTAGCCTATATATTCATCTGTGTTTTCATCTGAGTCCTTCAGAATGATATAGAGAGTTTATGGCAGCTAGAAGACTGTCAACAAATATACATTCAATATTTTCAAAGGACACAAATAATAACCATAGAAATCTACAAATATATGATCAAATTAAGGAATTGCTAGCTACCCAGTATAGGAATGGCTTCTAGAAACACCATGGTAGAACTTTAAACTATGTCCTATAAGGACACAACTTTAACTATGTCCTATAAGTAGATCACATTAGCTATTGATTTCTTGGAAAGAGATAAGAGAGAGAAATTGTTGAATGAATTCATAATCCACAGATGAATGCATGAAAAATTATGCACTGAAGACAAAGATCAGTCAGATAGACTGGACTGGATATGAAGATGAGCAAGGTTTTTAGGGGACACAATTTAAGGAAGGCCTCCCTTTCAGTGCCTGCAAGTTCCTCGTAATACTTCAGATGCCCACTCTGCACCTGTGTGAACTTGAGAGCACCCCTCTAAATTTTCGCCTGTAGCTGCCTCATTTACTTCATCTATCCGAGGTCCTGAAGGAGAATTCGGAAGCAGAGGCAGGTGAAACCCCTTGTCCTTACTGACTATCACTTGGGGTGATATAAACTATGGTGGCCTCAATATTCAGGACTGTCAGCAACATCTTCATTTCTTAGCTATATTTTTGCTGGCTAGGGTCTTGAAAACTTATGGAAGAGTAGCTATCAATCTTCAGTGTGCCTGCAGAACCTCAAAGATACTAATTTCAAGGCAAAAACTTCCATCCCTCACCAAAGAGGTTGAGTCAGCAGTCCTGGGAGCGCACTTTGAGCTTACTGCTCTCATCCTTCTGGATGTCGGCTGCTTGTCCTCCACCCAACTCTGTGGGAAAACATAATAGGGCCCTATAGCAGGTGCACTAAATGTAGTCTCTAAATTGTGATTTTTTTTTTCGAGGAATAAAGGCCATGTTTTCCTCCAGCCTGGAAGTCTGCTGAGTCCTGGGACTGACTTCTGGGCAGGAGTGATAAATGTCAAGTCCAGGCCAGGCCCAGACAAAGGCTCTAGCCATTTGCCATACTTCCTCCCTTCTACTATTGCCAGCTGAGCATGCAGCAGAAATCTAGAACAAGGATGAGGACAAGGCAGAGCAGAAGGGGCCCACATCTTTCTAAATGGCTGCCTGAAGCAGCTGCTCCAGCTCCAGCTTGCTTTACTCTGTAAAGTGAGTGAATATTAAATATTTATTTTATCAAAGTACAGGGATTGTACATTCAACAGCTAATGTTACCTCCCACGACTAATATACAATTCACAGTTTCCTTCTGATAAGGTCAAAATATAATACTTGTCATTAGGGCTGTTGTATTAAATTTGACCTTGTACTTAACATAAGTCAGTGTTCAGAAATTCAGATTTGATGGCCTGAGAGACATATTAGATGAATAATGAGATTAAGAGTCAAACTCTAGAGTCAAAATTCTTAGGTATACCCCAAATTCACCCCTTGATGGCTGTTTTTAGGAAAGCTATGTGAACTTTTTGAGCCCATAGTTTCCTACTTAGCAGGATAAGGAAACAATATCACTGTATAAATAGTAATGGCAGAATGGTAGATTCATTACTGTTATTATTGAATAGTCATTAATATTAATAAATGATATATGAAATAAGTACTATAACATTCATAGTATTAGTGATCCAGAATATACCATAGTTATAATGTTATATGTCAGTAATAACCCATAATATCAGTATTAGCAATATGTATTCGTTGTTATTGGTAACATATTGATGTTATGTATTAATATGAGTAGTAATATACATAGTAAAATATTGTTATTAGTACTATATCAGTAGTAAATGTTAGTAAATAATAGACTATTGACATTAGTATTGGAGAAATCTTGTGTATAATTTTTTCTTGATCATATTTTCACCATTTTGCAAATTTGGATTTTTTATACCATCTACCGGGTGTCAATGTTATGACATCATGTTGAAAAAGAATGTGTGATAGTGTTTCTCATAATGATCAAACCTTTCTCTTACTTTAGAATTCATGTGATTCTGTGGAGACATTCCAAGGACATCCAGCCACTGGCCCAAGGGTGCACAGGGACTGGATGTTGCCTGTTTCCACCTTTACGGACAAATCATGAAGCCCCGTCAGGGTATGTCCTCCAGGTTTTTGTATCTGATTTGAAAGAATGTCTGAGTCTTGAATTACACCTCTGATTTCAACAAGATGTCTAGTCAAATCCAACAAATGTACATCAAAAAAACAACTTTACTGGTAGTCTTGAAAGAAATACTAAAGTTCCTCATATGAAAAATTTGACTCAGAAAAATTTCTTCTTTAAAGGAATTAAATCCAAAAACAATCACAAAAAGTGATCTTCCAGCACATCTGAAAAATGCAATCCATATGTTCATACAAATTACATTAAATGTATATATGTGTGTATTAAATAGTTATAATTGAAGATTTTGCTTTAACTGCTTTACTGACGTATAGGTGATGTACATTAAAGTGACATATCAAAAGCGTATAGTTTAATAAGTTGTGACATATTCACATACCCAGGAGCCTATCACCACAATCAAGATTATGAACCCATCACTCCAAAAATTTCCTTGTGACTCCTCATAGTCTCCACATCCTCTCCCTTCCCCAAAGCACTGTTTTGCTTCCTGTCATTATGAATTAGTTTGCACTTTATAGAATTATATACTAATGCAATCATACAACATGTACTCTCTTTGGTGTTCATTCTTTCCTAGCATATTGTTACATGTGTAAAGAGTTAATTATTTTTATTGTTAAGTAGTTTGATTCCATTATGTGGAAATGCAATAATTTATCTATTCACCAGCTGAGTGACATTCAGATTGTGTGCATGATTTGGCTCTTACAAAATAACGTGCATATTCATGTACAAATTGTTGTATGGATATATAAGCTCATTTCTTTTTGGTAAGTATCTAGAAATAAAATGGCTTGGTAACATTAGAGGTATACGTTTGAGTTTCTAAGAAACTGTCAAACTGTTTTCCAAAGTGGTTTTACCAGTTTTGTATTGCCACAATAGTGCATAAGAGTTCTTCACATCCTCATCAAAAGTTAATATGGGCAATCCTTTCATTTAGTCATTCCAGTAGGTGTGTGGCAGCATCACACTCTGCTTTAAATGTGTGGTTCTCTGTTAACTACAGGTGCCAGTTGCCACGGGTGTATCTTTAGTAAAGTTTACATTGAAATATTTTCCCATTTCTATCATGTGGTTTGTTCTTAAAGTTTTGAGAGTTCTTTAAATATATTGGATGTAAATCCTTTTGCAAATATGTGATTTGCAGTTGTGTTCTTCCAGCCTGAGGCTTTTATTTCTTTTCTCTTATGAGTAAGACAGAAGGTTTAGAACTAATCCTTTAAGAAAACAGGACCCTGAGTAGAGTGAAGTCAGTTGTTTACAAATGAAACAAAATGACAGTTGTGCTTTCAAAGCATTTTGTGTCATATTAACAATCCACATATGATGATCCCAAGGCTTGGTGGCCCTCTGCTTCATGGCATGGGGACCATGTGATGGTCCTGGAATTAATTGTAACTATTCCAGTCTGGTTTTCTGCTTTTAATACAGTCAATACTTCAATGCTACTAGAGTTCCCTTTCAAATATGTAAATCCAATCATGGAACTGTTTTTATGACTTTTAGAGGGGAAAAGATCTCATGTTTGGAATCCCCAGACCCTTCATCAGCTACTAGGTGTGACAACCACATCCCAAGATGATACAAAACTTCAAGATGTAATACACAGAGCCCAGGAATAAACATGTGATGGGGAGATTGTTCCTACGCCAAGCATCTCACAGATCAGTGAGAGACAGATACACAAAACCATGCAAAGGGTTTTGTAGAAGATAACCCAAGAAATATCGAAGCTGATTGTCTACCTAGATCTCATAGTAGCTAAAAGTATGAGCATGTTCATACTCTGGCTATCCTGTGTATTCTAAAAATTTATGGAAGTCACAATCTTTGTATCTCTGTTTCCTTTTTTAAGTAATGGAAAAAACAAGACCTAATTCAGAGAACTGCTATGAGATCAAGACCTGATGCATCTTAAATTTAGTACCTAACAAGGTATCAAATGATAAATTGTTTTCATTGTCAGAGACAATGAGTTTAGATCAAATATTTTGCACTTCACTAATTATAATTGCTAATATTTATAGAGAGCTTTCCATGTGCTAGGGATACATGTGAATTGCTATTTCTAGATAACAGCTGAAGAGTAAGAGAGGTTAAAAATGAACTTGCCCACATTTATATATCAAAACATGGACATTGACATCATCAATATTCTTCCTTATTCAACCAGGGTTTCCTTTATCTGTGGAATTATGATGCAATCTCTTATTGCCTGTCTGCTTCATTGTAAATTAAGGTTCCTCACCATTATTACCATTCACATTTGCAGCCAGATGGTTCTTTGCTGTAGGGGGTTGTCCTGCCCATCGGAAGATATTTGGCAGCATCTCTGTCCTCTACCCACTGGATGCCAGTAGCACTCTCACCAGTTGTGATGATCAAAAATATCTCTGGCCATTGTCAAATGTCACCAAGATTGTAATATTATTCCTGCTGAGAACCACTACAGTAGATAAAAGTGCACTCCAGAGTTTTCTTCTGAGGTGTCTGAATTCAGAGTACCATATGCACTGAACTGTTAATGCTGTCCAACTTCCATGGTGGGAGCCTTGTGAAGATAGAATTTTGCAACTTGACCTACTAGTATAACACTACGGAGCCTGAACTTTGGCTCCTACTTAAGAAGTTGAGTTTTGCAGGTGATTGTCTCCATGGGGTCCTCAGGGTCTTTAGTCACTGTCTTATAAAGCTGGAGCATGACTTTGCGACACCTTCCTGGCTGGGTGCCGCTCTAATGTTTTCAAGCTGTTGTACACTTGAGGCCATGACATTAAAGTCAGGGAAAAGAAAGCCCTCCAGGGAGCTGGAAGTAGGTCTCTAGATCTCAGTGGGAGCTCTCTGCCCAAGGAGTCAAAGCTGCAGCTTCTCTTGGCCCCTGGTGCTGAGGAACTTGCAGATGTTATTAAAACATATTTTCTGGGGTCTGCAGGAAGGTGAAAAATGAGACATCTTGTCATAAAAATTGCCAATGGGTCAACTTGGCTCTTGTTGAATTGACTCCTTTACAAAGACACATCCTGTTGAACATTTTTTTATTAAATTGTGGCCCGAAAGCTTAGTATTAGCTCACCCTCTGTGAAAGAAAAACTTTGGAACTGAAAATAAAGGGGTTGCATTCTGAGGTCTATGGCCGTTGGCTTCTGGAGGAAGTGGAAGGCCAGGGATGTGGTTCCTGCTGATCACTTCCCAAAGGAAATACTTAAGTGCTAAAGAGAAGATAAATGGTGGAAATGGCAGGACTTGCTGAGTGAGCTTGGGAATGCTCTGCTCAGATTCTCAAATTCCTGGCTTGCAATTTGATGGAGTTAGACTAGATAATACCTGAGGACTCTCTTAACAGAAGTGCTAGCCAGTACTGCAAGTAGACCAGGGTTTCCTGCTGTGGCCATCTAGTGCCTTCTCTTGGGACATGGTGGAGTCTCCATTTAATCAGCTTCATTCAGAAGAGATCTTGAATCCACTAAACTTCCAACAGCCTCACAGATTTATTCTTACATAGAAATAACTTAAAGGTTAAAGTCCAAGCACAAAAGAGAAGTCTGTGAAATGTATTTATAACTCGCTCCAGAGCAAACACCCTGATGTTTTTTGGTGTTGACGGGGCTCTTTTTGTTCAAGATAGTCATAATTCTCTGCCTTTGTGAAACTCATGGCCCTATATGTGAGTAGCTATTAGACAAAATATTACAGATTCCACAAAACCTCTGAGCTAGAAAATGCAATTAAACAGAGAACTGGGGAGGGGAAAATGGATTGACAGAGAAAGAAGAACAAGAGAATATCATGTTCTTGAATTGTTTTTTCTAACTTTCTTAAAATGTAGATAAAGGTAGTAAGCGGTATTAAGAGATGAAACTGACATAAGCCTTGGAATAAAATACATTTAAATGCAATTCTATTCATGGCTAATGCTAGCTGTATGATCTTAAACCTCAATTTCTTTATTTGAAAAATGAGAATATTTTTCTAGGGTTATTGTGAAAATTAGATTTAATGTAAATATTTGGCCTATAAAAATTTATACACACACACACACACACACACACACAGGACAACAAAGAAGTCAATAGCTACAGGATCATTAGCCATTTTTAACAAAAGATGCTTTCAAGAAAATTAGAGGCTATGGAATTCATTTAATTCACAAAGATAAAAGTAACCTTTTCCATGATGCCAAACATTTGAAAAATGCATTACTCTATGGACAGTTAACTGTTAATGTTTTTATGCAGACATAACTAAAGACCAGTTGGAGCATTTGTTTCTATCATAACATATGCCTTGTGTTCAGTCATTCCACATCTTCTCAAATTCTCTTAGATGAGGGGGATAACGATGACAAAAAGCATTTCAATCTACTCTGTGTTCTGGAGCAAGTTTTAAACCAGCACTGGTTGTCTCGTGGCACAGTTGAAGATAGATTAGAAATATAAAACGTAACCTCACACATTTCCTGGACATTTTAACATTCACTCACTCAAAACCATTTGCTGGATTCCTGCTACCTGCCCAAGACTGTGTAGCACTGGGAAAAGCATAGTCTTTGTCCTTAAGAAGAGAATCATTTAGTGAATAAATAGATATTAATCAAATAATCACATAAACAACAGTGCAGCTGCTGGTAAGTTCTTTTATGGAGAGATCTGCAGTGCTACATGTGCATATTAAAAGGGGCTGACTTAGCAATGGTGTCTCTGAGGAAATGGGATGCACAGCTGGGGGAAGGCAAAAAGTAGGTGAATCCAGTGGGAGGGAAGACTATTTCAGGCAGGTGGAAGAGGATACATTCTCTCCTGGGGTACAGAATAAATTGGTACAGAATAAATTTTGGAGAGAGGCAAGTAGAGGATGTAGGTAAGCTTCTGCTACGAAGATTTTGTGGAAAATAATCATGCTTCAAAATAGTGTTCTGTTGTTGAGATAGAAGGGGGAAATGCAAATACAGAAAAGATATATTCGACGTAAAATCCAATGGACATGGTATGCACTAACTGTGGGTATTGGCAAAATGACAAAAAGATGTCAATTATGAGTCTTAGGCTTTTGGTTTATGCACCTAGATCTATAGTGGACTCATTCTAGATACGGGGATTCGGGATAAGGAAAAAGTGCAAGAGTATTAACAAGCTATGAATTTAGTTTTGGACACATTAGGTGGCCTGAGTGCCTCTGGTACTTTGAAGAAGGGGTATTCATAAGGACACAGAGAAGATCTCAAGCCAAAGTGAAGGTTTCTCCAGTGGGCAGTGTGGTAGCTCTAGGAGGTATGTAGATGAGAGAAGGAAGGAACTGGACTCCAGGCAACCCTACCTCCAGGCTCAGTAAAAAGCCTGATGCTGAGACTCAGAGTGGATTGCTTTTGGCATTTTCTAGAGCAACCACATCCGTATCTTTGTGTCATCTCTTGCTGTTATTTTGCTTCACAATCTCAGCTGCCTGTCCCTTGTAACTTCTGGTTGGTGAAACATCTAGGGGAAAAGGTTTGAACCAGGAAAAATGTCACAGTTTGCTCAGGAAGGGCTGACTCTGATTAAACAGGAGTTTTCTACCATTCAGAACTCAGAAACAAGCACACAAATTCCCTGAGGGTGAGAATGCAGCCAAATATAAACAGCACATAAACAAAAAAGAAGTAAAATAGAAAAGGTAGTTAGTCTCTCCCTGCATAAGTAGTTAGTCTCTCCCTGTAACCTTCTGTCATGAGGAGGAAAACAAGTTGAAAGATACCATTGAACATCCCACCTTTTATTAAATTTACAGAACCTAAATCATATTTAACCACTAGATAAGCTAGGTTACCACCAGTTCACATTCTGTCTGCATTTGCCGTATTTATTCTTACATCCCTGTTGAGGAAAATAAAGTAAAAATAAGTGTATTTGTGTGATATTCCTCCTACTACAGCACCAGTTATTTTCTTCCTTGAAAATAAGGTGATTAGTTCTAGCAGAGGAGTATCTGAATTCAGAACTAATCACCTTATTTTCAAGGAAGGAAATTTAGATTTCCTCCAAAAACTCCTGTATGAGTCAATGACAGAGGTTCACAGTGAAATGATTGGGTTATGAGAGCCTTAATTAGGCAGATTTATCCCTTACTCGGGATTACCTTGGTGGTAACTGTAAACAGGTAGGGTGTGGCTGGAAGAAGTGGGTCCCCTGGGGGCGTGCCTTTGAGGTTTATATTTTGTCCTTATTGAACAGAGCTCCCTCTTTCTTCTTCCTAGTGCCCTGTTCCCAGCTTTCCTCCACCACACTCTTCCACCATGATGTTGTGCCTCACCTTGAGCCCTAAGAAATGAAGTCAACTGTCTATATACTGAAACCTCGGTAACTGTGAGCCCCAAAACAAACTTTTCCTCTTGTAATTATTCTTGTCAGATCTTTTGGCCACATTGGTGAAAAAGTTGATTAAAACAACTGTTATCCAGGCAAAGATAGCTTTATATTAAAGACCCGAAATCTTTTAGGAACACAGATTCTTGGGCCTCATTTGGAGATTCCAGTTCATTAAGTCTGTTGTGGGGCCCAAGAAGCTGCATTGTTTTTTGCAAGCTTCCTAGAGTAGGATAGTGCACACTGTATTTTGAGAATTATAGATTTAGAGCAGAACCCAATCGATTTGCATATGACAGATGGGTATATAATTGAAGAGTTTGTTTATAATGTTTACACTTTAAACCACTCAGCTTTCTCTCATCTTCCTCTGTGTTATCTTCTTTATAGAATCTCCTCCACCTACAAGTTATCAACCTGTCAAGATAGCTCTGAAAAGGCAGAACAATCTCAGTTGTAACTCTGGGTCATCACAGCCTCTTCATCCTTCTTCTGCAAGACTGAGGAGTTTTCATTTATTACCTGCCACTGAATCTTAAAAGAAAAAAAATCTTATTTCATTCACCTGTAAATTTTTTCTCTGGTTATTTGCACAAGCATTCACAAGATTTTACTTAAAGTACTATTTATGAGGAATAGTGAGAAAATCCTGAAGCAGAGGGTAAAATCTTCCATTCAAGTGCTTGCATGATACTTTATATTGAATTGCTTGACATTATTTCCATCCTTTCTTGGATGTATCTTCTGAGCTCAGAGGCTGCAAAGCTGGGTTCCAGATGTGATTTAAGTTTTTGTTTTGTTTTTTTTTCCTGCTAATTGGGTGCAGTGATTGGAAATGGAATTGAATTCCAAATAAAATTAAGTGTGAAGAAGATATAATAGACACCCATCTCATTTTTGCAATGTAGCAAACACAGCATAGTCCTGGAGACAGCAATTCTAGAAGTGGTTTCTTGTCTCTTGACAGAGAACAACATTTTCTCCATCAGCTGTTATTACTCAGTTCTCTAGCTCCCATGAATAGAAAGTCAGTTCTACAGTTTTGTCCTAGAAGTCAATCCTGGAGGCCTACCTTTTCTAGTCTTTTCTGGAATTTAGTAAACACCTTATTCTGTAGATTAAAAAGCAGTAGAGCACAGCAGTTAGGCATGCATACTCTGGGACCAGAATATGCAGGTTGAAATTGTGGCTCAGGTATATTTCAGGATCTATGCTACTTTGGGTACGCTTTTGAACTCAGATATTTCATCTATAAAATGTGGAAAACTATTTATCCCAAGAACTGTTATGAGGGCAAATTCTGTACCTATACATAACACACATGGAGCAGAGCCCGAGCCACAGGCAGTGCTCAATGCATCTTAGTTGCTAACATCATTGAATCCTTTTCTGTTTAAACTAGTGAAAGTACTTCCTGTTTTCTGAAACTGAATCCTGCCCATTAAAAAAGTGCTCTCTTTTGTCATCAATTGCTGGCAACTCCAGACAAGTCACTATTTCTTTTTTTAGTTCAAAACTCATGGCCTTAAAGATAAACATGATTTTTTTTAATTTTTATTATTGGTTGTTTAAAACATTACATAGTTCTTGACATATCATGATTTTGATAATCAAATATCTAGATTTGAACACTTTTAAAGTATATTTCTCTGACCCCTATGATATGCAGAAAAAATCAAGGCAACAAAAAGAACAAATGAAGAAGTGAATGCAGACTGTGTAGAGTATGGAAATGTAATGTTTTTCTTTTTCTGAACTCATATATGTATTCTTTTAAAAATATAATCTCAATGTTCATGAAATCCATGCAAAAGTTAGGATTTACACTTCTGCACTTATAATTAGAAACACTTTTTTGAAGTGTGACCATTCCTATCCTTTGTAAAATATGTTTTCTTTTATTCTTGGCACAGGCTGAGAATTAGGATAATCTATGAGTTGGAGGAAATTATGAGAAGAAAAAGAAGGGAATGTATCTAGTTTCATAGTTGATGTTTTTTTTTTTTTTTTTTCCCCTGAGGGATCAAGAACTAGTGTAAGAATGATTGACAGACAATTGTAGTGACTTTCCTATTCCTTTTGAGAGAGACGCCATGTACTCAATAAATTAAGATCAGGTTAAAAAAAAAAAAAGAATAACCTTAATGACCAGTCACTATTTCCTGTTGATTTACTATTTACCAAGCCCTGTGCTCTTACCATTAACAACCTACCTAGAAGCTATGATCCCCATTTTATACCTGAGGAAACTGAAGCATAGAGAAACTATTTGTATTGTCTATGGTTATAAGTGGAAAGGTCAGAGCTGACCACAAGCATAGTGAAATACCAAACTCCATGCACGTAACTTCTCCTGCATACTATCTCCTAGGCCAAAGGTTACAAAGTTTCTGTTTTTGAGTTCTATTGCACAACATTATAGGTAGTAATAATATGTATTTCAAAACTTCTAAGAGTAAATTTCAAATGTCTCACCACAAAAAAATGAAGGTGAGAAATGGTTGTGCTAATTACCATAATTTAAGCATTTCACAATGTGTATGTATATCAGAATGCCTCATTATGTCCCATAATTCAATTATTATGTCAATTAAATTTTTAAAAATTAAAATAAAAAGAGAAATTTTGCCAGTTTTTTATCTTTAAATCTAAGATATTGTTCCCAGTATATAGGGCTCCAGCTCATCCCCATACAGAATAAATAAAGGTGTAGACAGCCAGGAGATGCATCCAATGGATCATGGTTAAGCAACTATAAATCTTTTTTTTTTTTTTTTTAATATGGCAGGACCCAATTTCCTTGTTTAACTGTGTGTGAGATGTAGCAGTTTGCAAACTGTGACATACTCAGTCATCCATTCACAGGAAAATACCCAAAGTAAGGAGTGAAATGCCATCTGTCTTCCCCCTAAGACATGCGATCTGTTCCATGCTCTTCACACTGACTGCCGTGGTAGAGGCAGAGTGCCTGGGTTTCTCAGCGTGTCTAGCCTTCCACAGACCTTTTTCCAGCACAGTAAGTACTGAAGCTTTTTACCACTGCAGAACTTTGTGTTTTTACCTGAAAATTTTCATAACTAGAATAAGTGTTTAGGTGTTGCCAATCATCAAGTTTTAGAAACCAAACACATGCGTGACTCATTAAGACCTGCTGATGACTGTTGTGGAATTAAAAATCTATTTCTCTTAGAACATCTGGCTGCACATACCTTAGTCATTTGTCTTTCCCTATGCAGTGGAGAAGTTAGTAGTCACTGTGGAAAATTTAGCTTTCCAATATAATCAGAAGCTATTTTTAGAAAAACAAAATAAATTAAAAAAAAAATACACACCAATTAAAAAAAACAGAATCATCAATTATTATGAATGGGACATATTTCTGAAAACATCACGATATACAAATTGAAAATAATGCAAAATAAATCCTGACAAAGGATGGTCATTTTTTTCTGCATATTCCTTTTTTAAAATATATGTTTATTTTTTAGTTGTAGGTGGACACACATATCTATATTTCATTTTACATGGTGCTAAGGATCGAACCCACACATGCTAGGGGAGCGCTCTATCACTGAGTCACAACCCCAGTCCCTCTGCATATCCCTTTGTCTACTGGTTTTAAAGTATCTAAAATTTAATGCTGAATTAGGGGTTGTTTTTTTTTATTGTACAAATAAAATGAAGTTCTACTCTACATTGCCTTACTTAAAATATTAAAATAAACTTCATGTACAAAATAAAAGCAAAAATAAATGAAGTCTCGCATTTAATTTTTAATGTCTCATTTATATACTATTAAAGCCCATTTGTAGAAGCCAGCCTATTTACCAACAAATAGATCTGTTTACACTTGGACCAAATGATGCTAGTCTAATATGAGAGTACATAAAGCATGCTTTGAAAGTAAAGACTACTTTGAAAGTACATAAAGTAGCTCAGTCATCCATTCTCCTGCCTCCACCCAACAACTTAAATATGTATACACTTTGACAGAAGTTGTTAGTGATTCCGTCAGAGGAATATGTGAGCAGTTCAGGCTTTAATCTTGCGTCTGGGAGTGAGTTGGACCTAGTTTGAGCAGGATTTGTTTATCCTATGTATCTGAAGTCAGAGCCAATAAGTCTCTTGGTTTTGAATAGCTTTAAATGTCTGTTCCCATTTGGACAGGGTTGATAAGCCTATTTGCAGATAACTAGTGCTCAAATGTGAGCTGTTACATGTGTAACGGCCGAACCAAGACATGTTTTGAAAAATAGCCTCCTCTGCAATTGTATCTGTATTTGTATTTCAGGCATACAGGGTTTCCTTCTTCCTTGAGCGCTCAAGGTAAATGTATACATTGGCAAATGTAACTCTGTAATGGTTGGCCCATCAACCAGGAGATTAATGAGGGGTAACTTAACAATAGATCAAAGGCAAGTTATACTGATGTGTGTTCCTGGGGAAGGATAGGTCAGGGCCCAGTGAGGGAAACCAGGTTTCAGATGGTTTCATCCAGAGGGGAAGAACGAGAAAAGTGAACGGGATGGTAGAAAGGTAGCCGACCAGCAAAAAACTAGAGAAACAAGAAAATAAACTGAGGGTCGTTAGTTGAGAAATGTTGAAGAAAATAGTGAAAGAGAAAAATGTTATAGGGAGAATTAAGAATTACACAATTCAGAATTTGGGGGGTTAAAGTCATAATCATCTTAATACATTAAGTGATTTCCCAAACAATAGTTCAGTAGTTACTCTTAGATGTTAATGGTTGTTTGTGGTGGTGCCCTCTTCATCTCTCTACTATTCTCTTTATTTTCTTATTTTCCTTTTTTTTGGGGGGGGGGCTTGAATTTATTTTGCTCTCTTTGTAACTGAGAAGACTCAACTAATCCTCAAAAAAATCTGATTACATTTTTTCTATTGTTAAGCAGTTCGCAAAAACTGAGCCAAACCACCAGATCGAAATAATCATATTCAGTTATTATGTTAAATCCAGATTCAATTTCATGGACATTCAACCAACATAGTGGCATAGAATCTCATCCTTATTACAAGCCCCATTCTTGTGGTTTAATGAGCCTTAATAACTTTATTTTTGAGGGAGTGTGAGAGAGTGAAGTCTCACAGGACAATGGATCATGAGTCAAGGTCGCACAACCCCCCTCCTGTGCTATGCTGCCTGCTGCGTCCCTCAGATGTGAACAGGTATTGCAGCCCTTCACCCTGAAAGGAGCCCAGGGGTGGGTGTAGGGTGGTGACATCAACCATGCATGCCTTAGCTGCTGAGGTATGGGGCGAAGACCTGAGGGTCTGTACTCACCTCAAATATCCCTGTGGCTGAGGGTACATAACATTCAATAGAACGTGAAGTCCACTACGACAGGGGACGGAAGGGATGAGGAGGCTGTAAAAGAAATGAGAAAGTCTTGATATTACTTTCTGAACAGAGATTTCACATTTCCAGTTAGTACCAGGCCCCACAAATCATGTAGGTGGTCTGACTGAGGATTCCTTCATTTTTTTAATAGTAAGGCTCTTGGAACAGTGATTTAGTCCAGCACCACTCAAGCAGCTTTTAAGAAACACCAAGGTTCAATCCCCAGTATCACAAAAAAGTAAACGAGAGAGAGAGAGAGAGAGAGAGAGAGAGAGAGAGAGAGAAAGACCACTGGTGTCACAAATATTTCAAAGAGATCAAAGTGAAACCCCCTTTTGTCCCTGAAATAAGGGGGAAAATCTCCACCCTCTCCCTTTTCTTGTTCCCTTTCCCCTGAGGTGACCTCTGGTACAGTCCTGCAATCCTAGGTTCCGGAGAACTACCATCAGATGACCAGTCAGCCACTCTAAACTCTTCATTTGGCAGAAAAGGAAACATAGGCCCAGAAATAAAGATTCTTCTCCAGGTTTCCAAATTTTGCATCAGGAAGTCGCTGTAGAATTTTGATTTCCCCTCCCAGGCCTTTTCCTCTGATTCCACAGCCTCCCTTATGATGTTCTCCTTAATTTGGGGGAAACAACCCCACTCACCAAGTTGAAGGATTCTCAGTAGGTTCATTGAACAAGCTGGTCTGGATTACGACGCACACCAGGGCAATGTCCCCAGCACAAGACACAAAGCCTGGCTGCCCGTCTCAGTTCTTGCATTTGTATTCCCTGTGTACTTGCAGCACTCTGGAGGCTGTGCTCCAAGCGTTGCATAGAATACCCTACTTCCTTCTCACAGGATCCCGTGTTTCCTATTCTGTACACGAGGACACCGACTCTTAACAATGGTTAAGTAAAGCTGGACCAGTCAAGTGAGCAGAGCTGAGATTTGAACAGAAATGAGGCTTACTCCACAGCCCTGTGGGCTAACAATCTAGGCAAGCCATCTTCCTTTCTGGAAGGAATCAAAAGTGGTCATTCTGGCACTCTCTGATTCTTTCCATCCAGCAACCAAAAGAGTTTGGAGGCACCTGAGGATGTCTCATTCTCTCCCCAGCGAGGTGAGAGGTGAAGGGGCTCACTCAAAGCAGCAGGCTGCCTGTGCCCTGGAGTCTCCTGGATTCCTAAGTGGGTATGGAGATATCCCTCAATGGGATCTCCGACATAGCTCATGCCAGGTGGATCTCGGGAGCGTGTTCTAGAGCTGGGCAATCACATGTGTTAATCCCTGTGCAGGCTTTTGAGGCTGTATCCCCAACTATAGATTAAAAGTAGCCAGTGCCTACTACTGTCCTGGGCTGTTTTCCAGCAGACAGACACTCAGAAAGTTGACAAGTTTTACCCCTGAGTAAAAATTCTGTTGCTCTTTCTTATTTTGATCAATCATAAAACCTAAGGAATTTGCTGCAATTGATGTCCTGGACCATTGGATTTTGGGCACTCAATTTCTTCATTGTGCTTTAAAAAAAGGGGATGTTCACACTTAATCTATTTTACCAAGACTGCTTTTTCTGCTTCAAATAATTGAGACTTTTGCTTCCACACCCTCCAATCTCAATTTTTAAATATCATCTTTTTTTTTTAAATCTCAGCTAAGATTTGGAAATATCATTAGCCAAAATTTAAACTATTTTACAGAGTGATTATGCTTGACTTCTGTGCTTGATTAAGTAAGTACTCTTTTTAAGTAGCTTTATTATTTTTGGATAAGTCTCTCAGCTTCATCAGCACTGAAAGAATTCCTTCACAGACACCCAAATAATGAAGTTTGCATGCTAAAATTTGAAACAATTATGTTGCAACTTAAATAATGCATAAAATGTAATGTCTGTGTGTATGAGAAATGTCAAATTTATGTAGTGAAGCTTTTCTAAAAAATTTATTTCAGATTTCCAGGGACTCATAACTGCCCTGTTCTTGGAAGCTTCAACAGAGCAATACAAAACAACCATGGTGTACCCTCCACTGTGTGCATCATGAATTTATTCCACAACATTTTTTAACTATCTGATATCTCCCAAGCTTTGAATTCCATGCTGGAGATACAGGCATAAACTTCTTGTCTCCCTTTTCGGGCATAGAACTGAAATCTAGATTGTGTGTGTGTGTGTGTGTGTGTGTGTGTGTGTGTGTGTGTATGTCTAAAACAGTACAGAGTACAGCAACTGCACAAAAGAAAAGGTAAACAGTTCCACCTGGGGTTTGTTAATATTGAAGTTTTACTAGTGATATGTGGTTTCATTTACATAATTTTATTTGGCCCTTGTATGACATTGAGAGTTATATAATAATGAAAATCCATTATTCTGGATATTCATTATTCACCAATAATAGAGCTTAAACTACTACATGTGACATGTAAATTTCTTTTTTAAATTTTAAACAGAGAGGAACTGCAGAATGGAATTATGCTATGTCATGTATAAATATACCAGTGAATTCCACCTGCATGGATATCTATAAAGCACTGAGTTCAAAAACAATGCACAAATAGAGTAAGGCCAGGAGAGACAGGGAAACAAAGGAAGGATGGGAGAGAGGAAGTACTGGCAACTGAAATGCAGCAGAGTGCATTCCCTACACACGTTACTCTATCAAAATGAGCTCCACTGTTCTGTATACCCATAATGTACTGATAAAAACATTTTCTACAGAGTTGTATAACAAAGTGATCATCCTTTTTTATGAATAAAATTTTTCTTTTTCTTTCTTTTTTTTTTTTTTTGGTGGAGATCAAGTAAAAAGGGACAGAATTCAAATTCAAGTGTTTTTCTTTGCTTTTGTTTTTCTGTTTTGAATCCTTGTCACAGTCTCTTTCCACTATACAAGAACAGCCTTAACACAGTGAGGGCTGAGAGGGACCATGCCTAGGAGTTTTGGTTGTTACTGTCCATGTGCTAAGATAGCCGGTGCATGCTCCATCCTAATGATTCGGTAATAGTCCAGAAAGAGCAGAGAAGCTCGTGGAAGTTACAACACTGTTCTGGTGTTATAAAAATAAAGAGCCCCTTGGAATTAAGAAACAAAATTTACATCACTGTTCTGTCACTAATGAGCAGGATGACGTGGAGCAAATCAATTAGCCCATGAGTGAGTTTTATGTTCTATAGAATCAGATAGTCATGCCCTGTCACAGAATTACTGCACAGAAAAAATTGGCTATATAAGAAGAAAACACGTATTCAGTTTTAGTTTAATCTAAATTCCATTTCCCTGCCAATTTTCTATTCCAGGTGCTTCTTCAACCACTCGACATATACCAAACCCATCAATGATGGAAAACAGTAGAAAAATTGTAAGCAGGAGTGACAAGGTCAAAGCTGCTTTTTAAATTAATCTTTTCTCTTTGTATCACATTTTCTTAATTTATTTTCAATTATCATATTCCTCCTAAATTCTTTCTAAGAAGTTTCCTTCCCACTTTTGACACACAGATTCTTTGTTTCAATCCTTTATCCCATTGCAATCCTCTTTTACTTCATCCATCAACCAACCTTTCTATCTCCTAAAACATTTCTATTTCTATCTCCATTAGGGATTTTCCTTGTATCTATAATTAAATTCAGAAAATCTTTATTTTGAAAATTTTTTTTTTCTGTTTTTCTCATGCTTTTTAGTTCTCCAGACTTCTCTTCATTTATTATTTTGTTCTCCCTTTCACTGACAAATATTTTGAAATGATCTACTCTGGTTGACTTTTTTCAACATTAACTGTTTTCTGTCAGAGGTCCTTAGCTATGGAACCAACTTAAGTGCCCTTCAAAAGATGAATGAATAAAAAAAAGTGTGGTATTTATATCATGGAGTATTATTCAGCCATAAAAAAGAATGAATTTATGGCATTTACCAGGAAATGTATGGAACTGGAGACTATTGTGTTATGTGAAATAAGACAGACCCAAAATGTGAAAGGTCAGTGTTTTCTCTGATAATGCAGAAGCTAATACAAAAATAAAGGGAAGGCATAAAAATAAAAAGTAAGAGAGAGAGAGAAAGGGGGGAGAAAGTACAAAAAAAGGAGAGGGACTCTCATAATAGAGAAAAGATCAGTAAAGTAGATGAAGGGGATTCAGGAAGAGAAAGAGGAGGAAAAGAGAATTATGGAATGAATCTGAATGAACTTTTATGTGTATATTCATGCTTGGTTAAGGCATGGTGGGTGCTGTGGTCTTGACAGAGGGGATGTCCATAGGACACTAATTATAAGGTGGGGTGTGTAAATGGATTGACAAGAAATTGATAGAGTGGAGTGAGGGGAGTGGGAGGCAGGGGTGGGGGGCAGGAAGTGCAAGGGATTAAATTGGAGCACATTGAGTTGCATAACTTTTTAATAATGTCAGGGTGTATCTTGGTGTTGTATATAACTAAAATGAATAAATATTTTTTAAAAAGAATTGGAGGTCATCTTCAATCCCTGATGCTAAGAGGAAATATTAAAGATGACCTCCTACCTCTGTCCTACTATATTTCATTATATTTTCTCCTTGATACAGTAGCCATCTAACTAATGGTAATTAAGCCATTAGTATATTTCTATGAACATCCTCTGGAGAAGATGCTGTATAAGACACTAGATTGATCTCAACATAGTTGTTTAGCTGCTTTCTCTATTTTCTTGGCTTTTCCCCTCTCCCCCCCCCAAAAAAATGTAATTATGAACATAAAACATCAAGTTTTGTTTTTATCTTAATCTCTTTTCTCTGCATTTGCTATTTTAGTGATATGTAGCCACTATGATGGCTTCAGTACTGGAGCAGAAGACAGCTGGATTGACAGTTCTGAGTTCTCTTTTTATTCCAATATCACATTCTTAATGCTTGTGGGCAATATTTATTTAAATACCCAAATGTTCTCTAAAAATTGTCACATGTAAGAGCAGTTAATTTCTTCATCTTCTTCTAAGAAAGATGTGTCTCATCCTCTATATTAATTTATCATTGGTTTTCATCATGCTCTGAGTCATATTTCTTTTGCTTTGAATTTCAACCTCTCCTGCTTTACTAATTCTATTGAGGAAAGAGTTCACAGCTGTGGAGGACTTATTACATGCTTGGTTCTGTGCTTAGAGATTCACATATGATGCTTGATTTATTCCCAATGAAAGGACATTCTGAGATTGAGATGACTGTCATTTCTATTTCACATACAGGGTGGGGGTACTGATATAACCTGTCTTTTTTCTTTGATGGTATTACATGCTCAAGCTTGTTTTTTTGTGTGTGTGATTTCTTTCAACTTCCTGTAAGGAGGACATGTTTAGACAAAGCCAACACATAAAATTATTGGAACACTGAAAAAAAGAACATATTTTCTAGAATCTTACAGGCCAGAAGTCAAACAATTAAAAACACTGCATCTTGAAAGTTGTAAATATTTAAATACTATCAATGTCAGGCTATTATTATTAGTACATAGAATGAATTCAAAACCTGTCTTAATAATTGCTAGTTGATAGAAAAGAAATGATGATCTTCTAATATAAAGATTTTTTTAAAGATTTTCTTGATGAATTATTGAGTTACAAAAATCTGTGCATAATTGACGGCTATGACTTGAGAGTTTCATAGCATTTTGACATTAATGTGCTCGTAAAAATAGCCTTGTGCAAACCCTTTCATTTCACAGATTAGACTCATCTGGGAGGCTAAACTCTTCATGAAGAAGGCAAAGTTTATTTGTAGGAGTTCAGGGTTTCCTTAACTTCTCTGCTCTAAGTAATGCTCCAAATCTTTAAAAAAAAAAAAAAAAAAAAACAATGGAAGCTTCACTGGTAAACTATTTGGGCCAATCAGACTGATGGTACTTTTCCTTTCAGAAGGAGGTCAAGTCCCACAAAAGAACAGTTCTTTCCTTGCCTGGGCTTGGAGTGTAAGTAGGTCTCCCCCACAGAATCGTTACATACTGATATCTTACATGGTTGAGTCATTTTTATGATCAGAAACAAGACTGTTGCACAGAGTAGTGGCTTACAGTGGGCTACCAGCCTCTCCACATATGCACCACATTTCTTTTGTTATAATCTCCTTAGTGAAGGCTGAGCAATGTAAAAGGGTTGCACTAAGCTAAGATGCTGCAATATAATATATGTATGATAGGGGAGTACATATATCTTATGTAGACCAACATTTTTAGGAAATCACTGAAGAATCTGAAATGGGGTTTGGATGATTAGTTGGTGTTTTGTTGGAAAACACTCCACAATAGCATGAAGGCAGGTTTAGAGAGACGAGAGGATCTGGGTGTAGTCAGCCAGCCCAAAAGTCTGCACATAAGCCATGACCTCTGTTACTGGGGTGCATCCACTACTCTGAGATTGGAATACCCTTCCCAAATACTGGGTTGTTCCCTCCCATTTGAGCTAGATGTCAAACTGTGTCAGCAGTTCTTTCTGCTCTATCTTTCCCCCTGTCCTGTCATTACCAGATTTTGTAGCAGGAATTCATTCACTTTATACTTCAAAATTTAGTTCAAAGGTTTTCCATTTTATTATATGCAGTGATCAACTTAGATAAAAGTAATAAAAACTCATCTTCCAGAGTATTAGTAGCAAAATATAGATGAATGTCACTAGGAAATTAATAAATTCTGTTTTTCCTTCATTCTGAATAGTTTCTAGATGTATACTTCTGCTTACCCCCTTTACCTTCACTTGACTCTTTTCTGCATCTCCCTTCTTTCTCATTCTTCTGTCTCAATGGTTATTAATGTTTGGAGAAGTTTGGTCAGCATTAGGTACACATCTTCTTTTCTAAAATTTGTCTTTGCCCTCTGTTGGTTCATCTGTCCATCTTTTAGAGGCACTTTCCCACCATGAGCCTCACATTATTGTAGCTTAGATATTATAATAGGGGAGTACATATATCTTATGTAGGGCAACATATGATTTTACAAAGTAAAGAACTATTAAAAGTCAGGACATTTAACAATAAAAATACTGACTTTTTATTTCTGTTGAAGAAGTGAAAATTCTGACATTATCGAGCCCACAGTCCTAGAAAAGTAATGGTGACCAAAAAAAAAAAAAAAAAAAAAAAAAGAATCATACCTAGCACCAAACAACAGCAGCTGAGTAGCTACAACCTCAACTTAGATGAAGTAAGGATTATTCTGTATACCCGAGTTCACACCTCCCTAACAGTCAATGCGTCAGTTGGGTTTTATCGTAACATATCATTGATTCTCTTAGAACACAGAAATAAAACCATCTGAATCAGAAAAGAAGAATTAAAATTAACCCTGGTCACAGATGACATGGTCCCATATGTGTGAAACCCTAAAGAGCACGCATAGACATACTTGTTAGAGCTAATAAATACAGGCAGCAAAAACTATCAAGATGCAAATTTAACATACAAAAATCAGTTGCTTTTCTTTATACTAGTAATGATGTACCAAGAAGCATTCAATGAAATAATTTTATTTAGGATAATATCAAGAGGCTAAAATACTTAGAAATACATGTAACCCACGTATTGAAATATCTGTACACAGAAAATGTAAATGTTGATGAAAAAATTGAAGATGACACAAAAAATAGAAAGATAACCTATCTTACTCCATTTTCTGTTGTTACAACAAAACACTCGAAGAAATTAGATTTTATTTTGCTCACAATTTTGGAGGCTGGAAGTCCAAAATCAGGCCACCTTATCTGTCTGACCTCTGATGCAATACTCCAGGAAGATGCCATAGCAATTGTAGGAGTAAATGCAGGAGAACAAGATCACCTGGTGAGACAGGAAATCACAAGGATTGGTGAGCCACACTTGTATCTTTATAATACTCTGATCTCACGAGAACTCCGTCACTCAAAGAGACCAGTATTAATCTCTTCAAACACAACATGGACCAAAGACCTAAGTGTAAGACCAGAAGCCATAAAATTCCCAAGAGAAAACATAGGAGAAAGATTCTTGACATTAGACACAGTAATGATTGACTTTTTATTTTTTTTTTGTTTTTCAAATCACACCAAAATCTCAGATAGCAAAAGCAGAAATACACAAGTAGTACTAGGTCAAAATAAAAACCTTCTGTAGAAGAAAGGAAATAACCAGAAAATAAAAAGGCATGTTACAGATTGGGAGAAATTGTGCAATTCATATTGATAAAAAACAATTAGTATCCACAATGTGTAAGGAACTCATACAACTCAATAGGAAAAAAAATTGATTAAAAAAATGATCAAAGATCTGAATAAATATCTTCCCAAAACAGACATGAAAACGGTTAACAGGTATATATGAAAAGGTGCTTACATCATTCATCATCAGGACAATGCAAATGATACCACAATGAGATATTACCACACACATTTTAGGATGGTTACCATCAAAAACATAGAAAAACGTAAGCAAGCGATAAGCATTATCTAGTAGTAGAAAAAGGGAAATCTTGTGCTTTGCCCATAGGAATGCAACTGGTACATCCATTATGGAGAACAGTATGGAGTTTCCTCAAAAAATTAAAAAATAGTGCTACTACATGTTCCAGCAGAACTCTGCTGCATATATATAACCAGAGGAAATGAACTGACAACTTGTAGAATTATCTACAATCCTGTTTATTGTGTCATTTTTTTCATGCTAGCCAAGCTATGAGAACAACCTAAGCATCTATAATCAGATAAACAGATAAAGAAATTGTGATATGTGTGTATGTGTGTGTGTGTGTAATTTATTTATTATATAAATGGAATGCAATGCAACCACAAAAAACAAAAAGAGATACTTCCATTAACAACAATGTAAATGGACCTGGAGATCATTATGCCATGAGAAATAAGACAGACACAGGGAGACAAATATTATATGGTGTCACCTGAGAAAAAATGAATATATGGAAACACAGAGTTACCAGAGCAGAGGGAGGGACAGAAATGAGATGTCATTTGAATAGTACAAACTTGAACTTACATAGGATGAACAAGTCTTTAGATCTACTGCACAGCATGAGAGTCAAAATATTGTTTTAAATATTGCATAGTAGCCTGAAAACTTATTAAGATTAGGTTTTAGGTGATCTTCCCACACACACACACAAATAACTGTGTTGTGGTAGATGTCAGTTCACTATTACTATATGACTATAGTAATAGTTGTACTATATATATATGCAAATAAAATCATGTTCAACTTTAAGTATATGCAAAGTAAATAGATATATACATACATGCCAATAAAATTTTAGAAAAAATATGGAAGTAGTTTTCATCTGCCCTGATCAGAATTGGCAACATGAAAATTAAGAAGACTGGTGAATTTTCTTACGCTTGACTATTTTTTTTTTTTTTTAAAGAGAGAGAGAGAGGGACAGAGAGAGAGAGAGAGAGAGCATTTTTAACGTTTTATTTTATTTTTTTCTTAGTTCTCGGCGGACACAACATCTTTGTTGGTATGTGGTGCTGAGGATCGAACCCTGGCCGCACGCATGCTAGGCGAGCACTCTACCGCTTGAGCCACATCCCCAGCCCACGCTTGACTATTTTATTCAATTTCATCACTTCCTGGTTCAACTTCTCTGATGGCCCTTTGACTTTCATTTCTTACTAACAGAAAATTAAAAGGAGTTTTAAGCATGGACAAATATACCAGTTAGCTTTTGTTATATTATGACTTAAAAACAATGTCCAAGATTTTGAAGTTTGGCTCAGGGAGGGGGGCTTCTGATCTCACAAATCATCATTCGTACACCTGCTTTTAGCTGTCAAATCATTGGGTAGGAGGCAAATCTAGGATATCTGCATCTGAGAAAATTCACTTGCATTCTGTCTGTGCCCTGTGTTTCAGCAGACTGGCTTGAACCACATTTATATGACAAGATTCCAACACAGCAAGCAACACCGTCAAAGCTGCTTGATTCCCAGGTTTATGACTGGCATACCTTTACTTGTTTACGTTTTGTGAGTCAGAGAAAGTCACTAGCTGGGCCAGGTCCAAGGCCCCTGGAAACAGATTCCATAACTTAAAGGGAGGCTCCCATAAGTGTGGGTACAGCGTGATATGACCAATCCAGGCTGTTTCTGCAATCAATTTGCCAGAATGAAGGGGTAGAAACAAAACATCTCACTTCACAGTCACAGTGAAATAGTGCCCAGAAACAAAGTTAGGAGAGCATTCGGGTGAATTAGTGTCCTTAAATGGACATTATGTCTTATCACTATGTCCTTAAGTGGATATATGTCTTATCATTTTGTCTATACCCAAGCAATGGTTCTGAACACAAGAATTCTTCTAACATTATGTTTGTCAAAGTTATAATGTTATGAACAGGTCAAATGAACAAAGAGCCATTAGGCAGGGGTTGAAATACACACAGCCAGAGGCGTCACAATATGCATTCAGGGGACTGGGTAATAATCTCTTAAAGGAGGGAGGTGGTAGCATTGTGCAAGTCAGGAGGAGCAGGGAGGGGAAACTGAATGATCTAAGTGGCCGAACAGTCCAAGCTCTCTCCATAGCTATGACTAATAATATGATAAATGAAAAAATGTGCTTTCCCTGACAGGTCACTGCATCACCATAGTGTGTTTGCCTTGAAACCACGAGCACCAGAGAGGAGGTTCCTTACTCTGTTTGCAAATGGAAACTAATGATTTATATTCTCACACACAGACTCCCAAGCAGGGATTGGGTCACTGCTTTCCAAATCCTAAGCTGCTGGCTCAGGGAGCTCAGCTTGCATTCCCTGCACACATGTGCTTGCCTTCAGACTCTTCCCTGGACACTTCTGCTATGGTGATTTGGGTTATTTACATTATCAAAAACTTTTGCAAGAATAAGAAAATGAAAGTGTGGTAGTTTATTCTCACAGATTTCACAAGACCCTATCCTAGGCTGCTGCAAATTTGAAGGCAAAGCCACGTTATTTTGATGAAGTGATTCAGTAATAGATAGATTTGTGTAAAGGGATAATGATGTTAGAATATTATGGCATAGACTGTGTAGATGTTGGCATTTGACACATTCACTATCACATTGCTCATTTTTGTAAGTTAATGCACTACACTAAAGCACCTGCAGGTGTTTGTATACTTTTTTTCCTACACATCTTCCAGAAAAAAAAAATAAGTTTCAAATATTTTATCTTTTAACTATGAATCAGTTACATACACTGCAAAATAATTGTCAAAACGTTATTGCCAGTATCTTTACATGGGATTAACAAGGATTGCTTCTCAATAACAATTGAAGTCTACTGTGGATTGAATATCAAATGCAATTTTATTATGTTATAGATTCTTGAGTTCTTTTCCACAATACTGAGATAATGAATTCATGCTAATTTAATTCCAATCACAAATTTTATAAGTGGTATTCAATTTTTGATATAAACCTATTACTAGAAAACACAATGTAGGATGGGTAATCCTCAGATTTATTCAATTTGTTTTGCTTTCCTTTATTATGCAGAACTCACATTTTTGTCAGTGACCAAAATTCAGACTACCCACTGCACCTACACCAGAATTTCCTGCTGAGGAGTTTTCTTAGGAGAATTTAGTTGAAGAAATATAACTAACTCAAAATATTTGAAAATTATTTACATATTGTCTCCTTTTTTAATAGTTGTAAACCATTCTTATGGGCCACTTTGCTAGTTGTCTATGATAAAAGTTTGTATTGTAGTCGCTGTTTGCTGAATTCTGTTTAAAGAATATCTAAAGAAGGGATGTATCAAATCATAAAGCATTGAAAATAAGGAGAGAATCCAGTTTTGGCAAAGATGTGGGGCAACTGGCTGCCCTTAAATACTGCTGCTATAAGTATTAATTAGCAAGATCTCTCTGGAGGGCAATTTGGCAACAGATTGGAAGCTATCAGAATATACATTCTTTTCCACCCATTAATTTTCCTTCTAAGAATCAACTCGAATAATAAATTGATCAAGTATTCATGCAAAGATGCGTATAAAACACAAAGCACTGTACATTCAGTATTCTTATTTCTAGTTGAAATTAAATGTTCACTAGAGATTAGTCAAATAAATTATGGTACATTCAGAAAAGGAAGTAATGGAACCATTAAAATAGCAATACAATTTGAATGAAATGTTATTAAAATACTAAGTGAAAAACCAGGTTATAAGACAAGTGTATTTTTTTACTTCAGTCTAGTAACTGTAAAAGAAATTTTATGTGTGTTTTAAATTTATTTGTGTGGATTTGCATGTGCATTTGCACATGTAAAAGAAAAGTCAGTAGCAAAATGAACAAAGTTTAAACATTCATAACCATGGGGATAGTAGGATAATGATGAAGGCTGTTATGGTTTGGATCTAAAATATCCCCCAAAGGCTCATGTGTTGAAGGCTTGGTCCCTCACAAAACAATGGTCAGATATGGGTTTTGAGAAGTAAAAATGGCTTTTGAGAAGTAATTGGATCATGAAGGTTTTGACCTCATTAATACATGATCCATTGATGGTCAAATATACCACTGGGAGGAGGTGGAACTGTGAGTAAATGGACATGGTTGGAAGAAGTAGTCACTGAGGGCGTGCCCTGCTAGTGTCCTGGATTCCTTCCCCTCCCTCTTCCCCTCCTTCCTCTCTCTCTCTCTCTCTCTCTCTCTCTCTCTCTCTCTCTCTCTCTCTCTTGTTGCTTCTCAGCTGCTATGAGCTGAGCAGATTTCCTCTGCCACACCCTTCTGCCATCATGTTTCAGGCCCAAAGCAATGGAGCTAGTCAGTCATGAACTGAAACTTCTGAAACCATGAGCCAAAATAGACCTTTCCTCCTTAAGTAGTTTACGGCAGATTTTTGGGGTGGCAGCAATGAAAAACTAATCCATCCTGATGATAATGATGAAGAGGATGGTTGCTCTTGTTTTCTATTTTCTAATTTTCTGTTTATATTTCTTGTACAGAAACAAACACATAAAACTAGTAGAAGTTGAATATGTGTTCTTAAGGTACAAACTCCACTGTTGCTGAGATGTCATTTTATAGCCCGGATGAGGGTGGCTGCTAAGGAACTCTTGAGGCCATTTGAGCAATTTGTCTTGAGGATCTTAGGTAGCGAACACAGTATCACATAGCTTACCCAAAGTTAGTCTTACAGAGAAGCTCTTGACAGAACATTTTCCGTGTAACTTCCAAGTTTCTTTTTATCCATGTCACTTTTTCCCCTTGTCCTTGTGATTAGCTTGTGCTTGTTTGTCAGGAAAGACATTATCGACCCCTCAGTATAAATCAAGGGTTTCTCAGCATATACACATTATAATTTAGTCCACAGTAATCCAAATTCTCTAGCCATATTTTTCTTATAAATCCTCTCCCATCCTACTGCCTCCACCTCAGAATGAAAAGAAGGAAGGACATGCAGGTTTCCAAAACCCAGCAAGAATTTGGATACAGTCCTCAGACAAGTTACTCATTTTTATTCTTTCCTGGTTTCTGGCTGAGACATGTAATGTTGGAACATTATAAATCCACATCCCAGTCTTTTAAAAATAAGGAAATACCTCAGTACAGAAACAAAGCCCCTGAATTGGATGTCTTTAGAAATCCATTAAGTTTATAAATAGTCTTTAGAAGCACCAAGCTGGGTGCTGAGTATACTGGTATATGGATATTGCTTTTGCACATTACTAAAAATGGTGATTTGGGAATAAATAATTCAAGGAGATGCAAGAGTTCTGATTTCTTAGCATAGCAAAAAAAAAAAAAAAAAAAAAAGACACATACAGTCCTAAGAAATCCCTTCCATAGTCTCATGAAGGAATTCTTCACAATCCTTCTTTACAGATTATCAAACAAAAGAGAGTAGTCAGAGATGACGGTTTAGCATAGCCAGAATTTGAATTCATTAGACTTGAGAGAGGAGGCCCAGAACGGGGAAGAACATTAGCCCCATGAAAAGATGAAACAAAAAATATGTATGTTGATTGAAATTAGAACCAGTAATAAGTCTCTTCTCTGTCCAATGTCTGAACCAATTAACAGATAAGAATAGAGCAGATGGGACAGCACAAGTTGATAGAGAAGAAAATGGCTAATATTGTTGGTGGGGAAAAAAAACCCACTAATACTGACCCCAGAATTAAGGCAGGCATCCTTAGCCAACAATAGACTATTCTGGAAAACCACAGCCTCCCTTCTGGGAGCAGAACAAATACAAGCCCATGTTTCCGGCAGGAAAGCTGCCACTCAGGAGGAAGAAGGAGAAAAGAACCTGCTGAGAAGAGGTGAGCACACTACTGTAGTATTTCTAAAATTATTAAAGGTAAAGTCTCTCTTCCTTCTCTACGGAGCAATAAATAGGAAAGGAGAGACCAGGAATGTTACATAAGGAGAGCTTCCACCACCAGGAGGGAAATGCCAGGAGTGTGGAAGAGTCATTCTCACAAGAGAGTTTTGGTTAGTGCAGTCTGATAACTTCAGACTTTCATTGCTACCTCCCCAAAGAAGGTGGCCTGATATGTGTAGGGATGTCTCCAGTTCTTACAACCCATAATTGGCATGGAAGGGACTCAGAAAGGCCAGATGGTGGAAGATAGTTAACAAGCAGGCGGGGGGACACATAAGTCTCAGAAGAGGTGCTATCTACCAGCATTGGCTGGTTCCCCAGCTGAAGAAGTCTGAGGAGGATCAGCCAGGTTGAGAGTGCGGGGTAGAAATCGAAATACCCTCTCAATACAGGCAGGAGGAGCACCACGCTGCATCAGCGCCCATCACATGAAACAAAAGAGAGAAGGACTGAAATCATCCTCATGGAGCAATTTCCCTCTGACTGCCTGAAACCTTCCTTCTCTCCTCCCCAGCTCCATCCTGCAGAACTGAGGGTTGGGATCAAGTGGAAAGAAAGGAAAGTCCAAGATAGATCTTTGAACTGAACTGAACCTGAGAAAGCAATTCAGATTTTATATGAAAAGTCACTGGATGAAATTAAAGCATTCCAAAATAGGACTCCTAATTATTCCATTAAGAAGAAGAAGAAATTAAGGCACTTAAAAAGATGGGGGCGGGGTAGAAATATTTTCTTTTTGCACATCTGGGTTCTGTGAATTATTTTAATTGTGAATCAGTGTAGCCGTACCCAGAGCTTCATTTGCCATTGTACTTTTCTTCTAACCACGTCACCTGGTTCCTGGGAGGTGGGGTGGGGGTTGAATAGAAATAATCAGATCTGTCAAATGTGCTATAATTAACAGAGAAGCAGATTTTAAAGAATCTGAATGTTTCAAAGGGAGGCAATTCTAACTACTTTGACAAGAGAATCTATCTGTCTCAGTGGTTCTTTGGATTCCAACCAAGACCCTCAGATGAGATAAATCCAAAAACATAGCTCTTGACAGCAGTAGTTCTGGGAAGTGTTTTTTTGGAGGACGTAATCTCTATGACAACCTTGTGCTGGAGAGAGTTCCTTTAACATTACATCAATGGGACAAATTTCCTTGACTGATGATGTAATGGCTTTCCATGCTAATTTTCTATTTCTTTATTTTGTGTAGATGATGATGTAAAAGGCCAAACCAGGAATAACAGCCAATCTTACACATGCCAGTCCTCTGCTGCTGCTATGTTCCAGCTGTGGTCTCCACAAGGTAATTAAAAGGTGTTTATAAAAATCATAAGCTTTTAGAGTTATCTAAATGTTTCACAGCATCTGACTCAAGAATCCTAGAATTGAGACTGGAAAGAACACTTAGAGATTTTTCTAATTCCACCTCATCCCCAGTTTTGCAGAGAATGAACCCAAGGTTCAGAGAAATATTCTTATTTTGCTAAGATGACTGAATTCACTGGCGGTGGAACTGAAAAGAGAAAGTGGGTGTGGCCAACACCATTCTTGGATTTCTTACACTTGCAAGCCATGTATGTCTATTTAGATTCAATCTTACTGGACGCTTGGTCCTCTGTGAAGCTACATTATAAATCCAGAATCAGGGAGTAGTGAACCATAGCGCTTCAGAGCTTGGCCTCTCAAGCTAGAGGACTTGGTTTCAAAACTTACTGCTTTCACTCGTTAGCCATGAGAATGGATAAGTAGCTTAACTTCTCTGTGGTCTAATTGGTCCATTTTCATAATGAAATAAATAGCATCTGCCTCAAGGAGCTCTTATGAAGATGAAATGATTTATACATGCAAAGCCCTTAACACAGTGGATTACATAGTATGACTCATTACCATTCTTCTTACATATCCAGGACATGCACTTGTGGACGAATCAGCCAGTGCAATGAGTGCAGTAATGCATGGAGGGACCACCACTTTTTAATTTATGTTTTCAATCTACTTGTATAAAGATGTAATATTTATTGGAAATGGGTGGAGATGAAACATTATTGAGAAAGACTAAGGAATCTTGAGTAATTCAGCTCCTTAACTTTGGATCTCACCCTTCTTTCTTTCAGTCATTTTCTCCCTTTCTTTTTTTTTTCTAAAATATTCAGAAAAGTTTTAAAGAAAAAGAGATAATTAATAGCAGCTGATAGAACGTTCCTGGCTCCCTTACTGAACATTATGAAAATGTAGAAAGGGTGACCTAAATTCTAACACAGAACATCCCAGGGATGTCTTGGAATTCCAGATGCAAATCCTTTTCCTTGATTATGCCATTCTTACCCTTAGTCTCTCAGCTGGGGAATTCCTATTTGCAAATCCCAGTGAATCTTCATTTGGATGAATCCTGGGAACCTAGAGATCTCACGCAGCATCTGGGAAACATGGAAAGCTCTCCTGTTAGCTTCCCCAGAGTTATCTGGATATGAGAAACATCTGTTACCATCGTTTCAGTGACAGGGTATTTGATGGGTTTATTTTTTTACTTTGCTTTAGATATTCTCAACTCAGCAAAATATTTTCCATAAAGAAAACATCACAAATAAGGTGTGATAAACTCATGAACTTGAGGTGTTATCAGTCATAAAAGTATGGTACAACACCCCAGCAGTAATCATCTCTCAACCTTGAAAAAATTAATATAGTTGAGATATTGAAAGAATTGTAATTTTGACTTTCTGCAAATAGCACCCAAGAAACAAGCAATCTCTGTTAACAGTTTGAACACAACTGGAAGAAATAAAAATTGCAATGAAACAGGTGCAAGGGTGTTAGAGTCATTGAAGCATTGATGTAACTGTCTTAAGTCCCATAAAATAGTAGCATTTGGCAGGTCTCTATATAAATGAGGTTAGGTTTGCCAGAAAAGTAAAATAACACTACTGGCAAGTGAAAAAATCATATCCTATCAGAATTTCCCTGCATTCCATCCAAAACTTCTATGAAACCTTGGTAATGGGCTGATTCATCAAGTATAAATCCAAAAATTTAAAAGGAACTAACTATAACTTTCCTACTATTGCTGTGTAGAAAAGCAAAGCACCACAGTGAAAACAGGTTCGCCAATTTCTCACTCATAAACAAACATGCCATTAAAAATGATATTATTTCTCACTGCATCCTACCTCACGAGAAAATGGAGCATCTAAAAAATTAACAACTAAGATTATAAAATATTCTTTCTTGTGAATGAATGGCTTTGGTGAAATCATGTCAATGTATGTAGTTGAGCTCACCTGGCTGCAAACTGACATTCATCTGAGTTATTGAAACAAGTCACCTCACCCATTTCAGCAGTTAACTGACTTACAATAAGATTATGGCTGCAGCTCAGAGGGATGGCTTTAATCAGGGCTTAAATTACATGGGACTCATAGATCATAAAATTTAGAGAATTTTTTTTTCTTTATGGGTGTGGGGAGAGAAACAGGCTGGGAAACAAGCCTTTGGATGAAATACTGGGAAGGTTTTTCTTTTAACTATTAAAGATCTGTTTATACTCTATAGTGACCAGCTTGGGCTGCACTTTAGCTAAATAAAATGACAACTGTTCTCTGTTTATAGCTGACAGATTCCTGTGGCTGAGGAATCTAGGGACAAACCTTCAACTCACAGAGAATCTTTCCAGCTCCCACTTTACTTTTCCCTCCCCATTCCACTTTGTAATGACTCCATTTCCTGTTGAGCTGTGAATGCCCTGAAACTATTGCTTAGGAGTGTTATGTGAGAAAAAGTGTAATGCAGAAAGTAACATTAATTAGACCATACTGGTACCCAGAGAAAAATAATGTCATCTCACATTTAGTAAGAGTTCAGAATTCTGAAAAGATGGAAGGTCCTAAACTGGAAGCAACTAGTAAGCTCCTGACTCTCGGTTCATTTGAAATGACTCACCTCACTTGGTAGACCCCGGGGAGCAGCTTGAGAACTTTCTCATGTCTACTATTTGGATATGGTTGGAGTATATACCCCATGAGTCCATGTGTTGGATCTTGGTCCTCAGGGTGGTGGCAATAAGAGGTGCTGTGGAATCTTTAACAAGGGGGGCCTCGTAGGAAGTAATCAGATCACTGAGGGCA
Source organism: Urocitellus parryii (assembly GCF_045843805.1). NCBI lineage: Eukaryota > Metazoa > Chordata > Mammalia > Rodentia > Sciuridae > Urocitellus > Urocitellus parryii. The sequence goes on along the minus strand of NC_135537.1, from coordinate 18,515,731 downwards.
CTGGCCTTGGAAGGAATTGACGTAGATCTCATGAGACCCTGGTTCAAGTCCAAGGGTTGTTAAAGAGCAGGCCTGACCCCTGGGTTGATCTCTGGCTTCCTGCCTTACCCTGTGATCTCTCCTCTCACAAGTGCTCCCACCGTGGGACAATGGTGATGCAGCCTGGGGAGGCCCTCACTAGATCTGGTGCCATGCTATTTGGACTATGAGACTCCAGAACTGTGAGCTAAATAATTTGTTCCTTTTCTTTACATTTTTTTTAAATCTCCTAAGCCTTCATTCTCCCTAAGCCACAGGTAGATTTTTATTGTAACATAAAATGGATTAATACACCCCTGACATGTTCATCTGATCATCATTCATAAAACTGCTTATATGCGACCGGTCCCAATGGTGTGGGTAAGTGTTGTGGGAAGCTGGAGGGAAGGCAGTTGTGCCATCTATCCACAGAAAGGAGACCAGGGCCCTGTGAAAGGTTGCTTGACCTTTTTTTGAAGTTTTATTTTCTCCACTTTTATTCTCCAGATAGAGTTGGAGAAAGAATGAAAATAAACACCTCATACGCCATGCATATCTGTCCTGTTGGTTGGGGTCAAAATTATGTTATGAAAAAAGATGTTCTGTGTGCTATTCCATGAGCAAACAATTCAGGTTTTGGTATTTAAATCAAAATACAATGCTTAACAGCATTGTATTTTGCTCAACACCTGAAAACATGTTTTTAGGAGAAATTAGTATCTTTTGATATATTAGTATGTTTGCATAAAAAAAGAAAAAGTACTGTGGGCAGTTTAGAAATTACATTTTAAGTAAAGTTAAGTAGATTTCTTTCTGTAGGAATTTTCACATCATTTAATGTATTGTTAACTACCTCTCCTAGCTCCAAACAGTATTATCTGAGAAAGGACAGAGACAGGAGAGAAACATAAAAATGAATGGCTTTAGGGAAGCAATCAGCCACATCTACCACACTATAACCACAGCATTAGGATTCTCCTGTGGCAGAGGATGAGAAATAAATAATGCTGCCTCTAAGTATTAGTTACCTTTTAAATAATTGCCACTAGCATCTCACACAGTATAGAAAATTAATGAATGTAATTGTGGCATGATGTAAATTATTTAAGTTCTCCTACCCTCAATTTTTGCAGTCATAAAACTGAGCTAATTCCTAGCCCCTAAGTGTTACTATAATGGTTGCAGACAATTATGAATGTAGAGCTAGTCACAAAAATGAAAAATTTTTCCTTTCTCTCCCCGGCCTTCAGCCTCTCCTCAGCCTCAATCAGTCATGGTCAAGAGTGAAGACAGAGCTAAGGGGGAATATTCAGGGTGCTAAATTCAAGACCAACTGGGATTCCAGGGGAGGAAGCAGAGGGTATGGCTGAATCTCTGATGCAACCTGAAGGAACCAGCACAGAAATCACTTCCACAGTGAAATTAAAAAAAAAAAAAATGAAAGTAAAGAAATAAATGGGAAGGGTCCATGCTTTCTCACTTGACTCCATTGCAGACGAGAAATTTGGAAAAAAAAAAAAAAGTAATGTTGCTAAAAGTTCAAGAGACAGTTTCCAGTAGAAGGGAGATCACAATCCAGAGTATCTGATTTCTAGCTCAGACTCTTCAACCTTGAAGAGACATCAGTGGTTTCAAGTGCAATAAAACTAGACATGTTTTCTTAAACTCTCTAGCTCAGGATGGTATGCCTGCTCACGATTCTCTCCCTTACTGTCCCACTTCTCATGCTCTACTGAAGATTTCACTTTCTTCTTTACCTCTGCCCTGGCATATCTGATTAGATTCCACAAGGCCAAAGACTATGTTCTCTTCCTCTCTATATTTTAAGCACCTAACTTCTGTTAATTGGTATACATAATTATGTGACATGTTAATTGAGATTACTTTGGGCTAATTCATATAAATAATTAATAAAAGATCTGTCTTCAATTGAATATTCTTATGTTAAATGGAATACCTTAATAAAATTATTTTAACTTTTAACTTTGCTATTATTGCATCTATGAACATAAATACTTCGAGTAGAAAGATTATAGGAGAAAACATTTCTCCTTTACTGATATAATAGAGTTCAGAGAATTTATAGTCTCCTTCTCATTATACATTCTGAGGAAAATATATTACAGGCTGGAAGCAGTCAGTTTTGACTCCTAAATTCTGAACAATTGGTGGATTAATTATTCTTAAATATATTAAAAATGATCAAGCCATAAATGTTTTGGAAGAATCATCAAGACAAGTCAAAAAGAATTAATTGAGTTGTAGCTACTTAAAAATCTAGCTGATTTTAGTATCATTTCCAAAATCGTGTGTACTTTACACAAGGAAAGGAGCATATTCTACTCCCAGTTAGTTTTGGGTTTTGTCTTTTGGAGGAGCCTCTCTTGGCCATGGATGACAAGGGAAGGGAATGTGTTAACAGGCTTTGCAATCCCACAGTTGGGTCTCCATTTTGAAGACTTGAAGCTTAGCTCTGTTAGAATCTGGTGACCCATCCAAGGAAGCCCTCAACTTAAAAGGATGAGCACACACTGATTTTATCACTAGAATTGTTTAACAACACATTAAACGGGGTGAGCATCAATCCTCTTAAATTGGAATCAGAAAGTGAATTGCTTATGTGTTATTAGGAAATACATATTATGAATTTCTTAATGTCTTTCTTCATTTGGCTTGTTCGATTCGACTAAAAATTGGTCCAATAAACACCCTCTTTACAAAAAATAGAGTACTGAAAAAAAATATTCAAAATGGACTTTGGCATATTTGTTCATAATTTTTAAAGAATATTTTGAAACAACTTTGGTTTAAGTTGACCATTGTCACCATGGGTGGAAATGGAGTCTCCTTTACTCATTCCTAGGATGTTTATATGATTCCATGTGTTTTGCTTAGAATTCCGAGGGATAGAATCATACTATTGGGTTTCCTGATGGGCGTTTCATGTATTTATATGGTTTGTTAAATTTCATACTGACCTTTGTGGACAGGACTGTGTGTCTTGCCAAATTGAGAGCCCACTCAAAAGTCACATGCACAAGTTAAGCAAAGGAATTTAAGATTATTTGCTTAAATAAAAGTTACTACCTCCTGTTATACAAATAACACAGAAGTCCAAAATCTTCTTGGCCATGATTGACTATTAAGAAGTCCTCTTTGATTATCTCAGTACAGATTAAAGGCATGCTTAGGAGGCAAATATCCTCCAATTATATGGCTTTATTTATGTATCTATTTACTTTTAAAAACAAGGATGATATTAAGTCAAATGGACTATTTAGCAAGTTAAAACAACATGTTTAATAATTTGAGAAGAATTAAAAAAACAAAAACTTTGAGTAGATTATCTCCCCTACACTATCACTGCAGATATACAGTGAAAAAAAATTTTTTTTTGGTAATTCTGGTTCTGGCTTTTACTTATCTAGAGGTCTGAGGCTGAGATATACATAGAACACAGATAAAAGTCAGAAATCCCTGAATGAAAGACAGAATTCTCAGAAGACTGTTACACAGGCAAAAACCACCCCACTGCTGAGAATCTGTTCCCATTATCCAGGCGAGTCTAAATGACACTGTCCAGACAAAACCAAAACACATGTATACACTCTTTCTTTTCTCCTTTCTCACTCATGTGCAGTTGATAAAATTCACCTATATCTGAAAATAAGGAGACAAAAAGTCCTGCATTCTCAAATGTTCCAAAACATTTTATCAACTCCCTGAAGGCTGGGACCACAATGACTCAAGAAGAATATCCTTGGCCACTTTCTAATTTGTTTTTATTTGAAATAAACCCCAACTCAAAACATCACATCCACAAGCATTCTTTATAAGTTGTAAAATTTCTTATACAACAGAAGATGTCTGTTTTTTTCTTCTTAAACCAATTCCCCTTCTTCATGAACATTTTTTGACTTGTACACCCAGGGATCTGTTCAGGCAGTCCTGATAACCTGATTGAGATCAACCTCACCGTTCTCTGGCATACCTGAGATCATGATGGACCAGCCAGCTTCTTTGGGAATCTGGAAACAGAGCGCAGAATTTTAATGAGGTTTTATTTGCCACTGCACAGTCCGGAAATTCAGCAATGGAGAAAGAGAACACATCGTGAGGCAGATGCTCAAAGCAAAGTTTTCCAGAGACTAATTATGTTTCCTAATTTTCTTAGTTCCTGCCCTTTCTGTCTCAAGAGGCCTAGCTGTATTCCTTGCCTCTGTGTTCTGTGAAATATCCCTGAAGTATTTCAATAAATTGCTATTGTTTGCCTGTTAGCATGATTAAGTTGAGTGACTACCAAACTATTCCTGGCTAAGAGAATGACAGGACTATATCATGTAAAAATATATCTTTTCAGTTGTAGTTCCTAAAATTGCATTTTAAAATGGTGATGGAATGCTAGGTTAGAACACATAGAAAAAAAAATTAAGTCATAGACTCACCTAGACTTCCAAGTCACTTGCTATTTCTGTATTCCATAAACTCTTCCCGTGTCTACTACCAAAATAACAATTTTAAAATAATAAGGTAGATCTGTCCATAAATTTTATATGTTTTAATAAAAGGTCAGATTAGTAATTTCCCTAGATATTCCTATTTAAAACATGAAACTAAAATGAAGTAAATAAGCAACAAAAAGTCAGTAACAATAAACCCTTATTACCCAGAAATTTCAGACCAATAGACAATGATTCTCAAGATAGAATTAAGCATTAGCAGTTCCACTGTTAAAGGGAGATTTTTTTTTTTTTTTTTTAAAGAGAGAGTGAGAGAGGAGAGAGAGAGAATTTTTAACATTTATTTTTTAGTTCTCGGCGGACACAACATCTTTGTTGGTATGTGGTGCTGAGGATCGAACCCGGGTCGCACGCATACCAGGCGAGCGCGCTACCGCTTGAGCCACATCCCCAGCCCTAAAGGGAGATCTTTTTTGAGCAGAGTTTACTGTTAGCCCTTAATTGTTGGTTAGGAGCCTACAGAAATTTTCTTGGTCCCTTCATGGTGGGCCTAGATAAGAAATATTTGGGGCTAGGAATGTTTCCTTGTGGGAATGTTGGACCAGTAATGATGCATCTGATATTTTAAGAGAAACTGAAAATCAAATTTTATATGAAATTCTTTTAAAAAATACTAGCAAGCTATTATCAGAAAGACAAATGGTAAACAAGTGTTGATAAGGATGTGGAGAAAAGAGAACCATTGCACACTCTTGTGGAGTGTAAATTAGTACAGCCATTATGGGAAGTAGGGTGGAGGCAGAAATTCAAAGCAAAGCTTTCCAGAGACAAATCATAGTTCTTAATTTGCTAGTTCCTGCACTTTGTGTCAGATTCCTCAAGAAATTAAAAATAGAATCACCATATGGTCCAACAAGCCCACTTCTGTGCACATATCCAAATGAAAGGTGAAGATGTTGAAGAGACACCTGTACTCCCTTGTCCATGCAGATTTATTCGAAGTGGCCAGGGTATAGAATTGTCCATCAATGGATGAGGGGGAAAAGGCATGTACACAATGTGATACCATTCACCCTTAAAATAGAAGAAAATCATGTCATTTGTGACACTGACACCGTGAATGAACCTGGAAGACATCATGTTAAATGAAATAAGCCAAGCATAAAAAGTAAACACCACATGATCTTAGTTATACATAGTATGAAAAAGGCCAATTCATAAAAATAGTGTAAAATGGTAGCTACCAGTGGACAGAGAAGGAAAGAATTTAGGAGATATCTGAGGAGATATCTGTCAAAGAACACAAAATTTCAGTTAGGAGGAATAAACTCAAGAGATCTATTGTACATTATGATGGCTACAGTTAATAATAATTCATCATATACTTGAAAAATCACTGAGAGTAGATTGTAAGTGCTTTCATCCCCCCAAAAGGAAAATATATGAAATAATGCATATACTAAACAGCTTGATTTGGGCATTGCACAATGTACAAATATATAAAAGCATCAAAGTGTATATATATATATATATGTGTGTGTGTGTGTGTGTGTGTGTGTGTGTGTGTGTGTATGTGTATCTCTGTGTGTGTGTTCAGCCATTATGGAAGGCAGTGTGGAGGCAGAAATTCAAAGCAAGTATAATTTTTACTTGCTCATTAAAAAATTTTTGAAAAAAATTTAAAATACACTTAGTTCTGTATTTACTGGTACAGATGGCATTTTATATTGAGGACAAAGGAAAATTTGTATTGAAAAAACATCATTCCATTTAATTATAAATCACAAAAAATTTTAAAAATCATATGCTAGCAAATAATCAAATTAGACATATACATACACACACACTCATATCTTCATATAAATAAAAATTTATGAAGCCAAATTGAGCTTCTCAGCTATTGTCTTGTTACTTTTGCTTTAAATACCTGTCATCTGGCTTTGAATGATTCTACTTGATTATGGAGGCTTATAGGTTAAAAAAAAAAATTATGTGAATTGCCCAAAACCAAACACTATGCTGAAAGTGGAAAATTAACATATTTTGTGGGTATACATAAAAATTTTAAGACATATGCCATATACATATACATATACCACATATACCATATACATCTGCTTCTGACATTAACAATCAAATTATCCTTTCCACTAAAACATAAATATATGTTTTAAGTGTCTAATACTTTTCTATGCAATATAAAATAATACATAATACTTTTATATGATATATATTATTTATATATGTATATGAATTCATATATATATAAGAATAGGACTTAAAATCATTCTCAGTCCCAACACCCTTGGAATGTAATGGTAACTTAGCCAGTGTCCAGGTGTCTGATTTATTCTTTTTCCAACCATTATGCATCACACTAAGTTTGTTTTCTTCATAAGAAAAGGAATTTTAGGGCTGGGGATGTGGCTCAAGTGGTAGTGCGCTCGCCTGGCATGCATGTGGCCCGGGGTTCTATCCTGAGCACCACATACAAAGATGTTGTATCCGCCAAAAACCAAAAAATACATATTAAAAATTCTCTCTGTCTGTCTCTCTCTCTGTCTCTCTCACCCCTCTCTTTTAAAAAAAAGAAAAGAAAAGAAATTTTAGTCAGCACATGCTTGCAATCTCAGCTACTCTGGAGGCTGAAACAGGAGGATTTCAAGTTTGAGACTAGCCTAGGTAACTTAGTGACCATATCTCAAAATCAATTAAAAAAAAAGTTTGAGGATGTAGCTCAGTGATAGAATACTCCTATGTTCACTCTCCAACTCTCCAATACTGGAAAATAAAGAAAGAAAGGGGGTGGGGAGGAAGGTAGGGGTGGGATGGGGTGGGGGGCGGTGAGAGAGAGAGAAGGGGAGGGGAAAGGAGGCCAAGGAATGAGAGGGAAACTAAAGGAAGAAAACAGTATCTCTCATTTACATATAAAATAAAGCTGAAGACCCTCACTTTCCAACATAAGACGGCTTAGCTTTCTGCGTTGATACCCACCTATTGTCCTCCCTAGAGGCCTGTGCCTCCACAGTCTTCTTCAAAGTTTCTGCAACCAAATGTGTTTCAAGCAATGCCAGTGGATACTGTGGGTGGGAAAAGTGTGAATTTTGTAAACTTTTTGGATAAACCAGTTACCCCAGTTAAACAATTTGTTTAGTTGAACAATTATTGAGTGACTTATGTGTGTGGAGCCCTGGGTATGAGCAGGTGAACTAGAGAGACACAGTTCCTACTTCCCCTGGAGCAGGTCCAACACAGAATTCTCAGAGCCAAGTTTGTCCAACCACAGCACATGGCTTCTTGAGCATCTGCCCCAGGGTGTGCTTGTATTAAGTACTCTCTTCCCTTTGACCTGAGCACTTGACCCCTTCCCTGCTTTCTTTCAAGGTATTTTTTTCCTTACCTCTTCATCCTCCTTTTGATTCATCAAATTCCTCTTGTATTTCATTATCTACCAGCTCCTAAGTCCCCTCATTGAGAAGCTGCTCTGGACAGACTCAGAAAAGTTTAGGTGTTCTAACCTTATCAGCCTTATAGCAGTTCCAGAAATGTTTTCACACACTTTCCATAAAAGGATTGGGGTAATTTTGGTATCCTCTCGAAACAAATACCAAGCAGGGCTATATCTCAAATCTATTTGTACTGGTAATGTCTTAGAGAAGACTTAGGCAGATACTTGTTAAAACTCTCCAATGACTTCCCAGTTAATTGAGAAGAATAAAAACCAGGAACCTTGATGGATAGGCTCCTGTGTACTTGGGTCCTGCTCTCTGATCTTACCTCTGGACTCTCTCACCCTCTCCAGTTCACCACAGATGCAGAAGCCTCCTGTGTTATCTCACCTCCCATTAGCATGTCCTGCTTTAAGACTTTGGCCTTTGTAGTTATCTCTGCTCAAAAAGTTTTTCTCCATGGCATTTTTCAAGCCATTTATATAAGATACCAAATCTCCATCACTTCCAGGGACCTCCTATGCTCTTTTCTTTCTTTCATTATTTTTCAGAGCATCATATCATATACGAAAGAGTTAACTATTGCTATATAACAAACCACCCGCAAAGCCTAGTGACAGAAAATGGTGATTTGTTTCTTACAGTCTTGTTGGTCAGCTGATCCTGATTCCTCTTCTCATTTGCCAAGAAGCCACAGAAGGTGCCCTCAATCACATGCCTGGTGTTTGCAGATGGCTCTCAGCTGGGTACAGTATCTCCCTAAGTGGCCTTCCTCCAGGAGTTTCGAGGCTACCTACTGTGGCTGACTCAGGGCCTTCTTCTCAGACAGCAGAATGAAAGCAGCAAGTCTCCTTGACACTGAGGGGCCAAAGTTGCAATATCCCCTCTTTTGCACGTTATTAATCCAGTGCAAGGGTGGGCCTAGAGTGTACCTCTTGAAAGAGGAGTTGTAATGTACAAGGCCGTATTTAATATACTGCAATATATTTTTTAGTTTGTCTATCTTTTTACCTACTTGACTACCTACTTGTTGATCTTTTGCCTCCTGCCTGCCTTTCCTATATATGTGCAACCCCCATGAATGTGGAAACTTGATTGTGTTCCTTATAATAAATTCAGTGCATAGAATAGTGTTGAGAACGTAGTAGGTTCACAACAAAGTATTTGTTGAGCAGATGAATGAGTCATTCTCATCTGATTTTACACCATAATGTGAAATGATCAGGAAGGCAAAATTCCTTGAGGTATGATAGGATTCTATGGCTGAAGCACTGTCTCTATTCCTAGCATAGCACCTGACTCTTAGGAGATGGGGATGGAAAATCTTTGTTGACTGGCTATTGCTATCATGGTTTCACAAATGAGAAAACTAGACACTGGAATATGAATTGGCTTACTTGAAAACTTCCAACTGTTATTAAAATAGAGACCTTCTGTCTTAAAATGTGATATTCTTTTTTTTTAACCTCCTTGTTCCATAGTCATCTCACCAAATTACGTTGTGTGAATTAAACAGAGCAGACACTTTGCTCTAAGTTAGAAATACAAGGAGAAATTTTTCATAACAATTATAATACAATTGTATAAGTTAGATATACAATGAGAAACAAAGAGAAATTTGATCCATGGACACAAAGACCTTTAATGTTTGCTGAAGGAGTTGGCCACTGATTAAATAGACCCTTAGAGTAGGCAAGAGTAGCACTATACAAAGGAGAGTGCTGTGGGACACTACTAAGATAGCTTTTCATACGAGAGAGACAGCAATGGCCTTCCCTCATTGAGTTTGTAGGTAATAATACAGGGATGTGGGAGTACATGCCTGTAATCCCAGAGGCTCAGGTTGCTGGGGCAGGAGGATCTCAAGTTCAAAGCCATCCTCAGCCTTTTAACAAGAGCCTAAGCAACTCAGCAAAACCCTGTCTGTCTCTAAATAAAATATTATAAAAAAAGATTTGGGAATGTGACTCAGTGGTTAAGTGCCCCTGGGTTCAAGTCCCAGTACTAAAAGCAAAAACAAACAAACCAACCAGAGAAGGTCCATTATCAAAATAATATTTTATTAACTGAAGTACTGTGCTTCAATTCACAAGATCTGATCCTATCAACTATTAGCAGAATCTGGGAAAATGTTGCTTTTTTGCTACATACAGATACTTATCCATATTTTAGCTTGTCAAACATGCACTGTAACTATTATTACTGAGAATGCCCACTCTTTTGCCATGCTTTTATGTTTTCTTTTTCTGTAAATGCTAAATATTTTATTTCTCTGCATCAAGTTTGAAGTAGACTTGACTTCTGGAATAGACTGGTTCTAGTTCTGACTGCTCGTGGCTAATGGTTTCCTTTACTCAAGTCAGTCCCCCCTTAGGACTTTGGTTTCCTCTTCTCTCAGTGAAAGAGCCAATTGGATTCTCTAGAGCTAATTCTCAGTAGAGAGTCTGCTCCTTGCACCATCGCTCTTCTCCTGCACACACTTGACTCCCAGCCACTTTGTCTTTGAGAAATCACCTCTCCTATTGTTTTATTACCCTCTGGTATAGAGGTACACAAAGCAAGCACAGCCCATGTCTATCACAGAATGGGGCACTCAGAAGGGAAAATGGGAAGAAGTAGTCCCAGGCAGAGAAGGTGATGTCATTCATACCTCATGCTGAGATATTGCCTGTTTTCCAGTTTCATAGACCCCCCTGTAGTTTCTGACAAGTACTCTTTTGGGGTGGGGGTTCCTTAACTTGTTTAGCACCATACTAATAGCCTTTTCAGCATTAGTTCCTGGGATCAGATTTTTCTCTGAGCTACAATATGAAGTAAAGCTCATGGTAACTTTCTAGGATCTCAGTTTTAGGGGAGATTTGCTGTAGGAAGGAGAGTGTTATTAAGTACAAAATGCAAGGGTAAGCAGAGCGCTTTGCAAATAACTCCTAATAAACAGACAGAGCCAGGTGTGAAGCAAGATTTATATCTTCCCATGGCCCAAAGCCACATGGATTCCAATGCTTTGACTGCTGATGATCATCTTGGATATGGGCCACTGTTCCCCAGGACATAGTGATGGTCTAGTCCTCTGGGTGGGAAGCAGCAATACCTTGCCTTTCATCCAACTTGAGAAAGGAAATGCTGGGCCAAATTTAATAAAGGCACAAGGGCTCATGGAGGGAGAAAGGAAAGTTCTGTGACTCTGATGAAGGAAAACTCCTTCTGATTGAAAGTCTTCTGGCCCGGAGCCCCCTTTGGCCTGAGGGAATGCCCTCCTGTCATTGCAATAGAAAGCAGAGGTCACCCCTACTCCCAGCTGTCTTTCTTTCCTGGCTTTCCTGTAGCCCACTCTGTTCGAATCCAGACAAGATCAGCTTTCTCGCGTCACACAGGTGATACACCAGAGAAAGTGTTTCCTCTGCTGCTCCTTTTCCTGTTTGGTAGGGAAGAAGCCTAGAGGGGCAGAGAGTGAGCAGGCGAAGGAAGGAAGGCATCAGGAAAGAAATGACAGGAGAGGGGGTGGAAAAGATCAGAAATGAAGAGGAGGGCCTGAGCCTGGTATGGAGGAATGGTCCCTGGCAGAGCAGGCAGACGGGGGCTCTCGCTTTACTGCTAATGAAACATGACCCCAAATATTCACTTCTTATTCCTGAGCCTCAGTTTTGTCATCTACAATATGGCTTTTGTGATTTGAAAGTACTCACATGACTTGAATTGTGAGATTTAAAGTACATCTGAAGGAATAAATAATCCATCATAGCTTAAAGTTGACTAAATGCAGTGTTTTGGATTGATCTGGAGTAGAAGAAAAAGACATTACTTAGAAAACTTGTGAAATATGAATCAAGTCTGCAGTTTAGTTAGTGGTATTGTATTATTACAGGTTGAGTATCCCTTATCCAAAAAACTTAGGACCTGTAGTGCTTTTTATTTTGGATTTTGGAATATTTGCACACATTTGATAAGGTATCTCAGGAATAAGAACTAAGACTAAATGTGAAATTAATTTGTTTCATATACACCTCACATACAGATACTGAAGTTAATTTTATACAATATTTTTAGTGTTCCTGTGTTTTGACAGCAACTTATCACATGATGTCAAGCATCATGGGACATCATGCTAGTGCTCAGAGAGTTTCAGATATAGGAGTGTTCAGGATTTCAGATTTTCAGATTAGGAATGCTTGACCTATATTATTATACTAGTTTTCATATATGCATCATGGAAATAACATATTAGCATTAGGGAAAACTGGATGAAAAGTATGCCAGACTTTCTGTATTATCATTTAAACTGTTATGTTTAGATATATGTCTCATAAAAGCTCAGGTGAGACCATGCAAGAAGATTTAAAGGTGAAATAATTGGGTTATGAGAGCCATAACTCAATCAGTAAATTAATTCCCTGATAGGGGTTCACTGAATGGTAACTTTAGGCAGACAGGGAGTGGCTGGAGAAGGTGGGTCCCTGGGGATATGCTTTTAGGGTTTGTATCTTGTTTTTGTTGAGCATAATGCTGTGTCTGTCTGTCTGTCTGTCTGTCTCTCTCTCTCTCTCTCTCTCTCTCTCTCTCTCTCTCTCTCTCAATATCTCCCCACTCTGAGTTGCTTTCCTCCACCACACTCTTCCACAATTTTGTTCTGCCTCATCTTGAGCCCTGAGGAATGAAGTTGGCCTTCAATGGACTGAGACCTCTGAAACCATGGGTCCCAAACAAACTTTTCCTCCTCTAATTGTTCTTGTCAGGTCTTTTGGTCATGGCAGCAAAAAGGCTGACAAAAAACAAACAAACAAACAAACAAAAAGAATTAAATCTAAAATTATTTCTAAATTAATTTGTTTGAAAAAATAGACTGCATCGACTGGAAATCCTGTACCCTCTCTTTATGAACCAATTTTGTTCACTATTTTGCAAAGCCCAGCTCCTGTGTTATTTCCTTGGCAATGTTTCACCCAGCTTCTTCAAGAAGTTCTGTCTCCTTCCTCAGTTAATTCAATGACTATTATACACTGAAAATCTTTGGTTCTATTGAATAAAAGAATTCTTTGGATAAAAGACAGGTTATTTTGAAACACAAATTTATTTGTCAGAGTGAAAAGCTTTTAGTAGCTCATGTCTCAGTACTTTAATCTTGTTAGTCTTTCTAATACTTCAGTAAAGAAAGTTAGAATTTTATTAGTTCAGGAGAGAAATGAGAAAGAGGAAGCACCTAAAAGCAGAAGATGTAGTCACTTTAGGTTGGAGACAAAGGCTCCAGGAGGAAGAAGAAAGAAGAAGAAAAGACATTGAAGGATCCCAGGGATAAGTATACCTATTATACAGGCAATTTTCCATCATGCTTTTCAGTCTGGGTTTACCCTGTTTCCTTCTTTGGGTTTATCTGCAAAGGTACAATGAATCAAGCAATATATAGTGAGTTGATTTTAAGATGCACTCACAGTAGGGGAAGGAATAATACAAGGAAGATAACCAACAAAGTACCCATTACCAACTCAGTTACCACAGTGTGAGCCTCAGACCTTTCCAACACAGAGGGTAGAGGAATCCCCATTTACACCCTTCCTCCCTCTATCTGTCATGGGCTGTGTCCAGAACTCCCCTTACCAAAGTGCTCCCCTGAATATTCTCAATCAGGACACCGGATATCAGATCACAGAAGATGGAAATGAGGCATCAACAGCTTCTGCCATAGGTGAGATAATCTGCTGACTTCAATCCTTAATTCTTCCACTTACTCTCTGGGGAAATTTGAACAAGCTAATGATATTCTTCCTTTGACTATGATGGTGGAAAATCTTCCCTAATCATTCTCAACCTGCCCAGGCTCTCCCCATACCATACCTGCTCTCTGGCACAGACCCAGAGCTCCACTTCAAAGATCATACCAGGGTATGGAAATAAAGGGCACCAAAGACTGCATAATTCCAAACTGAGATAGGAAATATTTCCCTCATTGACATGGAGGAGAAATGCAGGTAGAGCAGAGAAGAGAGTAAGAAATCGAAATCAAGATCATGGCAGATGAGTGACTCTCACTGGATTTTCAAGGAAGCAGGAAAGTCTGTTTCTCTTTCTTTTTTCTAAGTACTTAAACTGGTTCTTTCTTTTTTTTCTTGATGCATTACATAATTGTAGACTTCATTATGCCATATTAATACATGTACATAATTTGATCATAATTTGATCCCTTTGGTACCTTTTCTTTCCCTCCCCTCCTCCCTCTTCCTGATGTATTTACTTCCTTCTATTGTTATTACTTATATTAGTATAATTTAATTATATATATATGTATATGCATATGATTTGTTGTACTATATTTATACGTGTACATAATTTGGTAGAATTTGTTCCCTGTTACCTCCTCTCCTCCCTCCCTCTCCATTCCCATCCTCTGCTCTGCTACTCTCCCTTCTAAGGAAAATCTGTTTCTATAAGTCTTTTTCTCATGGGGTCTCCCAGGGATCACTCCCACATACAGCCCCATTAGACCCTCAACATATGTATTACATATTCTAGCCGATGGGTTTGAGACACCAAGATGTTTTTAATGAAGTGCATTTATGGTTTGTTGCCAAAAGCTACTCAGAGAAAAAAAAACTAATATATTTTCCATTTCTTGGGTCCTTGGGGAAAGATAACATTATAAGCCATTATGCAGAGATTCTTCTTAAGACTCTCCCAGCTTGACAGCTCTTTCAGTCTCGATTTTTTTTCCCTTGAAGGCTGAGTTTCAGTTGTTTACACACCAGTGTTTTCTGAAGTCTCCTTTTCATCTAAAACCTGACAAGGTTAAACATGAACCACACATTTTAAACATGAACCTCATGCTTCTAAACCTTGAAGAACTGGTACCTAACAATAGCAGAGCCCTAATTAACTGAAAGATAGTGAGCAATTCTTTTGGGAGCAATGAAGAAAATGTTAATGCATCTATATAAAATGAGGATTTTTTTTAGTGGTATGTTGCAGGCAATGGTTACTTAATTCAGTTCAATCTTTTGGCAAGCTTGTATTTTTATCTGTATTTGATGACCGAAATAAAACCAATACAAGACTGTAATCCTCCATACAGACCTGTCTATGCTGAAAATATTTTGGTGCTAATGAAAACAAGTATGTCAATTACTTCTAGTTAAGAGGAAATAACTAGTTAAGAGGAAATAACTAGTTAAGAAAATTATAATGTTCAGTTAGTGTGCTTACACCTAGGAACTAGCAGGGATCACTCTCCCTAAAAAAGGTGCAAATTATAAAGGGAAAGTTCAAGAATTAGTCGTGGCTCAAAAGTCATAGAACGTGGACTGTTTTTCCTCTAAATGTCTTTCACTCCAGCACCTTCCTTCCCTTTCTTTGGGACCTCTTCATTTCCTCAATTTCAAATTCGCACTTTTACACAATCAGGATAGTTTAGGACACTTCAGTGGACATTGCTCTGCCTATTGAATCCAGACCACTGGTTTGATTACTTCAATTCATCCCACCCTACATAAAAATCTATGCAGAGGGAAAGTAGTGACTTCTGCAGCCAGGACGCAGATTCCAGCCTCAGTCTCCACTACTTTCTCATATAAATCTTCATTTCTTGCAGGCTAGTCTCTGTAGTCTCCCAGACACATCTCACGATTTCCAGTTTCTATATCTGCATTAATCATTTTCTGTTGCTATAACAAAATGCCTGAGATAAACAACTTAAAAGTAGTCCCTATTTCTAAACACTTAGTCCCAGTCAGGAAGAGACATTTCCCAAGAAGAATGCAAAGCAGTGGGTAGAATCAACTGTTTATTTTTGGCTAAATCTAGAGGAGAACTTTAACTGTCACAACCATCATTAAGTGTCATGAACTGCATCAGTATGAAATGAATTTCCAGTCAATGGAGGCACTTGAGATATGCTACATTGAGTGAGATAACATGGTAGGGGGACAGTGACGTCGGGATGATTCTGAAGGGAGCTCAGAGCAGAAGAGATTTTTGTTCTGTGAAGACATCCACCTAAATCATAGCTGAGTTCAGCAATGTTGCAATTGCAGGGATGGAACTGCAGAAGCCTATTTCTGGTCTATTGCAGAGATCTTGTGATTTCCCCATAATAAGGAAAGTGATCCCAGGAGACAGGTCATTCTCTCATGGACTGCCACTAACATCTAGGATATTTTCTCTTCACTATTCATAACACAGAGTGGATCATCTTTAACATAGGACAAACATTGTGTGCAAATTATTCCTTCTTGGTATGCAGAACCTACATTTGGCGTCTTCCTCTAGTTGCAAAGAGAAAATCCAGAGAGGTATGGTTGAACCAACAAGGGACAAACATTTTCCAGTGTATTCTCATGTATCTTTGGCTTGCTTTTGCCACAGTAAAAGGGAAAGATATTCTGAGCACCCTACTACTGCTAACTACTAGCATTTTCTAAAAGAAAACTTCACCTTTTCTTTGCCCTCCAGTTCCCAGGTCATTTTCTGTCTCAGAGGAGAAATTATCAACTTTAATAATAACTTCTGGGTGGGAATGTTAGTATGTTCAAATTTATTTCCTCTTCTGAATACCCCACCATACTTATACACCTTGAATCAAACTTATTTTAGGTTCCACAAAAAATACATAGCTCTAGAGGTATTAGTGCACAGTTTCAAATAGATGAAAGACATATAAAAGCATGGAGTGGTGAAGGAGAATTGGGTATCAAGAAAAGGTACCTTTACTCGTATTTCAAATAGTGTTACACGGAGCCTTAAATTCATACTCACACGTGAGAAAGAATGAAACTACAGAAAGAAAAATACTTATATGTGAAATCTACAAAAGTTAAACTCATGAAGGAGAGAGTAGGATGGTGGCTGCCAGAAGCTGGGGCAGGGAGGGTGGATGGGGTAGGGAATACGTATGAAAGAGACAAAGATTCCGTTCAAAAGGAAGAATGAGCTTCAGTAATGTAGTGCACAGAATGGTGATTACAATAAAAAATGGGGTGCATATTTTTAAATTACCAAGTGACTTTTTTTAATGTTGAACTGGGTCTCAAAATAAGGAGCATTTCCTGGATTTGCTTGTCATCCTTGCACAGGGGCCTGCTAAACACTGCATTGCTCCAATTTCAGGATATATTCTGCCCAGTGTGTTCAAATGTTTTCACCACACACAGCAAATTCTATGAGGTGATGCATTTGTTAGTCTGACCTAATCATAGCACAATGTATATACATACATCAAATCACCACATTGTATCCCATAATCCTTACAGTTACTAGTGTCAACTTAAAAGAAATATTAAGAAAAAAATAGAGAAATGTCTTGGGATGAGGCTACCAGGTTCTATCCTGTCGGCCATCAACTGATTCTGATCTTGAGTAATTCCTTCTATTTGTCTTCGTCTCAATCTTTTTATCTGTAAAACTTGCCTGGAACTGAATAATTTCCTGAATGTTACAAATTTAAGGCAAATGTTCGTGGGGGAAAAAAAGGAAATAGGAGTTGACAGTAGGGTGGGGGTGTTGAACCATTTAGCAGCTGTGATATGTTCTGCTTGCCTAGCAGAGTGACAGAAGGTTCTGTCTTTGGCACAAAACAACATAATGGCGCAAACTCACCCAGTGTCTTTTTCCACAGAGAGCACGGCAAGATTTGGTGACTGACAAACATCCACAGGGAGAACATTATTAGGAAGCAGAGAATGCTGCTGGGGGAGCATCAGGGTTTCTCTGTAAGATCCACAATTCCAGCTTTAGGAGCCTTGTTTTGAATTATTCTGAATGTCTGTGTTAAAGTGAGAGTAAATGCTTTATGGGGTAGAACTTGGCCTGGCTCAGCCTTCTTTTGTATTAGTGATTAAAACTTTAAATGTGAAAAATGTGCCCTGTATTTCTTTGGCTATGGCATCACCATCAGACTCATAGGGAGGCTCACTCACGCTTGCTTGCACACACACACACTCACACATGGATCCTGGATCAGATTTCCAGTCAAACTTAACCCTTAAATACCACTGACTTTCACTAGGTCTCTACATGTGCTAGTTGATTTGTTCTGGTTTAGAAGAACATTGAAGCCAAGACTTCTCTTCCACCATCAGCAATTGTCCGACTGCTTACTCAAACAAAAGTGTTCCTTATCTAAATAAATCCCACCCAAATATCATAAAAATCAGCTACTCATCTTTGGTCATTTCTTCCAGGAATTCCAAGTCTGAGTCTCCTCGGATCTGAGAAATATTATTTCTTTAAATTATTTTTCAAATCAGCCTCTAAAATCCAACTGAGCAAGGGGGTGATGTAAGGCAAGAGGGAGAGAGAGTGGGGACTAAAACAGAAAGCAAAGATCCTTGCCCACGAGGGGCCCTGAAGATCAATAGGGAGACAAGAGAGGAAACAAGAAAAGAAAAAGCAAAGTCATAAAACTTAGACACAAAGCCTGTGCAGTGGCAGAAGCTTGCCCACCCGTTTCTGGACAGGGTCTTGTGGTTTCTCCTGGAGTTCAGTTCCATTTCCCCCCAGGCACCTGCTCACACACTATCTACTTTCACCACGTCAAAGGCCCTGTGCATCTCCCCCACCAAGCTGTCTTCTGCACAAGTAGTGTGATCCTGGATTCCCCTTGACTTCTTCTGTCCCCAGAAGACTTTGACTCATCTGTGCACATATTTCCTCCCCGGTGAAGCTTTGGCTGACTAATGACTTGTCAGTAACCTTTGCTCAAAGTCTCCATAGCAATTTCATTATGGCTATCAACGCTGGCATTCCCACAGTATGTTATGATCATTTGTTTACATGGTGCTGTTCCCCAAACCTCTATGCTCTCATTCTGCCTTCTTCCTTGGAATTCTCATTCTCTCCTCTCATGTCAAAAGGCCCCTGACAAAGGGAGGCTGACTCATAGGTGTGTGGTCTGGCCAAGATGTCACCATGTGCCTGTCCACCCTATGCAGATGCTCGGTCTACGTGGATGGGTCATTTCGGCTTTCACTACTGAACAGAATCCTGTGTAAGTATTCCTTGGTCCTTTACTTTCTGTCTCCCTGAACACCTGCTGTTATGGAGCAAACAGATGCTGCTGGATAGAGCATTTGGCCCATCTGTGGCACTCAACTCTATAATGCTTATTTTAAAAGCTTGAACTCATCATCTTTCTTGTGAAATTTGTATAAGCTCCTAAGCTCCCTACTTTGGTTAATGATATAATTGTGTTTGGAAGTTTCATTGTAGATACTTCTGTTTCAAGCACTTGCCAATGACTTCCTTTGCTTAAAGATGAAACCCAGAAATTCTGCAGGAAATGCTTCCAGACCTCAACATTTCAGATGGAAAGAAACCCCTATTCCCTCCTATGCCCCAGGGCCATGTGTAGGAATCCTGCCCAGCCGCTTTGGGTTCTATTATATGCCTGCGTGTACGTGTCTCTTCCTGGATAGGCTGTGGACTCCTTGATGGGAGGGTGTACATCCATTCCTGTGTCTCTAGTAGCATAGTGATAGTAGGTGTTCACTGCAAGTAAGTAAATGAATAAGTGAAATTGACTACTGTTTTTTTGAGAACCATGTTAGAATGATGTCCTATTGGTTTTCTATCCCTTTTGTCTAGTACAGTTTGGGCCAATAGTAAGGACTTTAGAAAAGTAGGCTGAGAAAATGTTGAATGTTAAGAATAGAAAGAGGTGAATCGACCAAGGAATGTTTTCTGAAGAAGTTAAATGCCACGCTGGAAGGAGATGGAAAGAAGAGCATGGAGGGATGGCCTATTTTGTATACAGAGGAACATACAAGTCTTTTAAAGAAGCAAAGGAATCAGAACATAGTCAAATAACCTACCAGCCCATGATACAATGTCCCTTTATAGTTTTCTCTGCTTTCCCATTGCACAAGCACAGATCTCAAAGTCTCAGTCAAGACTTCATCTCTAGGAATTCCACTTAAACATAGCATTTCACAATGGCAAATAAATATTTTGGCTAAGTTAGGTGAAAACTTATCTCTGGAGGACAGATGTGTTTTCTAAAACTCATCTAGCCACACACAGTTTCCTTACATCTGTTGATATAGCTGTACAGAAGGTGTTTGCTTTGGCTAATTTTTAATGAACTTCCCCCAGAACTCCTTTTATCTTAAGATCTTTTTGTTACAAGCATTCATTTATCATAAAGCAAATTAAAAGTCTTTGGGCTGAAAACACCTAAATGTTGGGAGAGATGTTGAAGGAGTTGATGAACTTACCAAGGCATCAAACATTATGATTATAAGGTAAGAAATTTCCTAAATATAAAGCACATTTTTCAGTGAATACAGATAACACTATTAAATAAATACAAAATCATTTAGAAAAGAATTGCACTGTTACTATTCCTTAGTATATTCTTTGGTCATCAAATGATCCTAAAATTATGAAACTATTGTTGTGGGGCTGAATTTGTGACATCTTTTTGTATTCTAAAGTGATCCTTGAACACCTTCTATACAGCTATATCAACAGATATAAGTTACTACTGATTTTTGAACATAGGTTTAGAATCACATGATTTCTGAGATCTGGTTCATTTTTCTACCATAAGAATGAATCTTCTCAAAAATTCCTAAAGAAACAATATCTAAGCATTACTTTCCTTTCTCTCTCATTTGTCTGTCTACCTTTGACTCTCCGCTTTTGAGCTTTTACTTTTTACATCTCATTGTGTAAAATATTTTAGGTCTTTAGTGACTGAGAATTCAGTACTACTAAGAGGTTATTCCATACTCCAAAGAGAACTCTTTTCTTTTTTCCTATCTCCACATCTGTTCCTTTTCAGTGGTTGCTCACCCAGGAGCTCTCCCTAAAATTCTTGGAATATGGTTGACTCACAAATTCGGTTGGTTCTTTCTCTAAAATATACCCCAAATTGGTTCACTTCTGACTACCAACATGGTGGTGATGTGCACCACCATCCCTATCCCTTGGATAACTACAGTAGCTTCCTAATAGTCCTCCCTGTCTCTCACTTGCTCTCCCATGATCTGTCCTCAACATGGCAGCCCATTGGGTCAGTACCATTCAACCACTCATTGCTCAATATCCTTTAACCACTTTCCATCTCACTCAAAGAAGAAGCCAAAGCCCCTATAGCTGCTGCAATGCCTTATAGGATCCAGCCCCTGCTACTTTTTCTACTTCATGTCTCAAAACTCTCCTTTGTTTGCTGTGCTCCTGCTGTACTGGCTTTCCTTGTAGCTTTGAACATGTCAGGTAGGCCTTCCTCCTCAGGGTCTTTGTGCAGGGCCTATTTTCTTAACACAGAGCACTCTTTACACCTATATCCTAATGCACACTGCTGTGCCTCCTTAGCCTGTTAGAGATCTACCATGATCACCCTACTTATTATTGCTCCTTGATTTTCTGATTTCTGGTTTGGTGTATACAAAGCTTCGAAGTCATCTGGTACCAGCCCTGGTATACAGAAAGTGACATGGGGATGCTCAATAAGGGACAACCTTGGCAGTCCCTTTTCTCACTGAGCTTGCTGATATTAATCAGACTAGCCAATCCTAAACATACCCATCCTGCCCTGGCTGACTCACCTCAAAAATACAATGAATACTTGTGCCCACTTTTCCCCTTCTCTCCATCTGTGTCTACCATCTGGGCCTTGTTTCTAAGGATCCATGATTATTAAACTTCTTCTTTCATCATGGTCATTTTTGTGTCTGCATTGCTTTAACCATACTTAATACAAAAACTAGGTACATTTTGAAACAATTGTCCTAGGGCCATTTGACACCAGGTGAAGATGATATGTCCTCAGAGACCTCAAGCTTGCTGGCTCTGCCCAAAGACCATAATTTCTCCCTTGAAAATCTTGCTTATTGTTGGCATACTTGGTGGTTGATGGCTATTACACTGTGCTGTCTTTCTCAGGTATTGTCCTGAGTTCTCAAATTAAGATGGAGCCATCTTCCCTGGGATGCTGCATGGGCTAGTGTAGAAAGTCATCTGTGAAAAAGTGCCTGGAGCCCTCAACTTCGTTCTTCATGTTGACAGAGCTCCCAGAGTCCAGGAGAGAATACTTGAGTACTCTATCACTTTCTCAAAAAGATCCCCCACCAAAGACAGGAGGAGTGACTGCCTTCTTAGTGCTGTGGGGCAAGTCTAACCCACTGGCCTATCAACAAATCTTCACACTAAAGGCAGTGCGGTAAACTATGTCATTTATCTGACAGTGCCTGCTGTCCTCTGTGTTACATACTGCTGGGGCACTGGATAGCCATTCTCTCTTCTCTTCCTGAGCTTTACTTAGTAAAATTTCTGTCATTCCACAGAGGAGTGAGATTGCTGTGCTTGATCACTAGCTCTAGTGTCTGGGTTATTCATGGATCAGTGTGACGGCCACCACAGGACCGTGACACCCGCCAATACTGTTATTTAGGTTGTAACCTTCTCAGCTGTTGTCTCCTTGCTACTGTCTCAGTTTGTCTCCTAAGCAGTGGAATGTAGGAGTCCTATCCTTGTATAATAGTGACTCAATCTTTAATAAAAGAGGGTCACGAAAAGCAACAGCTGGTTCCATCTCTGCCCAAATTCAACTGGTTTTCAAAAGCATCCTTTGCTAACCTGAGCTCACACTTAACTCAAAAGACGAAGCTGGTGCCCCCACTGCTGTCTTGGATGCAGATTTCAGCCATCTGAGACCAAGGAGGTACCCCAGAAAGGGAGGCTGCTCCCCATAGCACAGGAAGCTCAAGACCATTAGCAGTTTATCAAGTAAATACCAAAGGAAAAATAAATGGTTGAAGGCAGACAAGATGCCTTAAAAAAAAAAAAACAAGGAAAAGAAAATATTTATATGCAGCTAAACATACAAGCCATTACAAAAAATCATTTAAGGAAAACAATAAGGGGAAAGGATTAGATTGGAAAACTTGGCAACAAAAAAGGCCGTCTACAAAACACACCATTGGGCCTACCCCACTTTTCCTGTAATGACCTAGTTGGCTTACCCTGTGAGTTATCACCCAGAAACAGAAAGAAGCTTAAAACAGCCCTGTTTAATGTGACTAAAAGCCTACAGCAGAAAAAAATGGGGGATAGTAGTGGAAAGAAAAAGAAATGAAGGGGAGAAAAGAAGACAAACAAATAAATTATATATAATATGTATATATAAATAAACATATTACTGATAACTATAAATAAAATGTTATCTGAATATCTTAATATAAACAAAATTAAATTAAAACAAAGAACCATAACTTGATTCCAGTGAAAATCCAAAATTTATATATATATATATGTATATATATATATACATATATATATAATTAGCTTAATAAAAAGTTTAGAATATAAATTTTATATTTTATATATCCCATTGCATAAAAGCATTTATATACTAAAAGAGTTTGCATGCAGATAAAAATTTACATACAAACAGAAGAGTTTACATACAGATAAAAAGATAAAATGGGTATTGATTGACTATAAAAAGTAGATTCTGAAATAACTTTGGCTTTTGCTAAAATGTGTCAAATATATTGACAAAGCTTCAGAGATTTCTTAAATACTGAGGGTCAAATTATAATTATATCAGACATTTTCACAAAAATTAAATGCCCTTCCCATTATAATCATTCAATAATATAAAGTAGAAGAAAAATAATTATGCCTTGCTTTAACTATAGCCTCGCATAAATATTTGTCATAATATCCATTAACTAAAATATCCCATATTGAACATAAATGTTCTAACACAATGAAAAATAAATCATTCACACTTGCAAATTATCTTAATAAATGAGACTGCATAGACCCCCAATTAAAACAGTTAAAATAGCCCAGTGTAATTTAAAATGGCCTTCAAGGGTCAAAACTTATATAAAACCTAATTAATAAATGAATAATTATCACCACTGCTTCTCCGCAGTCCAATTTTGCTTATTCTTAAATCTGAAAAGAAGGACCTCATGCTGTGTTGCTGCAATTTTAATGCTATGACCTCATCTCTTAAGGTCCCCAGACTCAGTATCAATATCATTAACATGACTGACTCTAACTAATCAACCAGTGACTGTTTTGTTATTACAGATTTGGCTGCTATGTTTTAGTCAATGCTTATTTCAGCAGCCTTCAGCCTTAGAGTATCTCTTCATTCCATAAAGGAGAGTATCCCTTATAAAATAAAGGGATACTCTCTCTCCACCCTTTCCAGGCTACCCACAGCCACCTTGACAGCTTTGCCCATCACACACAGTCTTTGCAGATTAAACATAAAACACAAAACTAAAATTCTCCTAGAAGATAACATATTTGACCTTGGATTTGCCAATGATTCTTGCAATATACCAAAGGTATGATCCATGAAAGAAATGTTAGACTTCATTAAAATTTAAAAAGTCTGCTTCAAAAAAAGACAGTGTCAAAAGAATGAGAAGACAAGGCTCAGACAGGGGAGAAACACATGCCTGATAAAGAACAGTTATTCAAAATAAACAACAAAAAACAACCTCTTAAAACTCAACAATGAGGAAATGAACAATCCTATCAAAATTAAGAAAAAATACCTGAATGAACATATAACCAAAGATTTACAGATGACAAATAATCATATGAAAAATATTTCACTATGCTTTATAGGAAAATTAAGACAACAATGAGATACCAGTGCACACCTATTACAGTGGCCCAAATCCAAAACAATGACAACACCAAATGCTAACAAGGATTTGGAGCTACAGGAACTCTCATCTATTGCTGATGGATATGCAAAAACTTAACTGGAACTTATTCTGGAAGACAGTTTGGCAATTTCTTACAAAATTAAACATACCATCATGTTCTGTGGTATTTACCCAAATGAGTTGAAAAATTATATACATAAAATACCTATACATAGATGCTGATAGCAGGTTTATTTATAATTGATGAAACTTGGGAAAAACTAAGATGCCCTTCAGTAAATGAATGGATGACCAAACTATAGTATATCCCAACAGTAGAATATTATTCAACATCAAAATGAAATAAACTCCCACACCTTGAAGCAGAGAATCTTTAAATACATGATACCAAGTGAAAGATACCAGTCTGAAATGACTGCATTCTGGATGATTCCAACCACATGTTATTCTGGAACCATCAACACTGTAAAACAACACAAAGGTCAGTGGTTGCCATGGATTAAGGGGCAGGGAGGAATAAATAGGAGAACCACAGAGAAGGTTTAGAGCAGGGAAATTCTTCTGTGTGATAATATACAGATGTCTTTATACATTTGTCAAAACACATGGAAGGTATAATACTAAGAATAAACTAATGTAAACTATGGATTTTAGGTAATAATGATGTTTAATGTAGTTTCATCAAGTTTAACAAATACACCATTTCAAAGCAAGATGTTGGTAATGGGAAGGTTGTGGGGGTGAGAGGCATTATGGGAACTCGGTACTTTTGCTCAATTTTGCAGTGAACCTAAAACTGCTCTAATTATAGTCCATTTAAAAGAAACTGCTACCTACCCTAACATCCCCTGTTCTCCGGATTCTCTTTCCTTTTCTATTTTTAGTTTCTTCATAGTTTTTATTATCTTGTCACAAACTATATTATTGATAAGGTCACATCTCATTAGCCTATAATCCCCATGAGAACTGTGATCTTGTGCTGTTTTGTAAAATGATGTATTATACAGTGAAGAGAACAGTAGTGCCAACAAGTAGTTAGCAACTATTTAATAGATATTTGTGTAATGAATTAATTGTATATGGAACTAGTACTATTTACATCTATTTGTATTAGGGTTCCCCAGAGAAACAGAACCAATGGACTGTGAATATAGAGAATTTTAAGGAATTGGCTCACACAATATGAAGGATGGCAAATCCAAAATCAACAGGGTAGATTGGCAATCTGGAGACCTAAGGAGAAGCTGATATTACACCTGAAACTGAAAGTCCATCTGCTGCAGAATTCACTCTTTCTCAGGTGAGGTCAGGCTTCTTGTTCTATTCAGGTCTTCAGATGATTAGATGAGGCTCACTCACATATGGAGGGCAATTTATTTTATTCAAAGTCCAAAAATTTAAATGATAACCTCATCAAAAACCACTTTCACAGAGCACCAAATTCATACTGTTTTACAAAACACCTATCCCTGATCCAGGCCAAGTGGCACATAAAATTCACCATCATACTGTTCATGACTTATTTAGTGTCTATGGCTCTTAGGCACTGAGCATAATCTCTCAGTGCCTAAATTGCTATATATTTTATTAATTTTGTCCTCCTAATTTATGCCAAATATATCTAATCTTTTGTTCTATTTTACAGTGTTTAGATTTTGGAAAAATGAAGATTATATGACCTCAATGTTTTTTTCTATTCTTTAAAAAGGAGTAGTTCAGTAACACTATGATTCCCACAATAAGCACATTTCAGACTGCATGATAATAAAGCAGCAACAATTTGTACATGAACTTTTCATGGAATTCCCAGAATGGATCACTTATTCTATCATGATACATCATTGTAAAACAGAACAGGATAATTAGTAGCTATTTAAGGGTAAAAGAAAAAAATCACTGAATTCAGCATTGAAAAAAAAAGAATGTTATTGATGAAATTGGATGTTTAAAAGGCAAATAAAAAAGATTATTTGGAAGACACACAAGTTGTTGATTAAAACTGATTTCAACATAGGTAAAAAATAATGTGTCAATTAGTTCGTGTCAGCATGGAATATTGGAAAAAGTCACATCAAAAACAAATATGAGACAATGTCTCTCCAGCATACATAAAGGAAAAATGCCCTGGCTTCAGACTTGACATCTTCAGGCCCTATAACAAATATTCCCTAAGTCATATTGGAATAATATGTGCAGTGATCAGGAGTGTTGAAGATAGACCAGCCTTCCTTAGTGCAATATGAATCCAAGCTGTACTTCCGCTATGCTAGCAGATGTGTCAGATAATTAACCCATTTACAACTCAATTTTTTGTATGAAAAATATCATTGATGAAAATATTTACCATATATAGGGTTATTGCTGGGATTAAGCAAATTATTGAGTAATTTCTCAATAAATGTTAGTTATTAATTGAACTTTTGGCTATTAAAGCTATGAGTTTATTGTACTGGCATATTTTTTTTTGCATGTTATATACCCATGTCACTAGGTAATCTTAAAATGAGGATCAAGACAATGTAATAATAGTATTTTTATGTGTTTTAGTAACTGGGCTAGTATTCACCAAATAGCAAGTACTAGACAAAATAATTTTTAAATTTATTAAAAATATATTTTGATTTATCTTCCCAACTAAATCTGCTTATATATAATACATTAGTTTTCTGATTACACATCTGTTTTATAATCTTGATTTCAATAACAAAAAATAACTTATAAGCATTTTGTGGAAATGAGAAAGGAAAAAGAAGATAATCATGAAAAGTTACAGAGAATAAAAAATTTGAGACTAACTAATCAAGTCCTATTTAAGGTCGAGAGGCTGAACACCACAGGAGGGTTGTGTTTAGATCCTGCCTTTATCTACTTTTAATGAAGTACAAATTATTTATAATAATTTTATGGATTTGTGTCTGAACTCATATTGGTCCTACTATTATTCTAAGAAATTTCTAAATTATCCTTTTATGGAGGATTTCACTACCTAACTCCTGTGCTTGAGAAGAATCTACAGCAATCTGTCACTGAATTTGTGGAATAGAAAAGAAGCAGCAGTAACTTTGTGGAGGCAGAAAAATCTTCCAGCGAGCAATTAGGAGAATTAAGTTCTAGTCTGTGCTGAGTCATGTCCACGAGTGGACTCCATTCCCACGCCTGTAAAATGATGGAATTTGAACTTCAATAAAACTATTTGCTGTCTCCACTTCCTAGGGTTCTACTACTCCATTTAGGAAACACTCTTCAGAAAGACATGACATCTAAACTTTTAAGGACTTTAATGAGCTCAAAAAGAAACAATGGCTACATTTATAATTGTTGGAACAAATCACCACAAGGTTGGTGGCTTAAAACAATGCACATTGTTCTTCTGTAGTTTTGGAGACCAGGAGTCGGGATCAGTTTCGCCAGCTGTGAAGTCTAGGTGTTGGCAGGGCTAGCTTCCTGCCAACCTTCCTCCTGTGGAAGGTCTGGAGAAGAATCTATCTATCTCCTTACCTTTTCTAGCTGGTAGGAGGTCCCTGCCTTTCTTGGCAGGCATGTCTCTCCAACCTCTTACTTTAGTCATCATGTTTCTGACTTCTATGGTTAAATCTCTGCTTCCCTCTTATAATGATATTTGCAATTACCCTGAGGGCCCATGAGGATCTTCCGGGATAATCTCTCCATCTCAAGATCCTTAACTTAATTACATTCACAAAACTCCTTTCACCATATAAAGGAACATTCACAGGTTCCAAGTACTGTTACCTAGATCTCTTCAGGGAACTCTGTTCAGCTTTCCACCAAGAGCCACTACAGGAATCCAAAAGGGAGGGAAAGAAAAGCTAGAGATCCATGGGCATAAGATTATGAAAGATTTAAAAAGTCAGTAGAATTTTAAACAGGAACATAGGGGGGGAAATTACATCGGATGAAATCTAGTGTTGAGAAGGATATACGAATATGAAATATAAACTTTTTCCTCACATTATTTTGAGAGTGTTTGGGACATCTTTGGGGAGAGTAATTTAACAATACCTATCTAAAAATGCATCATAACATTTAGTCAAATAGCTTCACTCTTTTAAACAATCTTACCCACAAAAACATGACTGCTCTTATAATTAAACTTTGTTAATAATAGCAAAACTTAAAGATTCTGAAAGACCCACTGATGGAAAGCTAGTTCAATACATTCTTGTATGGACTCACCAAAAAAGTACTCATCAGCATTTAAAATAAATGATGTAATGAAAATACTTACAAAATATACTATTAATTGTCCAAAGCTAAGATACAGGGAGGTGATCCATTTCAAGCAATATTATAATAAATTATTTATAAATTGGAACTGGCACTTGTTTTCTAGAACTACATATAAGAAATGATCAATAGCAAGTTCCTTTGAGAAGAGGGACTCTAGAGAAGGAAGTCCTTTGTCTTAGTAAGCTTTTTCACCACTCTGAGAAGAACAATTTTTGAGGAAGAAAAGTTTATTTGGTGCTCACAGTTTTAGGGATCCATCTATATAGCCCACTCCATTGCTGCAGGCCAGAAGTGAGGCACAACATCATGGCAGACGAGTGTGAAGAAAGAAAGCAACTCTGGACATGACAATCCGGAAGCAGAGAAGGAGTTCTGTTTATCAGGGACAAAATATACATATACCCCAAAGCAATGCCCCAATGACCCACCTCCTGCAGCCACCCACTACCTGCCTATAGTTACCAACCAGTTAATCCCTATTAGAGGATTAATGCATGGATTAAGGCCCTTATAGCCCAATCATTTCATCTCTAAAAGTACTTGCATCTTCTCATACATGAGCTTTTGGAGGACACCTCATATATAAACCATAATAATTGTTTCCTTTACGCCTTAAATTTTTCCTGTTCAGTTAAAAACTTTTTGCCATGTACCTATATGCTTTAGTAGTTAAAAGTGCAGCCTTGGATACCAGTTTGTCAAAGTTTGAATTGTGGTATACTAAAAGTAATCCAGCTACCTCTCTGTGCTGATTTTTATGACTATAAACATAGCATAAAATTGCCTTATTTATAGATTTTGATCAAAGGATTAAGAATAAATTCATAAGAAGTTAACAGAGATCTTGTCATGTTGTTAGTTCCTAAAATATCATCTATTATTGTCTATTTCTTTTGTTTCATCAGAGTCAATAAGTGCTATTTAGGCAGTTAAACTATGCTATGTTTTTGTTTCCTTAGAATAATTTCTGTATTTTAAGAAAAGCCTACTCAAATCTATTTCTTTGAAAATTGGAATAAATTTTCTTGGGTTTAGAGAGTAAATGGAACTTGTTACTGATATTTGGGCAGAGGAAGCTCATAGCAAAAAAACATAGATGACACTTTTCTAGTCTTATAGTTTGTAAAACACTTTCAGGAATCATTTAATGTTTGAGGGGAAAGCCCTGCCAATAGAACGCAGGTAAATGGAAAGGTAGGTTGGTGTTCAACAGGCCAGAGGAGGGCTGTTATCAAATGCAATGTGAGATAATGCCAGTCTCAACTCTGGTGGTGGAAAGTAGGGGAGAATAAACGTGGGCAGAAACAAGAGCTGGAAATTAGTTGAACAAGGTGATGAAAGAAAAGGCATTTCCAGTATGGGGCTCTGTTAGAAAGATGGGGTTAGTAACACAGACATTTTGGTGGCAGACGGAAAGGGAGAGTCAGAAACTCAGGAATAGGATTATGATGAGCTTGCACTGGACATTATTATTGAGAGGTTATGTAATTAGAGATGAGTGGATAAAACACCAAAATCATGTGAATCAAATAAAATGTTAGGACAAAGAGAGGGCTTTTCTATAGAACCCAACATAATTTTTTAAATCTTGGAGCTAAATTACATTTGACTTGAACCTTTGAAGATCTCACCTAAAGATACCAGGTTGAAATGCTGTGTGATCCAATCAGTCACAACATGACACCCAAATAGGTCGACTACCTTGAGTCTTGATTCCCTCATTCATAAAATGGGTGATGAAGCTATCATTTAAAACTGTTGTTCTACTAACAAGTTAATATTTATGAAATTATTAGATGGGGCTTAGACACTCAGAATGTTTTAATGGGGTGAGCATGGGGTAGAGATGTGTGTTCTTACTTCCTTCTGACATAGATTCTTCAACTAGTCATCTCAGTAGTTCAGACAAATTTAGTGGGTATTTGATTTGGACTGTTGCTAGGACTCGGGAAGCAGGGTTTTGAATAATCAAGAATTGTTGTCCTCAGTAAGAAAGTTCAGGAAAGAGACCCAGTGCTGTTCCTTTCCTTGGCAGATGTCATAATACAGGGTGGTTCTATTACCTAATTTGAACCCGAGCCATCAGCTTCCTGGAAAGTTAAGTGTCCCCATGTGAAATCAGTGTTGTTTTCATCTGAGGGCCTTCTGCTGAGGCCTAATGGTTAAGTGTAAGCATGTTTTATACAATTAGCCAAATGTTTGGGCAGCTCAAAGATGGTGACGCCTTCTGATCCTTGTCAAGGGAATTTGGCAATTTGATCTCTGCCTGAAGTCACAAGGAAAGGAACTTAGCAAAACCTAAAGAAACTCAAAGACACTGGAAGAGGGGAGATCTTCTTTTTTTTCTCTAAAAAATTGATTAAGCACAATCGTTTCCAGCCCTTACTAAAATTTCCCACATGTAAAATTCCAAAAACGAGACAATCAGACATCACAATGTGAGAAACAAGGAACATAAATCTCTTATCTGTTGACAAGAAAATGACTCAACCTATCCATGCTATATTCCCTTCAAATATGACAAGAGTCCAATGAAGCAATCCCGAGTGACGTATGTGTGTGCACACACGCCTACACGAATTCAAATAAATATAGAAGTGTAAAAGTATGAACATTTTCAAATACTTCCTGTATCTTCGATCTCTAATTCCATTGTATCTGAATTTCCTATTCGATTTCTAAGATTCACCCAAACATCCATGTTCCTTAGCTCCCAGGCAGATAGATGGCCATGATAATAGTGGATGATAGCAAATTTCTCTACCTGTGGGAATAAACTAAGAAAGTGTGAATGTCTGAATCAGATTGATTGTGAACTTAAGAACAGAAATGCCCTGTTATCAGGCAGCTAGGGGAGACTAGGAAGGAGAACAAGCTCTACATCAGAAGCCATGAGACCTGGGTTTCAGGCTGGGATCTACCACGGCATGATGCTGCCTTTATCTTTCAATCTTACTAGGCCTCGGTTTCCTCATCTGTAAAATAGGACTTGGAATGTTGCATGATGCACTGAGGTTCCTGTCTCCTCCCCTCTACCTAATTCCATTTAAACCCTACCAGTGTTTGATATTTTCTAATATTAATCCAAATGTATTCTGTAATAGCTGATAGAATTGAGGCAAACATTCTTGTTTCTAGTGGGAATGGTAGGTAAAGGATTATTTTAATGAGGTCATCAGTGATCAAAAACAAAGGAAGGTCATGTTCAAATCACATAGTGATAAATGTCAATTTATGAAAGTCCATCATTTAAAAAATCATATTTTCATCAGCTTCCACCATAAATCAGTGTAGACCCTCTGCAGCTGTCCCCGTGTCCTGAGTCGGATGGGAAGGCATTCCTTTTTCAAAGCCACTGAGGTAATACCAGGAGAAAAGAAAGAATGAGGGAAAACAGACTCAGGTTTCATAGTGTAATCAAAAGGCAATCACGACTCAGCTTCCTCTAGTTGCTCCTAATTTGGGAAGTAGAGGCAATGGTGAGAGGAAAGGAGCATGATATTGTCCTGAAAATTACAGATGATTTCTTCTCTCCCTCGCATCCTTATTAATGCCTCTTGGAAAATTTATCAGTTCTTATAGAAAAGAGAAATAGGGGTATGAATAATTATGAAAATATGCTCTGCACTTAGACATTTCTAAATGATAAAATTTTAAAATGATATTGATTTTGCTAAATTGAACGCTAGTCATTGAATGTAATTAATTATTCAATGCTAATAGGACATTGCATTTTCTAAATTAATATTGGGATTTTGATAAATTAAATTCAGACAGTCAGTTCATATTAATGTAGAGAAACCACATAAGCACAAGAAGGCATAGGGAGAGTATTTTTTTCCAAAACTTGTTATTTAGAAAGTTTACAATACCTATTAAGAGACTTTTAAACTAGGTATGGTGGTGCTCAGCTGTAATCTCCAGGGATTCAGTAGGCTGAGGCAGTAGAATCTCCAGTTTGAGGCTAGCCTCAGTAACTTAGTGAGGCCCTGCCTCAAAATAAAAAAAAAATAAATAAATAAAAAAGGGCTGAGGATTTAGTTCAGTGGTAAAGTGCCTCTTGGTTCTGTTCCCAGTACCATAAAAAGAGAAAGAGAGAGAGAGAGAAGACTTTTAAAAGTGGTTTATATGCCTCTCACTTAATCTACATATTTGTTGTGTGTGGTAGGTTCCCTATTTGACCAATGAAGACACAAGCCATTCAGGCAATAAGTTGACAGGGGAGACTAGGAAAGAGAATAAGTTCTACATCAGAAGTGACCTGGGTTTCAGGCTGGGATCTGCCACTGCATGATGCTGCCTTTATCTTTCAATCTTACTAGGCCTCAGTTTGCTCAGTTTTATTTGACAGAGTCTTAGTAAACAGAGCACTGGAGAGGACATTATTGACTGGGAACAGGGACAACAATGTTTTTTGGAATAACAAAACATACAAATCTTTGCTCATAGAAAAGCCACGGGCCATCTCCCTTTAATAACAGTGGAACTCTGTTACACAGTGTGTTTCTCATTTACTTTGATCCAGGTTGCTCAACCTCAGACATTTGGGACCAGATAACTCCTTGTCATGTGGGGGCTTTCCTCTGCATGGTAGGATGTTTAACAGCAGCCCTTGCCTAGACCAACTGATGCCAGTAGCAAAACCTCCCCCAAAGATGTGACAGCCCAACATGTCTTCAGACATTTCATCCTGCAAGCAAAATCGGCTCTTTGAAGAATCATTATTTAAGTCTAGTCTAAGCATTTGTCTTGCTCCTAAGCCTCATTTGTTTTATAGGAAATACTGAAATCTATAACTAAATGAAATGGTATTAATTTTATGTGCATTTCATAGATACATCTAACTTTTTATAATATTTAAATGAATACCTTAATATGAAATACAAAGGAAGAGTGTTTTAAATCCAATTTTGCCAACAAAGGTCATTAAAATACAAATAATTGAAAGGCAGCATCAAGTGTGTTAGAAAAAACTCAAAACACAGAGCTGGATTTGATTTTTTGCCTGCAAACTCATTAACAGATATTTAAAAAATGTTGATTTTTCCCAATCTGTTTTCCTCATCTATCAAATGAGAATAATAATCTCAGGTCTTCCCTCACACAAGGGGCAATAGATGGATCAATTCAGAGATACACCTGAATGTACAAAGCATTACCAACTTTTATTATTTTGTATTTGACTTCTTTTGAGAAAAGTTAAGTGTGAGCTGACACTGAAATATCATGACTGATACTCTTCTTCCTTAGTCAAATTGTGACAAATATGTGGGCCCCACTCCCACAAGATCTGACTGTGCAGATATTGCTAATTAATCACAGATCTCCTCATGTGACCTCAGAAGTTCCTCCCTGCAAACAATCCAGACAGCTACAAACTAAAGGTCAGATATCAATCTTGGGACCAAATCTGGCATCTGTCCCATTGTTGGAAAATGCTGCCACTTGGCTCTGACTACTTTTAAGACCTGGTCACTTTATACCATACTTTTCCAATAATAGATTAAGACATGGATTTTTTTTTTTTTTACCCATTAGTAGGCAAATCAGGTACAATTGACAATCCAACATGTGTGTTAATTCTTCTAGATTCATAAGCTCTGCTGAGTAGGAAATCTCAGTGGTTCTACCATTAGCACACTAGTTTTCAAGTTTTAGTGGTCATCTGGAGATAGATTTCTGGGAACACCCTTAGAATCTCTGGTTCGTTGGGTCTGCCCTGGAGTTGAAGAAACTGCATTTCTAACATGTTCCCCAGCCTTGATAATGCTACTGGTCAAGGGACCACACTGTGACAACCACTAGTAAAAAGACAATGGCCTAATGAACCTTCTACTCAAGCAGCCAATGACTTTCAGTTCTTTCCACAGCCATGGACAGACCTCAGGAAAAAGCTACATAAAGCATGTGGGATCTCTATGCAACATTTCTACACCCTCCTGAAGCTTAACCAGATTCTTCATGAAGCTAACATTTCCAGAATGTTCTGGGTGTTTCCCCCAAGGCACTGTTCCCCTTTGCTGGTCTTCAGGGACTATCGTGAGTCTGTCAATCAGAATGAGCTAGGGTGGAGCCAACAGCCATTGGCAGATGCTCCTGAGTTTTGCCTGTGACTCATGACAACAACTTGCTAGGGGGGAAGGGAAGGGAATAGTCTGGAAAACACCCTCAATAAAACAAAAACATTCTAGGACAAAGAAAGAGAAGTGAAAATAAAGCCACAATAAAGCCAAAGTCTCCTTATGATCTCAGTAATTACTGTCCTACCTCAATGTTTTCATTGATAGTGGGAAGAAGCCAGAGTTTGAAGTTCTTGTTGGGTATATGCCATTAGAGGTGTCACTTCCCAACTATGATAATTTAAAAGCTTCAAGGAAGCAGATATCACCTACCTCTGGCTTTTTCATAGCTATCGTCTCAGTGATACACATAAGCTTGATAATCAATATTTATCCAATGATAAATAAGTGACTTAGCAAATCCCTTTAGTCTCAGTTTCCTCATTTTGTTAAATAAAATTAAGAATCCATATCTCTCTGTGACATTGTAAATACTCTAATGAACAGTGGCCCGAAATGGTAGGCCTTTAATAAATGGAGGTTGGAATTAATGAAAGGGTATATATCAGAAGATTTTTTTCCTAATTAAATGATCTATTCATTTAACTTATGAGATTTTTTTTTCTTATTTTAGGTTTCTTGTGTCTCATGTTTTGATATTTTTAATAGTCCTGTAGGAGAACAAATAACCTAACAACAATTTAGATTTATGTTGGAATTGTCCCTGTTATCACATTAAGTTAGTCAACTGCACTTTACTATAGCAAAATACTTGAGATCATTTGCTTATAAAGAGAAGTAATTCATTTTTACTTTTTGGAGGTTCCAGTTCAAGAACAGTTTGACCCATTGTTTAGGGCTTCTGGTGGACATGCCAGATGGTAATAGCAGGGAGCACATGGTAGATCAAACTGCTCACCTAATGGTCAGGAAGCAAGAGAAGGAGAGAAAGGGGCCAGGGTCCCACAATCCCATCAAAGACACATCTCTATGACCTCAGAATGCCCAAAAGACCCCACTTCCTAAATTTCTACAGCATCTTCCAGTAGTGCCACTGTTTAACACATAGAGCTTTGGAAGATATACAACATCCAAACATTAGCAGCAATGAACAGAAACTAGATTATTCCCTAGTCATATGCACCTTAGTTTTAACTTTATGACAGTTCTGTTATTTATTTATTTATTTTTTTGTTAACTGCATGGTTTCCAGAGTCTCATTCCCAACCCCATCCCACCCCCAAATACAAGATAGGGTCAAGAAGGAGGAACAGAATGAAGATCATACCAGGACTTTGAAAAATAAAGTAAAATTAGCAAGCCTCTGGGAAATCACATCTCCTAACTGAGGCCATAAAAATGTGGGGATTTAGCTCTTGATCTCACCACTCTCCCTGAAGTGTCTGGAGGATCATGAATCACTAAAAGAGATTCTGTCCTTGAAGTGTCTGAGAAGATCCTCTAATCGCAGGGCTAAACTAGGAAGCTTGCACTTCTTTTTCACATAGAAGACCAAGAGGAATTGCAGCTTTCTCCTGTAAACCGACCCATTGGTTTCTTTATTCAGTTACTTCTTATATATTAATTCATCTACCTTTAGTTACTGGGAATAATTTCCAAGTCTTATCTATTCTTCAGCATCTTTTGCAAAGCAGATCAGTCACCAGGAAAGCCTATACCTAGCAGTTCAGGAACTCCTAGGGTCATATCTCAGATATTTCCAGAAACAAATTCAGTAGGATGGGATATAATACTTTACATCTTCCCCCTCCTTCTCTGGTCCCTTTCAAATGTTTCTGTTGCCTCTGCTTCCAAGTAAAGGTACCATCATCTTCCCCTCAAATCCCCAAAGTACCAAAGCATGAGCTGGTCTTGCTTTCAGTGGCAAGTCCTTTTTCACACAGGTACCAAGTGTTATGGTTTCAGTATGAAGTGTCCCCGAAAAGCTTAGGTATGAAATAATGAAGGGATGTTCAGAGGTGAAATGATTAGACTGTGAGAGCTGAAATCTAATCAGTGGATTAATTCTTTTGATACATTTATAATTTGAATGAGCTAGCTGGGTGGCAACTGTAGGGAGGTGGGGAGTGGCTGCAGGAAACAGGCCACTTGCCCTTGGGGATTATATCTTGCTCCCCTGGCTCCTCCCTCTTGCTCTCTACTTCACAGCTGCTAGGAGCTGAGCAGCCTTCTCTGCCAGGCCCTTCTTCCATGATGTTCTCTCTCGCTTTGACCTCAGAGCACGGAAATCAGCTGACTTGGACCTGTAGGTACCCCTTGAAACTGTGAGCTCAAAACAAATTTTTCCTCCCCTAAGTTGTCCTGGACAGGTATTTTTGTCCTGGTGGTAAAAAGCTGACTAATACACCAAGGCATGGGCCAGTGACTTTTAAAGTTCTCTGGAAAATAGACATTTTGAATTATTCCTCCCATCCTTCTTTTCTCCAAAAACACGACATGACTCTATATGAACTGAAGTGGGACAACCAAAAGCACACTCAGAGGCTTTTTTCCTTTGGAAACCTAATTTCCCTGAGGCTACTCTGTGAGAAAATCTAAAGCTCCTGCTGGAGCAGCCTTTTCCATTCCAAATAATACCTGCCCTCGGCCTTTGAGCCCAGCTCCTGTCTTCTCCATGGCTGTCAGCCACCTCCACTTGTCAACCATGTCAACAAGTGCCCCATCCACTGCCCCATCCAGTGCCCCATCCTCCAGCTGGAGAGCCCACATGTCTCCTTTTCCAGCTGGCATGATCACTTCCTAAGACCTTGGTGTTAATCCCTCCGAGGGCAAGGGATTTTGGGTCTGGTTCTAAAGTTAAGCTTAAAGACTGCCTTAAAATCAGTTAAAAATCAGTTAACCTGTATCAAACACTGCTAGAAATGGTAGGAAATGCTCATAGTGTGCTTACTACCACCATGCCCTGTGGGCTTTGCTTAACCCAGTTCCCCTTATAGCAACCTTGGAGGTCAGAACTATTAATATCCCCATTTTTCAGATGAGAAAACCAAGGAGCAGGGAGGCCAAGTAACCTACTCTACAGTTAGCAAGTGACCTTGCCAGGATCTGAGCCAAAAATCTACATTCCTCACTCTTACTAATTCATACTGCTTCTTACTGTCATTGATGTACTAACTTGTAAAGGGTAAAGCAATTTGTAAGCGCTGTCTCCAAGAATCATCATATCACCTCTATAATCACTTCTGTCATTCCCATTTTAACTAGGAAAGACAAAATCTTCAAAAGTGAAGTCCAATGATTATTTAGAGTAGAACTGAGACTAAAATTAAGTCTGGCTGATACTAAAGCTCATGTCCTTGATCACTGCTCTGTCCTGTATCCACAAATATTTTCCTCTTTAACCCTGTCAGTGACTTTTTACTGAAGGATTTCTCAAACTTAAGTAAGGTAAGACCTTATAAGACATATAAAAGAAAAAAAGTATTTTGGATCCCCACATCGACTTAAATTATTTTTATTATGCTATATGACGATATATACATATAAAACCAGATACGTTTATTATGACTGAAAAAAATTCATTTACAAATTTAATAAAAATAAAGCCAAAAGCCAATAAGATTTCAATGAACATAAATAATATCAAGGCTCAATTCAGGATAAGGATTTCATGGACAAGCTTGCAATGCCACCATAGTATTGATTTTGATGGGACTATTGTTCTGAGCTTGGCACTCTTGACCACATGTCCTATGATAATTTGGCCTATGCAGTCTCCCACTTATTGTCTTTATTCCAAATGCTGAGAAACTACAGTCTACACATCATTTGTCCTTGACATGGCACAAAAACATTTAAAAATAATACACACATTTCTGTTCTCACATAATTAACCCATGATAATGAAAACAGTTTAATTTGAGGCTGATCGGTCTCTTCCATAGGACACACATGGCTAGTCTCTTAACAAATTCCTGCAGGGGATGAAGATAAATTTGATCCAGGAACAAACTTTACTTGAAAGTTAACTAATAGGGAAGTTCTCCTTACATCCCTGAGTCTTACACAGTTGAAACCAGCTAAATAACAAAATAAAATAAAATTAAAATGCTGTCTCAAAAGAGATCTGCTCATCTTAAGAAGGTCCAACAATGCACATTAATGCATGGATATGCACACAGACACACACACATTCCACCTTTTATGTTGTTTTAAATGCCAGATTAAATTCAGTTTTAATATGTCTTAAATTATCAGCTCTGGAAAAAAAGGGAAACAGGGTTTTTTTAAAAAATTAGAAGCAGTTCCACATGCAACTGAGCTGTATGCCTGTTAGTTCCATTACTAGGAAAAAACAGAGGCATTTAATGATTAATGTATTATCTTTGATTTGGTTTCAAAATTGAGTTGCATGTTCTGGCTTCAACTTGAAGACAGAAAGGGACCTAGAGGAGCATCAGGCAGAGGATGGCTATTTTTTTTTCTCTTTGCTGCATGGGAAAGAGTGCTTAAAAGACAAGGACCTAATATCCTGCAAGATGAGCTCATCAAGGGACAGATGGAGACTCCTGAGTGAACAAAGACACAGGGCAACATCATCATTTTCAGGACAAGGGAGTTTTATAAATACTCTGGGAAGACTAAAAGCATTGTAGTGAGAAGGGTTAACTTTTCATGTAGCCTAAAATATAGGAAATTGAGAGGAACTGTACAATTCAAACCCAAGAGGCATTCTATTTTCAAAACTGAAAACATTACTTATATATATTTGGATCATTTGTGTATATTAAATAGTCATGGTAATTTTAATAAGAGCAATAAACATGGATTTGAATTTTCTATGTTAATCTCTAAACAGATCAATTTTTCTGGTCCTTGACATATCAAAAACTGCATCAAGAGGACACAATTAAAATCCCCATTTTTATTGGTGAGGAAATTTGGCCATGAAGAGGTTAAAGAATTGACCCAAGGTTATGAAATTTTTAAATGACACTGCCAGAATCTGAGCTTGGGTCTCTATGATCCTTAAATCTGAGCTCTTAATCCCTACCACCTATTTTGTCTTCCATAAAGCACTCTCCAGGTAATCAAATCCAAATAATATAACACACCCTAGCAATTACCTGTCAAATGTGCTTATACCATTTATGAGAAATCTGAGGTCAAGAGATGACAAATGAATTCTTTAGACTTATATAACTAGAAAGAAAACCAGGTTTCAAATTCCCCATCCGGTGTCTTCCAATATATATATTATTTTTGAAAAATATAAAAAAATTACTTGTATTTCTATGTTTTAGACCACATTAGCTTGCCCAAGTCTGTGGACCCAGTAAGTTTTAATTTCATAAATAAGAAAACGGAGACTCAAAGACATTAAGCCATTTAGTAAGCTCAGAGAGGAGACTTGGCAGCTTTAACGAAGAGTTGGTTGGTTCTTATTTGCTTTATTTTTATTTTTGTAATCATTGAGGTGGAATAAATATAAAAATGTTCTCATCCCTGCTTGTTCTTCAGTTAACAATGGCCAGCCAATGCTGTTTTAGGGTGCAGTGCTGATATTCTAGCAATTTAAGCATAATAACAAGTTTTATTTGTGTTTTAATGACTTTCAGCAGGTTCTAGCAGGTTTCCTCTCATTTTTTAGTAGCTAACAGTCTCTGAAGGAACCTGAGTTTGTGTGTTTGTACTCACCAGGTACTTAACAAAGAGCATGACCAGTTACCTGAATTTGCACAAGACTCAGAATCAAGTTTCTCAGGATATGGAGCTTTTGGTGTTCAAACCTAGAAAAAACTAGGCAAGCTGTGTTAGACTGGTAACCATATTAGTTACCTACAAAGTCCTAACTTACTGAAAGTAAGGCCATAGAGATCTAGTTTTACAAACACCATCCAAGCATCATTCATTCATTTGCTCCTTCAGTTCAATAAACATTTATTTTCTATTCTGCGCAAGACAATTTTGAAGTAGAAATGGCGGTGTAGGAGACAGAATCTGTCTTCAGTGACCACAGTGTAAGCACAGGGAGATAATATAAATTATATATACTGTAACTTTAGACAAAATAATGAAAGTAGTACTGGACGTCCAAACTAACGTGAATGTGTGTTTGTTCATATTGGGGTGGTCTGACTTCCAGGTGGGAGGCATTTTAAATAACTGAAGTTCTCAGCCATCTGAATGCTCCATTTAAAACATTGATAAGATCAGTATGATAAAGGATATGCTGCTTCTATCAGGTGTAATTCTTTATTATTAATTAAATTAATTTAGAGAGATCTAAATTCTAATAGAAAATCCAAACCTTTAAAAGG
This sequence comes from Urocitellus parryii, assembly GCF_045843805.1. NCBI lineage: Eukaryota > Metazoa > Chordata > Mammalia > Rodentia > Sciuridae > Urocitellus > Urocitellus parryii. Next base: position 18,474,597 of record NC_135537.1, on the reverse strand, counting down.
AAAGGCATCCTTATGGGTAAATCAATAACCATGGAATAGTTTCCTAAATATAGTCTCTTTCACATGTGTGTAAATGCAGAATAGAATGATTCTACTTAAACTTTGGCCTTAGCCAACATGTCCTATTTTTTTTTCAGATAAAACTGTGTGTGGTTCTATGCAAAACTCTTGATGGTATTAGTTATGGAAGACAAACTACTTAATGTAACCTTACTACTATTTCTAAGCTGCCACCAAGTTCTTTATAATTGCTGATAAAGAATTAGAAAACAAGTCAAGCAGAAGTGTGATAAACCTATCTGTGTAATGGACAGTGTCCATTTAATAGTGCAGCAAAGAACAAGGACACTGCTACATCGATGTTCATAGCAGCACAATTCACGATAGCAAGATTGTGGAATCAGCCTAGATGCCCTTCAATAGATGAATGGATAAAAAAAATGTGGCATCTATACACAATGGAGTATTACTCTGCATTAAAAAATGACAAAATCATAGAATTTGGAGGGAAATGGATGGCACTAGAGCAGATTATGCTAAGTGAAGCTAGTCAATCTTTAAAAAACAAATACCAAATGACTCCTTTGATATAAGGGGTGGAAACAAGGACAGGGTAGGGAGGAAGAGCTTGAGAAGATTTACATTAACAGGGGTGAGAGGTGGGAGGGAAAGGAAGTGAGAAGGGAAATCGCATGGAAATGGAAGGCGATCCTCAGGGTTATACAAAATGACATATAAGAGGAAAGGAGGGGTAAGACAGGATAATACAAATGGAAGAAATGATTTACAGTAGAAGGGGTAGAGAGAGAAAAGGGGAGGGGAGGGGAGGGGAGGGGAGGGGGGGTAGTAGAGAATAAGACAGACAGCAGAATACATCAGACACTGGAAAGGCAATATGTCAATCAATGGAAGGGTAACTGATGTGATACAGCAATCTTTATACGGGGTAAAATTGGGAGTTCATAACCCACTTGAATCAAACTGTGAAATATGATGTATTAAGCACTATGTAATGTTTTGAATGACCAACAATAAAAAAATAATAATAAAATAAATAAATAAATAGTGCAGCAAAGAGCTAAAGATGTGGCAGAATAAGTTTGGAAGATAAGAAGGAGTTTGGAATGGCTCAACCACCATAATAAATAATGAATTTCTCCCTCCAAAGATTATGAAAATCTAATTTTGAAATCTGAAAATGTGATATCTTATATGGCTTTTTATATTTGAATAATAATCTTGAAACCAGAAAATAATCCTGGATTATCTAGGTCTGTCCAATTTAGTAGAGGAAGCCTGGAGAATCAACATGAATAGTAGGAGATGACATAACAGAGGCAAGAGAGCTTAGAGTGTTGTAAAGAGGGGTCATGAGCCAAAAATTGTAGGCAGAATAGAAGAATATAGCAGTGTGGATTCAACCCTAAAGACACCAAGGAGAGGACACCTTGGTGTTGACACCTTGATTTTATACTCCTCACCTCCAGAACTGCAGGAGAATCAGTCTGCATTGTTTTAAGCCACTGAATGTAAGGTATTTTGTTATAGAAACAGTAGGAAACTAATACTCATTGTATGTAGCCAGTGTCTGACCTTTGAGTATCTGGTGATCTCTGTTAGGAAATTTCAGTGCTTCCTTATTAAGTAACCTGGAGTTGCAAAAGGACTTCCAAAAAAGATAACAAAACATACAACAGCAAGCCTTCTCCAAAATAGAGACACTGCAATCCTGATCTTGGTTGCAACAGACAAATTTTGTTATTGTGGTGCAGGTTCTTCAAGTACTGAGAAGAGATCATACATTAACATGAATAATGATGATTTTGTGTCTACATTCATTAGGTCTATGGTCTGTAATTTCTAAGGAAGATAATACTGGTTTCATAGAATGAATTGAAAAATGATCCTCCCATTTTCAAAGAGTTCATAATGAATTGATATTAATTCTTTAAGTGTTTGGCAGAATAAAAACGATGACATTCGAGCTTTTGCATTTATTTAGATGATTCTATTTATAATTCAATTATTTTATAATAACTACATTCAGATTTTTGTCAGATTGTCTAGTGGAATTATACTTTTAGAAAAGTTTTAGATTTACAGAAAAATTTATCCAATAATACAGAGAATTCCTATATAGCACCCTGTAGTTTAGTCTATTAGCAACATTTTATATTATGCAATGTACATTTAATATGCTTTGTACAATTAATAAACCAATTTGATAAATTATTATTAATTAAACTCTACAGCTTATTTAGTTTTCCTAATTTTTTACCCAAATCCTTTTTCTACTTTACGGTCTCACTGAGGATACTTTATTGCATTTAGTTGTAGATTCTTCTTGGCTGTGACAGTTTTTCGGAATTTTCCTTGTTTTTGATGACCTTGACAGTTTTGAGTAGCACTGGTGAGGTACATTTGTTTTCAGAAAACATTTATATAGGTCTCAGAGTCCAACAGACTTTCAATTTTTTTTGTAAGAAACAAAGATAAAATTTATGCAGGACTTACTGCAGAGGCCTTTATGCAGTAGATGTTAAAAATAGTATCTTAATTCTACCATGCCTTGTATTGTTTGCTATTTCATGAGTGCTCGTATTTTTTACTTTTTAATAATAAATCTGTCATTTTTTAATTTTTATTGCTCGTAGTGCTGGGGATCAATCCCAGAGCTTGGCACATGCTAGTCAAGCACTCTCCTACTGAGTTATATCCCAGCCACCTGGCAACTTCTTTAAACCATGAACAATTAAGTTTTCCTTTACATGTTCTGCAAAGAGCTTGATTCAATGTTGGAGTCATTATGCATGTCCACTAAAAATCTGGTGATGAGTTATTTCAGAAGACTGGAGGTCCTGTACCCAAATTTCTTATGTTACTAGAACTCAGAGATTAATTTCTTTAGGGGAGGGAACTTACATGGCTCATTGACTGCTTATATCTCATCTTGAATGAGTTATCTTAAGATTCTATCTTAAGAAAAGATTTTTTTTATATGATATAAGGGGTTGACTAATTTGCTGGTCTCAATATTTCCCTACTCAATATATCATTATTCTGTCTCCAAAACGCTTTTGGTTCTTGACTGAGTTCAGCAGCTATAAGATGACCATGCACAGGGTGACTTAAATAACAGGTGACTTAACGTAACACTTTTATTTCTAGAAGCCAAGAAGTCCAAGTTCAAGGCCCTGGCAGGCGAAGCATCTGGTGAGGATCCACTCTCTGATTGGTATTTGGATGGCTTTTTTTACTTTCCCCACTTGGTAGAGAACAGAGAGAAAGGAAGTTCTTGTGTCTCTTCTCAAATGGACACTAATTCCATTCATAAGTGTTACACCTTGGTGAATCAATTATTCGCTATTGCTCCCAAAGTTTTTACCTCCTAAAACTACCACATTAGGGGTTAGGGTTTTAACATACAAATTTTGAGCAAACACAAATATCCAGTTCATAACCAGTGTAAATTCAGACCTATGACTTGCTTTGGCCAATAGGATGAAGAAGTGAAGTTTTCTAAGAAGAAGTTAGGTTTCTAAGCCTAAACATGTAAAGGCCACCATTGTCTCCATTTGCTTTCTTCCATTTCTGTCATTTCCATGAGAAGAAAACACCTAGACTCACCTGCAGGTCCCAAAGGAGAATAAGAGACATGTGGAATACAGCTTTTCTAGATAAAGTTTTCTAACCAGGCTCTGCCTAGTGCAGAATCTCCATCAAAGTTCTCCTGGCATGTTGCACCTGACTAGCTAAAAGCATCCACTGCTGGGTGGGTGTGTGTGTGGGGGGGTTGTTGCTGACTGTGGAGAAAATCTAGGAAAATCAGTTTTCTTTTCCTCTACACATATATTGTGTGTCTAATAATAATAAAATTTAATAATTATTGGTCACTTACCATTTGACATACATTTTGATAAACAATAGGTAGATACAGTGGCAAGAAACGTGCGTGTATGTGTGTGTATGTGTGTGTGTGTGTGTGTGTGTGTGTGTGTGTGTGTGTGTATGGTTCATTTCCCCAAAGAAATTAACCAGGTACACAATTACATTTATAATGTGGCAAAATGAATACTATATTAAGGGCAATATACATTGTCTTTGCATGTATCAGAAAACACAGACTTGGGGGAAAAGGAAAAAGCTGAGCCCCAAATGGAAATGCATTGGCTAGACAAAGGGGAAGGGGGCGAAAAGAGAACATAAAATGTAATGGGCAATGGACCTTGAGCTCTTGCTCCATGCCAGCCTCCGCTGTGTGCTTTAAACATATAATCTTGCTGAAGCTTCACATCAACCTTATGAAACTAAAACTATCCAGATGTTGCATATAAAGAAACTGGTGGAGGGTGGCTACACGGCTTGCCCAAGGCCATGCAGGTGACTGGCAGAAAAGCCATGGTTGGAGCCCAACCCTTCCACTTTTAACAAATGCACATTAGTGCCCTCACTCTCTCTTTCTTCAAGTCTAAACTGAAAACACCAAAGTCTTGGTGTGGTGAAAAGAGCAGTACCTTCCCCAAGTTCATCACCACTTTCTTTTCCATCTTTGAAGATGTGGATTTCTTTCTGATTTTAAGGGAAAACACCTTAAACAGCTCTAACACACTACATTCAGAAATAGGCCAACCAGTTGGTATGAGGCCAGATGATTGGTCCCAACATCCTGCAAGTAAGAGAAGATCTGTGCAGATGTTTTGCTGTAACATTGGCCCCCAAACTTCCCACAAGTAGCTCTTCCAGCCAGAGCTTCACTTCACTCTTTGCTCTCAAAAGCCAACCACTACAGTTTCCAACCCCCAAAAGGCAGGCAGAGGATGTAAGTTGAGAGTCCTGTCCACTTAAAAGTACAGTGCCAAGGCACAAGACAAACAAGAAAAGTCCAAAATGCGGAGCCCATCCAGCTACAATTTGAGCAAATTGCTATGAAGTACATAAGCTTTGCTGGTCAGCTGCTCAGCACAGCTGGACTGAATCAGGCTGTAGTCTGGGAAGCCCCTGCTTGCTGCAGGCTGCCTGGGGTGCTAGTCAGAGGTGAAATCTAGTGAGACAAGATCATGATTCAGCATTCCAGCAGAAGCAGCCTGGGAGACCCTTTAATCTAGGAGACATGGAAATATTCTAGCCTACAAAGAAAGGGGCTTTCCATGGATTGCCTAAGAATATGTGTTTATCTGAAAAGGAAAGTAGGAAAAAGCTCTGCTGGTCAAACAGAAAGCAGGTCTGTCCTCTGCACAGTGAGGGCACTGTTCTGACCTCATTCTCATGGAAGAGACACCCATGACACACAATACTTTAAATAACTGACTATTTGCTTCTCATCTGAGATGCATAATGTGCTCAATGAAACGGGCACTTAATAAACTCTTTTTTGAAAAAAAGAACAATTGATTAGTTGCTAGCCAAACATTTCTGTCTCTCACCCTGGTCATACAACCATGAGTAAAGAAGGAAACTTCTCACAGTTACTTCAACGTAACAAGCTCTTTCCAGTCTCTCTGTCTTTGCATATGCTGGCCACTTTGTCTAAAAATCTGCTTTCTTTCTGTTGAAATTCTTTCTTTCTTTCTGTGTAATTCTCAGTCCAGATAACAATGATAGTGCTGCTGCTGACCATGATCGGGGACATAAAATATTTGGGACTGAGTACTCTGTACAGGGCATTTCCCCAAGAACTTTGTGTGAATTATTTTCTTTAGACCTAAAGCCATGTATATGATGTAATTGGTCTTAATTTTCCCCAATTTACAGAAAAGAAAATGCAGTCACAGGAGTGTTTGTTGCCCAAGGCATAAGGTGGGAGTGAAAAAGCCAACTAAAAATGAAACCTACAGACGAAGCCAAGTGTCAGTAAAGAAACCCACAAATGTTGGGAATTGGGACAATTCCATTGGAAAACTGTTTAGTAGGACTTACTGAAGTTGAAAATAATCATACAAATAATTTCACTCCAAGGAACATAGACCATTTAAAAAGGAAAACACAGATTTTTCTTCTAAAGATGAACCAGAACAAACCAGTAATTCCATTCCAGTATATATAAACCCCAGCCTAAGTGTATGTTCACTAAGAGATTCATAGGATCATGTTAATAGCAGTGCTATTTATAATAACCCCAAATTGGAAGCAGTAATAGAATGGTTAAAATCATGTATGCTTGCATAATGGAATAATAGAATACTCACGTGAAAGCCAGATAAGTATGGTGATACAGAAAACCTCACAAATATAAGCCTGAGAGAAAGAATCACAGACAGAAAAGTGCTTGTATGACAATTTCACTCCCATAAAGTTCAAAAGCAAACAAAATTCATTCATGCTCTCATAAGTCAGAACTGTGATTACCCTTGGGACCTACTAGTAACTGTAACAGGGATTTCTAAGATGTTGATAATTTTCTGTTTGCCTTCAGCTATTTGGGGCTGGTAACTGTATTCACTTTATAAAACCTCATCCAAATGGTACATTAAGAAGTTTTATACTTCATGTATGTATGAAATAGAACATATTTTAATAAAAGGTTTTAAAATGGAGAAAAACATTTGAAGTGTGGGCTCTTAACCCTTGAAGCACATAATCAGACTTTAGAAATAATCCTGAAACAATATATCCTGGCACATACACACAAGTACACACACACAAGCTATACATAAACAGTATATATAAAAATTAAACCTCTAAAGACCACAATCCTCCATTACCAATATTATTATTCAAAATCACTGATATTCTATATATAATATATACTATATAATAAATATTATTATATTATACATGTGTATATTTTATAAAATTTTTGTGTGTACACCTATGCATCATGGTCTTCATGTAATTTAAGATATAAAAACAAAGTATCTGTCCCATACTCAGAATCATTGAATGGATTAGAAAATATTCATGAAATATTATGCATTTGTTAAAAATTTTTCTTGGTAAAGGGTTTTGAAAACCAATGGAGGTACATTGTTGCAATGTCATAGATACAAAGCACAACACCATGTGACTTCTTCAATTACAATGACTGAAAAAGTAAGGAGAAAGCCATGTACATAGGGAGAACATACGCCAATGTATTTATAGTGGTTTTTCACAGGTGATGAGATTATGGCCAGGTTTTTTAAGTATTTTTGTATTTTCCAAATTCCATTAATAATCTCTTTTGTCAATTTTTAAGATGTTTTTAATGCATTATAGTTATACATAATATTTGGAGTTTTACATTATCTTGCATTTTAAAAGAAGTTTTACTTATTTATTTAGTGATAATGGGGATCAAATCCAGAAGCACTCTACCACTGAGCTACATCACCAGCCCATTTCATTTTTTATTTTGAGACAAGGTCTTGATGAGTTGCCCATCTGGTCTTGATCTTGAGATCCTCCTGTCTCAGTCTCCTGATTCACTGGGATTACAGAAGTATGTCCCAACTTCTATCTAAATTTAAATGACTTTCCTTGTCAAAACTACCCCCAACTCTCCATAAGTGCACAGTTTCAAAAGATTGTTTTGCATGTAGCCTTTTAAAACACTTAAGAACTTAAAATTATCTGGATTCCACTAGATGGGAGATCCTTGAGTAAAAAACTTCTGTTGTATATATTTTTTTATTGCCAACTGTTATTATAGTGCATAGACAATAATAGTTTGCCTTCAGCTATTTGGTCAATCAGTGAGTATATCTCATTCTGAATCAGGACTGTCTAGAGAGTACTGTATTAGGGCCAAATGTTTAAGGTATGATGTGGCTATGCTGTAGGAAAGGGCAGAACTAACTTTGCTATTCTCATGAACTCATTCCCACCAAAGCAGGCAATTGATTTGCCAATAGGACAGACCTTTGAACTTTTTATGTGTCTGATGACTGGACTGCAAGGCACTTTCTCTATAGCTAAACTTCTCTTGGATTTAAAGCAAGAAACAGGTTTGAGAAGCTGAGCAAAATGTATAGATCTCAGGAAAACACTGTAGAGAGGGAGAAATAAATAGAATCCAAGTATTGCATCCTTTGAAATTAAAGGCAAGGAATGGGTAAAAATGATACTATATTTTAGACTCAAAGTGGTACCCTCCAAAAGAACACAATATATAGTCTTTGTTTCTGCCTTGGCATTCAGGCATTGAATTTTTTTTTCTTTTTTTCTTTTTTTTTTTTTTTTTTTTTTTGCTAAGGATCAAACCCAGGGCCTCTTACACGCCAGGCAAGCACCTTACCACTAATCTACATTTCTAACTCTGAGAATTTCTCTTTCAATTTAATTGTGTGAGTCAGGAGTCACTGGTACCATGCTCAGTAGGTTAACAGCTTGGCATTTGTTCTCTTTTAGCGTTATACTATCCACCCTGTAATATGTTGTTTGGCTCATGACTCATTCATAAATGCTTAAGGAAGCTTTTTAAAAAATAAATAAATAAATAGACAAATAAATAAATAAAGGCAGTCCTATGTAATGGAAATAGTATAGATAGCAGATTAAAATCTGGGCTTAAATTCTGGCTCTGCCCAATAAATTTATAATCATGAGTAAGGACCTTAATATTCTCATCTAAAAATTGTGGAAAATAATATTTTCCTTAGGACTGTTAGTCTGAACTATAAACAAAAAAAATTACATAAAACACCTGAAACAATGGCACACTTTATTATTGTCATCAAAGGAAAGTTATCAGTGTCAATTATGTAATATCATACTCAGAATCACCAGAAACAAAGATTTGGGATGATGGGTGTTCTGAAGTCTCCTTGAAATGCTGTGTCCAGAGCCTTGAGCAAACACAGGGCACCCTGGGTCCATGCAGGGTGTAGCTCTGCTCCCTTCCCTGCAACAGCTCAGCCTAAGAAATGCAGTTCTGGAATGATCCTGAATATGGAAGAACCACAGATACCTTTCCCCAGTTCTAATACATGAAAGTTGCCTAACACAAGAACCACAATTTAGCTGAGACAGCCTATATATAAATGAAAGCCCTGATTTTAAAATAATGTTTTCAGTTTCTATAATTACCAACTCTACATAAAAAGCCCACGAATGAGGTAAACACTAAAATTACAGATCCAAGAAGATTGATTCACACAAAAAAATATTAATAATAGTACCTTTCCTATTACAAGATTGAAATAGTTGTCAAGACACCAATTAAATTTTATCTTTGTCTGGAGGTAGAGAAAAGCTTTAAGGATTAAAATAATTAACGAAAACCTGGTCCTCTAAAAATATCTACTATAAAAGTGATTCTTTTTAAAAAATCCTACCTAAAGTTTTATAATTTAGAATTCTTTTGTGCACAGGAGTATAATAATATGAAATTGTGAGGTCACTATATTCAAAGAAATAACAATGGCTTAAAATGTTCAATTAGTTTAAAATATATACAGAAGAAGCAAACATCATATTCAAACTCCCAATATTTTTACTCTTTTTGGAAATGCATTTTTTTACCTTTTAGTTTTTATAAAATCATATATTCACATGGAAGTACAAGAACTAATATAGACAGATCCCTTACACATTTCACCCAGATTTCACCAATGATATATACTATAAGGCAATAACCAGGAAATTAACATTGATACAATCCTTTACCTTGTTCAGGTTTTACCTCTTTTATTTGCACTCGTTTTTTAGCACGTTTATTTTATCACATGTGTATCTTCATGGGACCTCTAAACACAGTCAAGATTTGGTTAAATCCATCCATGGTGAGACCAAAGCTACTCTTTTATAACCACAGTCACTCCTTCTTCCTCTTTACTAACTCCTGATAGCTCCTTTCTGTTCTTCATATCTATAGTCATTTATTAATGATAATATCATATACATGGGATGAGACAGCATGTAAGCTTTTGAGATTGGATTTTCATATTTAGTGTAATGCTCTTGAGATCTCAATAGTTCATTCTGCATTAATAGACTGATTAGTGTCCCATGGAATTGGAGATAGGTAGCACAGTTTGTCCATTCATTTTTTTTTTTTTGTTTTATTTGTTTGTGTTTGTTTTTGGTATCAGAGATTGAATCCAGAGGTGCTTAAACACTAAGCCACATCTTCATCCCTTGTTATATTTTATTTAGAGACAGGGTCTTGCTAAATTTCTTAGGGTCTCACTAAGTTGATGAGGCTGGCTTTGAACTTGCAATCCTTCTATCCCAGCCTCCTGAGCTACTGGGATTAAAAGCATGTGCCACCATGCTCAGCTTTATTTATCCTTCAGAAAACAATGGGTTTCAATTGGGTCTCTGAACATTTATCTATAGTTTTTGTGTGTGGGGGGGCTAAAGTTTCATTCACTGAGATAAATATCCAATATTATTATAATTATTGATTCATATGGTAGGTACAGATTTAGTTCTCTAAGAGACTGCCCTACATCTTTCCAGAAGGGCAGTGGGTATACCATTTTACATGTCCACAAGAAATGTATGAGTGCATCTTTACCAGCATATTTTTTTATTAATACCTTTCTCCCTTTGCCATTCTGACAGGCATGTAGTAATATCTTATTGTGGTTTTAATTTACATTTCCCTAATTATTAATGATTATGCACATCATTTCATGTCCCCATTTGTCTTCAATATATCCTCTGTTTTGAAATACCTGTTAATACCATTTTCTAATTGCATTGTTTGATATTTTAATGTTAAGATTTTAATTCTTTATATATTCTAGACACAAAGTTGTCAGATATATAATTGGCAAATAGTCTCTCAAAAATCTGTCACTTATCTTTGCAACTCTTCATAGTATCTTTTTCAGGACAACATTATTAATTTAGACAAGATCCAATTTTTCAATTTTGTTTTCATCTTATGGATCACACTTTTGGCTTCAAGCCTAAGAACTCTTCTCCTAGTCCTAGATCTCAGAAATTTTACATTATATTTTTCTAATAGTTCTAAATTTCATATATGTTTATGCTTCATTTTGAGTCACTTTTTGTGATGTTTAAGATGAAAGTCTCTGTGTGTGTTTATTTGCTTATGTATGTATTATTGTTCTGACATCATTATTTCAAGAGATTTTCCTTTTATTGAGCTGCTTCTGTGCCTCTGTTTAAAGTCAGTTGGGCACATTCTATGGGGTTTTCTATTCTCTTTCATTTATCCATGTGTCTATCCCTCCATAAATACCAACGTGGTCGTGATTACTATAGCTTTAACATCAGGTAGCTATGTTCTTCTTGCTTTATTCTTCTCTTGCAAATTGTTTTAGCTATTTTTGACTCAGTGTTTTCTTCATATACATTTTAGAACAATATTTCTATGTCTACCAACAACTTTTCTCAAATTGGCATACAACTGCAGATCAGTTTTGTGAGAATTAATGTATTTACTATGATGTGGCTTCTAATCAATGAACATGACATACCTCTTTATTTATTAATCTTTCATCTTTCTATTAGTATTTTGTGACTTTCAGGATACAAATATTTTGTTTTTCTAGAATTACACTTAAATATAAGTCAGTTTTTTAGCATGATAACAAATGATGTAATGTTTTAAACTTGTGTGTCCCTATTTTGTTGTTGGAACAAAGAAATATGGTTGGTTTTTATGTGTTGATGTTTTATCTAGAAAGCTTGTGGAACTCACATTACTATAGAATTTTCTTCTTTTATAAGTAGGTGTTGGGATTTTCCACACATATCATCATGTCATCTGCAGATGATAGTTGTCTTTCTTCCTTTCCAGTCTGTATGGCTTTTTTTTTCTACTTGTTACTTTATATTTTTTGGGGGGGAGGTATCAGGGATTGAACCCAAAGGTGCTTAACTAGGTTGCTTACAGATTGTTAAGTTGCTGATGCTGGCTTCAAAACTGTGATCTTCCTGTCTTAGCCTCCTAAGCCAATGGGATTACAGGCATGCCTGGCTTCTTGTTACCTTATTATGGTGCCTAGATTTTTCATTACCATGTTGGATGAAAGTGATGAGAATGAACATTCTTATCCTCATAACATTTTAATTTCTTAAAAATCTCCAAAATTAAATCAACAATAAGATATTCTCCAAATGCACTTAAAAGGCACTTAAAATGCACTTTAGTATTTGTTGGGATTCCCTTCCCTCCAAAACTTGTAATCCCATGAGAGGGTATCCTGAAGAAGACAATACTAAATAATGTAAAATGAAGTGTTGTGTGGAATAAAGGTGATTATTAAATGAGCTAAAATTTGTTCTAATTTCCAGAGCCACAAACATTTATGATTATCTAAAGTGTCAGATATTATTCTCAGAATCTAGACTTTTAGAGTGAACAAAAATAGATGGATTATCTGTCATGTTCAAATTTACATTTCACTGAGAGACATAGTAAATTAATATGTAATAATATATTTTTAAATAATTAAAAGATGAGCAACAGAGCAGATGAGAACAGAAATGAGATGAGTGTAAATAATGTTAGATTGTGTCAAGTACATCCTCTCTGAGCAGGTACTGTTTTGGAGTGCCCTTCAATTAAATATGGGCAAAGACTCTGAGGCAGAACATAATTGTGAATGTAGAAACCCCAAAGAGAGTGAGACTTAGGGTATCGTGGAAATAGCAAGAGAGCCATCGTGCCTATAGGGAATGAGAACAGGAAAAGTGTGAGAAATGATGTTAGACAGGTAGGCACAGAATTGGAGATAAAAGGCTCTTTAGACTACAGAGACTATTTTGGATTTAATTTTAAGAGAACGAGAAGTTATGATGGCTTTTTTGATCAGTAAAGCGACTTAATGATATTTACATATCTAAAAGAGCACTTCCTGAGTATTGCTGCACATTATTATTATTATTATTATTATGAAGATTATATTTTCACAGAGTGTTGCTTTCAATGTGCTCTCATAAATGTTATTTCACAGCACTGATTGATCTGTCCATCATCAATAAAAATGAGTAATTTTGATATCTGGTAGAAAAATAACTGTGCTACCATTGGAATTATATGCTGTACAAATGGAATCTAGAAAACAATGTAATATAATCCTATGAATCCTAATCTGATTAGCTCTGTGATATCATGTCAAATTGAATTATTTTAATTTAATTCAAAAGAGACAATATTATGTATAAATTTGTCATTTTAAACAAGCAAAACACCCCATCCAAGTGTTCTTCTGAAGATCTATAATTCTAATTGATCTAATTGATATTTTTGTGGTTTTGGTCTTAACTGGAGAGCTGATATCACTTCATAAAGAAAAAAAAATCTCTCCCTGTAATCTGTTCTTGCACTTATACTCCAGCTACTTCTCTGTTAATATGGGGAATTTATGCATTTCTCATGGCCTACAAGGTGTTCAGAAAAATATCCTGAGAGACTCTAATGGACAAACATTAGAATCTCTGGCTTAGTTATCATCTCACCTACCTGCCCATAATTTTCTTAAATAAAGAGTAAAATCAGATTTATGAAAAAGGAAATCAAAAGTGATCTTTTTTTTTTCTGGTCTCTCCTCTATGAGAATTGGAAAGCCTTTGGCTTCAAGAAACAAATAATCTCACTCGTTTTGGCTTCACTAATAAGAAGGAGGAAGGAAGGCTTATAATAGGAACTGGCCTGTGTAGTATCTCTCTTGGGATAATTCTACTGATATTTACCAATGAAGTTAACAGAAAAAAATTGTAATAGGAAGTGTGCAAAAACTTTATGAAAAAAAGCTGTAATGCTGTTTCTTTCAAAATTATTAGAACAGCAATAGGAAAGAGAAACTTTTTTGAATATTCACTCCTTGTAGATGATGAAAAAGTATTAGTGGATCTATAATTTCATTGCTAGCAATTAGTAGGAAATTGCCAGCTGACTTGGATTCAATAAGAGAGAAAACAGTTTGTTAATATTTGAGTGTTTGATATAATATTCACTAATAGAAACAGTCCTATTTTCCCGTTCCTTAAGAAAACTAGAATTGCCAGACTTAAATTAGAATCCAGGGTGTTTGGTTAAATTTAAATTTGTGAAACAAGGAATACCTTTGAAGCATAAAGAAGTCCTGGATACTACAGAGGACATAATTATACTAAAATGCTATTTTTTAAAATCTGAAGTTCAGAATAAACTGCATTTCCAGTATTTAATATAGCAACTACAGTAAAAATACAAATCCATTCAAAATATAGTAACTGATAGAAATAAAGTAAATAAACTTTCAGTACTTAGTGAAATAATAGTTATGTTGTAGTTCAAATAACAATTAGGTGTATTTAAGACATAGAGAGATTTTGGTTCTATGTAGTAGTTGACTGCTGTTGACCAGAGGGTCAAACTGGGTAAGCAGTCTCTTGTAGACGGTGGTCTGAACAGGGTTCCACCTGTCTGGATGGAATGAATTCTCAATCAACAAGTGCAATGTACCTATTTTCCCTTTTCTATTTTGAATAACAGGATTATCCCTGATGAGTCATTCTGGGAATAGATCTAGGAATAACTTGGAAAATAAGGAAAGAGCCAAGAACCCATACCCCGAAAGCTTTAGCACAGCCACAGAAAAAAATATTTAAGATCATGGCTTGACCACAAATACACAATGCATCAAGTTTTAAGTTTTCTAAGGAAGAGTTCTCATTTTCTGTACTTGTTCTATTTAGACTGAAACCCCTCTGAATTAGTATAAAGGAAGAAGATTCATGTGAAAGCAACCAATTATCTAAAATATGGGAAAGCTCTGCCAATAAGTCTGATTTACAAAGAATCTTAAATTTTTTAATTGAAGTATCATCCTCATAGTATTGGTGGTGACATACAACTGCTTAAAATTCTACTTGTCATGGAATATATACCAGTAAGTCCATATGACAAGCTCAGATCCCACCCTCAAGAAGTTTATTTTTACAAAGATTCTTTTTGGTGTGGTTTAGCTGGCTCATCCTGAGTTGCAAAGGCCAATAGATATTTTTTTAGGAATTTTTCTAACCCTGATTTTTACATAATCACTATCAAAATATAAATTATATTAATTTATACAAATCATAGCAAAAACAAAATTAGTTAGTATTTAAAACTTGTGATTTCCTGATGATTTTACTAGTACTCTGAGGTCCTTTACATTTATTATGTCTATGGTGGTCATAGTACATAATAGTGTGCTCACTTCTCAACTTGATATTCACATTGATAGCTTGAACTTGGACCTGGTGGCAGTATCTACACTACAGAAATGGGAAAATGCTGCAAAGAAGTTGTCAAACACTTACCAGCGGAGCACTCACTGCAATTCAAAGAAATCATTTAGAAACAGCTGTATTGCAACAGGTACTAATATTCTAAATACTAAATGATTCACTTTCTAAATGGTTAAGTCTTGACTGATACTTAGAAATCTTCCAAATAAAAAGAGATAATGAAATAAACTTTTAAAAAACATAAAACTATAAATCAACTGCTTTCCTAAACTAATACAGAATATTCAAAATTTTAAAAAATGCAATGGATATATGTTTTTGCAAATCCAGTTCTTTATTTAGTGGCAATTTTAATTTTTAACTTGAAGGATCATAAGGTCTGTGAAAGGGAAAAGGAAACTTAGGTTTTGAAGGGACTTTTTTTAAAAAAATACTGCATTTACAGATAAAATTGGATCTGAATTAGCACTTTGAATATTAATTCTTTTTGCCTTGAAGAAATACGACATTTTTAACCCTTTCAAAGTGCTTATTCCTTAAAGTGATATTTATTCACTATAATACTATGAAAAAGTTAAATAAGTTCAATTCAACTACAGAGGCACTCATTGCATATTTTCTTGAACATATTTTATGTATTCTAGGTTAATTACTGTTCTTTGAATCAATTTTTGTTTCCTGCTATCTTTCTATTCAGTTATTAAATTTTTTGCTAAATTGTCATAAAACTTACATAGGATGCTTGCTACAAATAGTCAGATATTCAGATTTCAAGAGTTTACTCCCAGTGATTCTGCTTCAAAAAGTAAAATCAGTTAACAGAAACTAAAAGTCTTGTTAGATGGATATAAAAATAATTCTCAACTTAGGAAATTATGGAAATTAAGATGCAATCTATCAATATCAAGTCTATCTCCGGACAAGAAGCTAGAGAACAGAAACGGGGGGAAACACAAGAAAACGATCAATATCCTTCATTTATTCATTAAATAAATGTTGTATTACCATCCA
The DNA here is from genome assembly GCF_045843805.1 of Urocitellus parryii. Classification (NCBI taxonomy): domain Eukaryota; kingdom Metazoa; phylum Chordata; class Mammalia; order Rodentia; family Sciuridae; genus Urocitellus; species Urocitellus parryii. Next base: position 18,458,478 of record NC_135537.1, on the reverse strand, counting down.
TGCCTGTGTACTACTTAGCACTCAGTTTCAGGTGTTGGAATTACAGCCTTGACCAAAAAGAAAGCCTCTCTGCATGATGAAGACTCTATAGAAAAGACTTATAATTAGGCTGGAGTGAGGAAGGGGACAGAACAAGGATCTAAGGGCAACTGAAGTCAAACCAACCTTACGCATCACAGTTTTGTTTCTGTTCATTGTTCAGGGCAAGCTCTCGGATTGTCTGATTCACAGGGTGACTTCCTTGTCCGAAACTTAAGAGATACCGGTACCATAGAGAACCTCTGCGTGTGGTCCTGCAGGGGAGACATGGCCCCCCTCCAGGCAGTTCCAATTACCTAGATAAATGGCAATGGCACCAGCACTGTGCCACATGGCAGCTCTGTGCCAAGGCATGTTCCCAAACTCACCTCCCCTGGCATTAGGAGACCATCTCTTTCTGCGTAGATTTATTCCATTCTGGATACTTTTTTTTTTTTTAAATCTTGCCATCTGATATGGAGAATGAGTCAAATCAGGTGCATGTGTTGCCTTTAGTGCTAATGTTCTGTAAGACTATGATTCTATAGCTTTAGAAAGGTTTTTGAATTTGGAATAATAACATGAACTCCACTCATTCAAGGCCCCAAAGTCCTCCCTAACACCTCCTCCTCTCTTGGTCACTGCTTTCTCTAAACTCTAAAAATAATGTCATCCTAGCTCAGGCAAGAGCAAAGAGAAGGACTATGGAATCAGTTAGAATGGAGAACTATAAAAACAGTAAGTTGTGTAGTCAGCAGTCCAAACATCACCCTCTTGGTGACTGTGGTTGTCTCAGTCCAGGGTGGAATGACAGTCTCTGGTTGTATTCACTTGTGCCCTACTCTATGGAAAGTAATGAGGAAGTAATGCAGGAAAGCAATGAGGAAGGGCTGAATACAACCAGAGGGAGAGGGTATTCTATTATAGGTTCCCACTATTATTCCAATTAGAGCAGAGTCATGGGAGGAGGGAATAGACTGGGAACACTGAGCTCCATAGAGTAGGGCACAAGTGAAAGTTATACAGATAATACCCACCACCAATTTATGAATCAAACTTAGATTATTGTAAGTTGTATTTTGCATGTGTGCACATGAGAACAAACATGTACATGTGTATGTTGACTGCTGAGATGTAATGAATTGGGTAGCTCTCAACAATAGATGAAATCCCATATGAAAATAGGGAAGAAAAGAAAGAGTTGGGAAGAGGGGAGCTGAGGCAGAAATGCAGTTGTATAAATTCAGGCAGGTAATTCCTCGATGAGCTCTCAAAGTACAGGGAGTCCAGATGCTGAATTCAAACAACAAAATTTACTTTTATGTTCACTTGCTAGTAAGTTAGGGCTGCTAATGTCTTCTTTTATGCTCAGCTGGACTGATATTGCAAAAGTTAAAGAGAGTGAAGTTTATTCAACAGAACCGGGGAAGGTCGCAACTGACACTTTAATCCAATCACTTTATTTTCTGATTATTCCATGTGTGCTTATATAGGTAGGATATAATGTGTGTATGTGCATGTGTGTGCATATGTATGTAGGTATATAAATAAATAAATAAATGAAAATTATATGTATTGTATAAAAATCCCATGGCAGATAACAAACATAAATATTACTATATGTTATGTATATTTAACACAGTTCAAGTGTATAGATAGTGCTCAATAATTATCTGCTGAATTGAGCACTGACCTGTTGAAGCCAACATATCATTAGTTATTCTTTTATTTTCCAGCTTCAACTGGTCTAACTTAGTAAAAGTAGAGATTTGTTGAAGCCCTATCTTCACAGGAGCTGTGTACAACACTCCAGCCATTGGCTAGAACTCTTCTCAGTTCCATAGGGCAGGAAAGCAGTCACTCCAGAAGTGGTGCCCAAAATAGAGCCAATGGTAGGTCCTCATGATGGGAAGCCATTAAAACAACCCTTGGAGACCGGGGGTGGGGTGGGGGTTAGAGGGGTGTGGTGGGGGGTAACTTACTCCGAACAATAGAATGAGATCACATAATGCATAGTATCTCCAGGTCCAGTCACTCTTATAATATATGTGAAATTCTTATGTGTATCAAGAAATTTCTTAAAATTCCTTCCTAAAAATCCTGGAAGTGTTCTACCGCTTCTTCAGCTACCCTTCCCACTCTTCCAAAACCTATCACAGATCACCTACACGTAAGCCCATACACACACAGACTCGTACACATGCAATGTAACTTGTAATAGTCTAAAAAAAGAAAAGTATGGTTCTCAGATGAGGGGTGGGGGAGAAAGAGGTATTAGTTTATTTCTGGACTTGAAAAATAGTGTTTTACTGTGTTATAACTTCTGAAGTCTTTTCTCATGAGATATTTAGGATTCATGAGTTTTAAAATTTCACTAGAGCTCATGCTTTTGAAAAAATAAAAATTCAAAGAAAACATTCCAACAAGACCCGAATCCCTAAATAATGACTACAGCCTTAGTGAAAGGGAACTATTTCCATCTCACTCATGTGAATTTGGAGAGTCTACCAAAAAAGGTTAAAATAAGAAAAGGGGGTGGGGGTGGGGCGCTTACTACACTCTAATTATTTGTTTTAGAGGAAAGAATCAATTCAGATGACAGACCATCTACCAAACAGAGCAGCCAACACCGAAGAGTCCTTTGTGCAGAACCCCTTTAGTCTCCTTAGATAAAGAAAGGAAGGAAATCAGAGTTTATTTTAAGGGTCCTATCCTGTCTTCCATCGTAAGGTAAACAACCATTCCGTCTTCTAGCCAGAGGACAAGGTTTTCCGTGGCCCCACACAGCCACGACTCGGAGCCACACTGCATAGCTGCTGCTGGCAGAAGATAAGGAGGAAAGCAAGTGCCCACAGGAGGTTTATTTATTTTATCTGAGACTGCAACTGTCAGGGGCAGGCGGTAAATGCCATATACTTTATTCTGGACAGGCTGTTAACTTCAAAGAGGGGGAACATGGAGAAGAGTCTGGAATCTTCTCACCACCATTAAGCAACGTCCTGCCAAGGGAAGCTGAACTTCTCTAGTGTCTGTGAAATGAAACACACACTCTGTAGGTTGCAGTCTTGCTGGCAGGTAGGTGTTGCTAAGAAGGCCATTGCTCTTTAAGAGGGTCAAGGACTGCCAAGAAAGAAAACTAAGTGCACAGAGGACAAGAGCCGGAGTTTGTATTAACCCTTGGCCCAGGGTATTCCTGGCCTTCATGTGTTACTCACGTCAGGATATTTTAAGAAAGAGGACTGTGTCTTCTGACTGTAAATATGAGTGCAGCAGGTTGAATCGGGATACACCAAATATTTTTCTAACTGAGGGAGACCAATGTAGAATATAGATGCCAACAAGATGACTAAACAGCCGTTTGTCTCATATTTACTCATTTAGGGCTGATGGGAGTGGAAAGAAACAGCTGGTAGGAGCTATTTCTATTGGGAGGCAACAAGATACAGCATGCCAGGGAGATTATTTTAAACCCAAGGCAGATTACTGCGGCAGGTCCTGTATAGAACCCTCCAGCTCCTGAGCAGCCTTGTCTAGGTATGCAGACCCATAGAAGGAAGTGTTAACTGGAACTCGCTGGGGAGGTGATTTTTTGTTTGTTTTTTGTTAGGACACTTTATTTTTGAACTATAACGTATGTTTTGTGATAGGACAGAAAAGAAGCCTATGCATTCAAAGTCAGAACTTTGGTGGCTTTGAGAAGAGTAATGTAAAGAAAACAAAAATATAATGACATGTTAGCCCTTCACGGTGACAGCAACTCGCCCTGTTATAATAATAAAACACAGTCTTCACTTTTCATGTATGATGTAGAACTACTGAGCTGCCCTAACTTTTTTTCCACAAGCAGCTGGAAACCACCTCACAAAAGCCTTCCAAGCACTGACTTCTTCAGTACATTTATTTTTCCATTACTAAAAAAAAAAAAAAAAAAAAAAAATTCTCCAAGACCAGCTCTATTCTTCCTCTACCAGGGAAATGGCTCAACTGTGATTTTCTACAGGAGGATGGTTTCAGGTGATGACATATTTATACTCCACAAAATCTTTTGGAAAACTCAATCTAGAAATGCCAATCTAAGGAAGACAGTTTTCACAGAACTTTAGAGTCAAAAGAAAAGTCTGGAGTCCTTCAAGATCAACATTCTTTTTGATGTGTTTGTGCTCAGAACCTAGCAAACTGCCAGGCACATAATAGGTTCTCAATTAATGTTTCATTGGTTGCCTGATATGAAAGGGTTTTTTTTCCCCCCTCAAAGACTCATAACCTTTGTTCTAATATTAAATTCTCATTATTTTTTGCTAAAGAGGTGGAAGGGCATTATGTGGGTACTGAGTGAAATAGGTTCTGGATGTCTGGATTTTTTTGTTCTTTCTCTCTGGTTTCTGTTTGTTTATTTTGTTTTGTTGCTAAATCCCTGTTAGTTATATATTGCCATAGTTAGTTGATATGGTGGTGGTTAGGTTCTGTTCTGTTTGTTTTATTTTGTTATCTGTTTTTGTCTCCAAAGGTGTAGTATGGGAAAATACAGACCATGCCATTTCTTAACTACTGCATCCTGATGCCAGTTCCTCCCCGTTGCCCCCACCCCATGCATGCACAGAAATGTAAGAGTCTGCCATCCTGGGCAATTCAGTCACCTGCCTTTTCATTTACCAGTGCACCATGAAATTTGACTCTTGAGCAACTCCAAAAAGCTGAAGAAGCTTTGAGTCTTCCTATCTTCACCTCCAACATGTCTTCAATGGTATTTTAGTCCTGTGCTTAACATGGCTTTACAGAGGCTCTTTCTAACCACGGATACATTGCAACCTCATAGAGAAATTAAGGGATTTGACTGATGTCTCACAGAAATTATTATAGAACTAAGAGGAGGACACAGGTTTCCCAGCTCACTGTCTGCAGCTGGAGTCAGTTATCCAGGAGATGTGGTAGACAAAAGACAGTGTTAACAATAATGGCATTGTGCCATAGGGCCTCTGGTGTCATAAATATCTATTATGCTTCTCAGTGGAGTAAAATGGTGCCAAGACATATACATAACCTCTGCACAGAGGCAATTGGAAGGCAATGATGTAAATGATGCCACCACAGATAAGCTGTAGAACAGAGAGAGATTGATAAGAGAGCCAGGGAAATACCAGAGTGGTGGTGACCTGAGAATTTCTGATAGGTGAGAGCTTGAGCAACTGAGTTCTTGATAACAGGAAAAAAAAATCCACTTAGGCCCCCAAAAAATGGTGTTTCCCCATAAATACCATTATCTCTTATGTCGTGTTGCAGACAAAAATGTCCTTCTCTTCCTATTATCTGAGTCCCATCTTTAGTCAAGATTACAGCTCATCCCCTGAAGCTTCCTCTGAGCTTTTCAGCCCGCGATTTTCTTGTTTTGAAACTTTCATCTGTGCTATGAATCTGCTTTGAAATATATTTTAAGAATATTTTGCAGCCTTCTTCTCCAAATGAAATGAAAATCCCTGGGCCTTCCATCTATGAGTGTTTCTCAGTTAAACACCGCTCAACGCATCTGATAATGGACTGTCTCAGGGTCAGGGAGGAAAGGCATGAAGGAGGAGGCATGGAACATTCTGGATGTGCTCAGAAGCACAGGGCCTGTGTTTACAGTCTGGTTTACTCTGCACTCCTCACGGCTCCATGTTAAAAGTCAACCATGACCATGAGGGCTTTGTCAGGTATTCTTGAATAACTTGGGAAGTTATTTTACTACTGGGATAAGGGGGTATAAGAATCTCAGTCAAAACCAGGAATCAAAAAAAAAATAGTTTACCATAATATGTAATGAGTCCAAAATTAGAAAACAAGGCTAAGAAAGTGACATTTCCCCTAATTTTTAAATGTGCTCTTTAAAGGAACAATGCATTATATATTTTTTAAATGAATGTCCCCTATTACAAATGTAATCTATACTATTTATATAAAATTAGATTAAATAGGAAAATTTTTTTAAAGTTGTTTAAAGTACATATTTCTCTGTTTTTTTCTATGCATGAATTTTTTTTCTTATTTGTTTCACATAATTGGACTTGGCTATTTTTCATAATATTTATTTCTTTCTCATTACAAAGGCAATAAGTCGTCATTGCAGAATGTTAGAAAAATGTAAGAAAACATTTAAAAATGTAAGAAAACATTTAGCTATGACTTTACAACCTACATTTAGTCACTTATTAATTTTTGTAAAACCAAACAAACAAAACAAAGCTATAGCAATTAGATCATGCAAATTAGACTTGGAGGGGGAAAAAAAAAAAGATGTACTCTATTCTAGGTTTGTGTGGATCTGTCCTGTTTAGACTCAGGTAGCCTTCTCTGAGAAATGTACTGTTCTCCCCTCCTGCTTTTATCCATGGCCCCTGATGAATTTTCTCTGGCAGAGAGAAGGAATCATTTTTTACTTCTCTCCTAGAGCACCCTATTTAGATTGCACATCACTTTCCTTGGCACAGAAGCTGGAATTTAACCTGAACAGAGGCTACTGGAGAGCAGTCACGCAGTGTGTGTTTGTGTGTGTGTGGAGGTCTCCCCTCTTGTTCATGTACGGTGCCTCCCTTCTGGGGCACAATCTCAAGTCTCATAGTTAAAACCTGTGATATGGACAAGTTCTCAACTTTGACTTTCTCAAGCCTAAAGCAGAGTTAATAACACAATAATGCGCACAGTATTGTGCCACAGATCACATGCATCATACATGCAGGCTCTTGGAACCTTGCTTGTCCTAGGGTAAGCTCTGGAAATATTAGGCGCCATGGGGGGTTCATTCCGCAAGCTCTAAGGCCAGTATTTCCTTGCCATTGTTCAGTCATTAGGATGAGATGATATTTTGATATCTCTATGTGAGCTATAAGGTCTAGCTCTTGGCATTTGCCTCCAGACTTTTCTTTTGTATCAAAAAGATAAGTCCTGACTAGACTCACAGGAACCCACATAGACCTGGGCTCCACCTTATCTCAGACACCTTATCTCTTTGTCTCTGCAGGCCCACAGGAGAATCTCATTCCTGTCTCTCAGCTTTGCTCTCCAGGAAACCAAACCCTGCCCAAATCCCAAACTTTCCTTCTATCCTGCCTTGAATTATGCTAAGCACTTACTGTCTGCATCCATGATTTTTGGACATGACTTTTTATGGCTCTTTCACTTTGTTTGTTATACATCAGCCTTGGTTTTTTTCTGAACTGAACCAAAACATCATTGGGGATAAGGTCTATGTTTTTCTGAAAGACCTAACAAAGAAGAATTGTTTTATTTCTATTTTTATTTTTTTATTTATTTATTTTTAAATTTCGAGACAGGGACCTCCTAAGTTTCTGAGGTTCTCACTAAATTGCTGAGGCTGGCCTCTAACTTGTGTCTCCCTGTCTCAATCTCCTGAGATGCTGGGATGATAAGTAGGCACTGTGCATTGAGCTTTTTATTCTTCTTTCCATCTACATTATAATATGAATGTTTCCAACATTAATTATAGGCTATGGAGTCATGTAGGTTACTAGATTTTATATAGTCATATAGGTTATAATATTTTTAAAAGTCATACTCCTATGGATTGTTATAATTTTACCATCTCCCTGCTATTAAATATATGGGTTCTTTTATTCTTTTCTCTTATAAAGAGTGCTGTGAAGAATGAGGCTTCACACCTGCATGCTTGTCAAAATCTCAACATCTATTCAACACAAATTCCAAGAAATAAAATTACTGGGATCAAGTTATAAATATCTGTGCTAAAATTTTTGATGAAGACTGCTTTGTCTAGAGTGACTTCAGAAAAGATTACAGAGATTCACATGTGGCCATACTTTCAGATAATTATTATTTTTAAACATTTTTAAGTGGGTAGTTAAAAGAGGAAAACAGTATTATTTTTATTTGCATTATTTAATCATTGTAGTAAATATTTTCCAAAGTGTACTAACTGTGGGTATGTCTTCTGTGAATTATTTCTTAAGGTATTTTAACCGTTTTCTATCATAATTTATGTGTTTTTAATGTAGCAAAGATACTAACTCTTTGCCATATTTACTCAATTTGAGTAAATATTTCCCATTAAAAAAATTTATTTAGGATGTGTTAGAAAATAGAAAGGATGCAATTTTACATGCAATGAATTGTTCTTATTGGACTTGTATAGATTGGTAAGCTTTGACAGATGTGTAAACTCACAAATACACCACCACAATTCAGATATAGAAGCTTTCTGCATCAACCCCTCTGTAGTCAGCTTCTCCCTGATCCCAGACCCAGAAACTGCTAGTTTGCTTTCTCTTGGTTGGGGTTAATTTTGCCATTTCTAGAATCTCAAAAAAAAAAAAAAAAAAAAAAAAAGAACCCAAGTTTTGGGATCATAGTATGATCTGGTCCTTCATCTCTTCCATTTAACACCTGTGTATTTCCATAAACTTTTAGAATCAATTAGTCTATTGTGGCCAAATAAATGAGAAAAATAAAAAAGTGTGCTATAATCTTTATTGGGATTATATTGAGTTGTAGGTCAATATAATTTAAGAGAATTAACATCTCATCAATATTGAATCTTTCAATCTGTGTGTATAAAATACCACTATTTATTTTGGGTTTCCATATCTTCTCTTAACATTTTATGTTTCCAGTGTATGTTTTAAGTGAACCTTGTGCTTATTTTATTAAAATAATTCTTATTTCATGATTTTTTTAAAAAAATTAAACTGTTTATTTCTAATATGTAGGAATTACCATTAATTTTCATTTATTAACCTTATTCCAAAGCATTTGCTGAATTTGTGTATTAGTTATAAAAAAAAGCTTTATAGATTTCTTAAGCTATTCATCTTACATAATATGGTCATCTGTAAATAAATACAATTTTTTTCTTTTGAATGTTGTACATCTTGCATTATGTTGCTTGTTTTATTACCCTGGTTAGGGCCTCTGGTACAATGTTCAGTAGAATGATTGATTGTGAAAAATCCACTTCCTAACTAAAGGTGAACCATTCAGTTTCTCATAGTTAAACATAATTTAGATTTATTGTGGGTGATATTTTTCACATTGAGGGAGTTTTCTTCAATTTCTGGTTTGCTAAGATAGTTTATCAAAAATGTATAAATACATTTTGGCCACTATTATACCTTGAGGCTACTATTATGATTATAGCATTATTTTTCTCTTTTATTCTTTTTGTATGGTAAATTACTTGCAGTGTTATTTGCAGCATTTTTCATAATATTTCTTTCTTTCTCATTACAAAGGCAATAAGTTGTCATTGCGGAATGTTAGAAAAATGTAAGAAAACACTCAGGACAAGTAAAAATTTAGCTATGACTCCACAACCCACATTCAGTCACTTGTTAATTTATTTCTGTAAAAACAAACAAACAAACAAAACAAAGCTATAGCAATTAAATCATGCAAATTAGACTTGGTGGGGATTCAGCCTGCGAGTTTCAGCATAATATATCTTTTTCTTCTTTGCAGATGCACTGGTCTTCTGGTTTCTGATGTGGGGACAATTGTTTTGCTTAGCTTTACTAGTTTTGAAAGGAAGATCTATCCAGATGTGATATTTGCCAACAAGCCTCTCTGAAAATTGCCCTTGGCTTCTCTCACTGCCCATTTGGCTGTAAGTTCCATCCTCTGTTCAGATTAATAGCTGGGGCAGGAAGGGAGGGAAGGGAGGATAGTTTGATGTGCTTTATGTCACCATTTTCCAGGCATGCATTCATTAGCTTTAACTTTGCCGACTTGAAATGGGCTTCTATCTAATCCCCAGGGTCTGATTCTTTATCACTCTGTGCCTAATTCCCAATGTTTTCTCTTACCAGACCTTTGGACTTTTCCTATCATTGCATTGCTCTGTCCCCTACTTAGCTGACTTCCAGTTATTTGGGAGTCAAAACTCCCTGGATGCAATGCTTACTGTGTTGTAGAAAAGAGATAAGGATGGTATAGTCTATGGATTTGTGTGAAGCAAAGCACTGTAACCCCAATTAGAGGACCCAGCATTAGAGGAACAGCAGCCTAATCTTTTCTTTTTGTTCATAATTTAAACAAGAATTGAATTCAGGTCTGTTGACTACAATGATCAAGCTGTATACTAAATGCTGCTTCTAGAAGCTGATCCATTGCCTTGAAACCTGAAACCAGAAAATTCCCACCTCATTTGTGGCACCAGATACACAAAAGAGGAAGATGTTTGTTGCTGTTAGAGATGTAAACGTTCCCATCTGAAATAATAGCATAATTCATGTGATTAATTCTACAGTAGAGAAAAAGTTCAGAATAAAGTTTTCTAATACAGGTACCAGACGATCATTCCTGTAACACAGTCAACCCCTCTATGTAGAGAACACTATAGAGACGGAGTGTGGGGGGAAAACAAGAGCTGCAGGACATTAGGTGTGGTCTGATTCATGCTGAGACTACAGGCCATCACTCCCTTTGGTCTGGACACTACAGTCCTGTTAATTCAGCTCCAGATCAAATTATGCTCTTGGCAGTCTCAACATGCTGGTGAGTCATGTTGGGCTGGCAGTCAACTGAAATTGCTAATCCCTCTCACACGTGCAGCTGTTTAGCTGAGTCTCCCGGATCCTGGCTTGGTGCAGTGCTTATGAGAACTTGCATACTGTGTTTTCATGTTTCTAAAATCATTTCATTTACAAGTAAGTATGGGAATTTCATATACTGCATAAGCATTGTGACTCAGGGATAAAACAAGCTTATTAACTATTATTAAGTCATCCTTTAAGACTAAAGGACCAGATAAATCAGAAAGATGCAAAATGTTAGAATAATGTCCATCTCTCCATCTTCCCCAGTTTCTCATATCTAATAAATTAATTTTCTCTTTCTGTCCTTCTAAATGCAGACATTACACAAATGCTTTGCATCCATATTTTTCTCTGTAAAGATCCCAGCTGAGGAGCTCAGGGAGATTCTTACACATGAGCAGAGGGGCTCAGAAGGCCCATGAAGCTGCTCACTTACACTACCTCAAACTTGGTTCCAAATGACTACATGTTCCCCTGGGAAAGATGACCTCCTCCTCCAAACTGGCTAGGGCCACATGAACTGGAAACCATTTTCTGAGCATATGCTACATTATTTAGGTTTAGGCACTTTTTTATATATGCTATTTTATTTCATCATTATAGCAATTTTGTAAGTTATATATGATTCTCTCTTTTAAAGTGAAAGAACCAGTACTACAGGGAGAATAAGAGTATTATCCCAGGTTACCAAAGAGAAACCAAGAAGCTTGGATTTGACCCTCACACTGTCTGGGTTTAAGACCCAACCTATTCAATGAGCCATGTAGACATACCTGTCAGTGCACAGAAAGAAGCCAGCTCTGGGAGAAAAGTTGTAGGGTAGAAAAGTGACCAGACATATGCACTAAGGGAAGATAATAAGGGTGTGCACTTACTTTGGTTTTAGCTTCTAGAGCAATGCCTAACTTATATGAGGCACTCAGTAAATCACTGCAAACTCATAAATTGGAAATTGTCAGATATTTGCGATATTACTTATTAAACTTAAAACTTTCAATTAATCAGCAGAAATTTATTACAGCCATCTGATTTGGTGGCAGTTCAGTAGACATGAACAATGTTCTCCAACTTAATTAAGTGCCAAGGTGTATATGATATTGATTGTTAATGCTGTGTGTATTTAGAGATGGGGGAATCTAGGGGATTTGGGGGGAAAGGTGTCATTGAACACACAGTGCTCATATGATGTCATCCTTGAAGGAAGGATAGAAGGTTAGTAGCTTTCGTGGAAGGAAAGCATCATTAGGAAGGAGGTCACAGATCTCACAGATGTCTGGGGGAAAAGAGAAACTGAGAAAAAGGAGTAATAAGAAATGATTTTAGCAGTAAGGGTTGGCTGCTATAACAAACAATCTGCAAATTTATAATGCATGAAAGGATCTTATCAGGAAGCTCTTCAGAATTGGATCCAGAAGGGCCATACGTTTCCATTCTCATTTCATTGTCTAGAACTCAAAATTTTGAGTAATAATCAGAGGTAGTAAATATAGCCTGTGTATACCTAGGGAGAAGGGAATGTGGATTTGGTGAAACGTTAGCCAGTTTCCATGGAAAAAATGAATGGACTTGGAAAGCAATAACAGACAACAAACACACACACACACACACACACACACACACACACACAGCTGAAGATTAAGAGAACTGATCTTTTTATGATTCCATTTTATTAATTTAAAACAGAACTATTAACCCTCACTACATGCTCATAGGGTTATTTAAGAGAGTCAAATGAGATAATAAATATAAAATTGCTCTGAAAAACCAAGTGTTTTCTAATTATTTTATTAGTAATGGGGTAAACTTCTTGGATGCCAAGAAATTCCTATACTCTAAGTATGTAAAGAGTTTAAAGGATACAGAAAAAGCTGGACCCAATGGCACATGCCTATAATTCACAAGTTGGAGGCCAACCTCAGTAGTTTGGCAAGATATTATCTCAAAATAAAAAAAAATTAAAAGGACAGGGGATGTAGCTCAGTGGTAGGGTACACCGGGTTCAATCCCCAGTACTGCAATAATAAAAAAAAATAGCAGTACATAAAATACCCAATCATCGATTTTGGAGTTTTGATTGGGACAAAACAGGAAATTATCCTTTTAAGACAACTCCCATTGATCCAAAATTTTATCAGCTGTGTATTAGTAACTAGATGAATCTTTGTTGAGTGAATGAATAGTGCCATATTCTCTTAATACACACCCACACGAGTGCAGATAATATGTACAAAAGGGAATTCAAAGAGTGAATATATAGAACAGAAGGAGGGAGGGTGGGAGGTGCTATTAATTAGCGAGGTAAGGGAAAATATGAGGAATTAACCTTTTTTAAAAGTTTCTTTTGGAAAATCAGAGTTAGAATCCTAGACTTTGTAGGGTCATTAAAAACTAGCAAGTTAAATTGAAGACCAAAAAGAGAGCAGTCATGACAGAGCCAGACCCAGGAAAACTCCTGATTTATGGTCCATTAGAGAGGTTGGGACTGGGGAAGTGTTTCTTAAGGCAGCGTGAGGTGCTGTAGGCACACCCTGTACACAGCAGTGCACATCCAGGAATTTCTCCTGAGCCTGCGGGGTTTTGAGACAGGATCACACCTTAAAGTAGAGCTGGGTTGCTGGGTCATTTCTGAAGGAGGGAGTGGGCTAGTCTGAGCAACCACACATCTGTAAACGTGTCAGGATTCTTAGGTGAGTTGCAAAATTGATGACCTGATTGTGAATTGAGAGTCAGGAGACCTGACTCAGACTTCATGCCTCTGGCTACCTCTATGACCTGAGCCCTCACTTTCTGTCTGTGCTACACTTCCTTGCTCATCTTCACTTTGTAAGATAATATCAGGGAGTAACTGACCAACACAGTATCTTTTGGGCTGCTTGTATTAACTGGAAAATTAATCCATACACAACATTGCTAGTACTGCTTCCCACAGTGTACACACACAAAGTTGGAAGGCTATTTATCTAGTTTAGACAAGACAAAATGTCCATGTGAATTTGGAATGTTTTCATTAAAATTTTTATTAAAAGGGGCACACTGATGGATCTTATATATGCTAACATGACATTCCAAACAAATTAATAATGATGATAAAAAGAATAATGACTGCAATTCATTGAGTGTTCCCAGTGCTAATTTTAATAGCTACATCATCTCAATGCTTTCACAATAAATCTATGAGCTGGGCACCTTGCATTTTAAGAAACCAAAGGTTCAAATAAGTTTGTGACTTGAGCAACATCACACAGAGTGGAAAGTAGGTCCCATCTGGATCACCAACCTCATATTCAAAACACAACACCATCATGATCCTCCAAACACATCTAGATTTAACAATTGGTAACATTTTACCATATTTTCTTTATCTTGTTTTTAAAAAAAGAAATATCAGATATCATGAAACTTTACTGCTAAACATATGGTATATATTAGTAAATATCTCTGAAAACTGAAGAAATTCTCTTCCTAGATGACAAGATCATTATCGTACCCAATGAAGTTTATTTTAATTTCACCAATATAGTCTAATTTTATCTTAGCTCATATTCAGCTTTCTCTGATTGTCTCAAAAATATATTTCACATTCACTTTCTTCAAATCTGGATTAAATCAGGTTCATTTGCATATAATATTTGCTCACTAAAATATCTTTTAATCCAGAAAATTGCCTCACTTCTCCTCCTCCTTTTTCATGACATCCGATTGTCCTACTGGAAAACCTTAGGCAGTTGTTCTGAAGATCCTGACCTTTCAACTACGGCAGAAAGACACACTGATGAGGTGAGCTATGAGTCAGATCTTGAGACAGACTTACCTGAAAAAGTGAAAAAGTACTGTGACCATATGACGAGTTCATTTTCATGTAATGGGTATCCACCCTATGATTGGGCAAATTTCATGCAGAACACATGTTGGAGAACTCCAAGCTTAGTAAAACAGTCCCTCCTTCAAGGAGATAAAATGATGCCCCCCAAACTGGAACAGTGTGAGAGGAAGGGTCAGGAGAGGTGTCCTTGAGAAAGTGTGCAGAAGTCTGAGCTGTGCCTTGGAGGGCAGAGCAATTTTGATGGTTGAAACAATGGAGAGATCACCTTAACTTAGTGTTTTCATTCATCAGTGAATGAACTGATCCCTTAAGCACTGAGAAGACAAGTGAGTCAATCAGATTAACAAAGTGGTATCCAATCTCTAACCCAGTGAAGATTTCATTTCCCTATCTTAAATTGAGTCAGATTTAGTGTCAGAATGGCCTATACTAATTTTCTGAGCTGCTTTAACAAAGTATAAAAACCTGGGTAGCTGAAAACAACATAATTTTTTCCCTTAAGTTCTGAAGGCTATAAATATGAAATCAAAATGTTAGCAGGACCACGTGCTTTCTGTTGGATGGAGGGGAACCTGTTTCCCTATCTCTTCCTAGCTTTTCATGGTTACTGGATGACATGTTTTTTGGCTTAGAGACTATAGACCCTTCCTCTGTCATCTCAGGACCATCTTCTCCCTGATTCTCTTATAAAGACACCAGTCACATTAGGTAGACTAAAGGGCCATCTACTTTGGAATGTCCTTAACTGAAGGTACATCTTCAGTGGTCCTGCTTCCCAATAAGGCGCACATTCTGAGATGCAGATTAATGACTTCAACACTCTGATATATCTTTGAAGTTACTTACATAAAAACCTGCAGCTGTAAAATTAAAATGTGTGCCTTGGGCTTAGCTTACTTAGAAATACTGACAACCTTTCTTCAAACACAATTTTCTCATGCTCTGTTGAACTACACACTCTCTGGGGGCACATGGGATTCTATAACTCTAAGATTAATGAATTTTTCTGATATGTTCTTCTCTTAATTTTGACTATTTAAATATAAAAACACATTTTATGATATCTTGATGGACCTATCTTATATTGTACAAACATAAGTTGATAATTTAAAGAGCAACCTCTTATTGTAATTTAATAACAAATGTGTGCGTTGGTTCATTGAGAAATAACTTCTGGCTGCTTGTAGGTTTCTTGGCAACCTGTAAGCTATTTTTACCTACAGAAAACTAAAGAGTAACTGAAGGATATTTAAAACAACAGAGACCCAACTGTTTGTAATTATGAGTCTTTCCCTGTGTTATGTCTTTCTGGACAGCTGCCTCTGTTGTACCAACTCAGAGCCCTGTGCTCACCAGGTAGATTTTTTTTTTTTTTCAAATGCCCTCTTGGCAGGGCATGTGGACACGGTCAGGCAACCCATGTCCCATATTTATGAGAAGTTCAAGATGCTTGTCAAAGGAGAAAATTGTGCAGCAAGTGGTGGGGGTGATCCCTATGTTGAGAAATCTATGCAATTTATTTCAATTATTTTCCATAACCAATTACTGAGTTCCACCACAGTCTCATGGCACCATGGGTCTGGATTAAACCCTGGGTCGGTATTCCTTTGGTTGTGTCACATCAACTGTTCTCTTAGCCTCTTTTATGCTCAGGTTCATGGTTGGTAAAAATTGAAAACTAATACACACCCTTCAAGTTTAGTGAGGAAATCAGCTGGTATAGGGCCCAAGGTGAAGGTCAATGATGACCTTGGGAAATGATGGTAGAGAAAGTGTTGCTTTGACCCTTTTCCAGGTGTGTGTGTGTGTGTGTGTGTGTGTGTATGTGTGTGTGTGTGTGTGTGCATGCGTGCGTATGTGTGTGTGTGTGTGTGTGTATGTGTGTGTGTGTGCGTGTGTGTGTGTGTATGTGTGTGTGTGTGTGCGTGCGTATGTGTGTGTGTGTGTGCGTGCGTGTGTGTGTGTGTGTGTGTGTTGTCTTATGTTCTTTACACTGTCCCCAGGGGCCAGGGATCCTAGGGCTCTAAATAGAGAGGAGTTTCACTTTAATACCATCAGCTCAAGGTGACAAGATACCCCACTGTCTTGGATTTCTACCCTCAAGAAAGTGACATCTGCTTGAGAAGGACAGAAGAATTTCTCTCAAACTTCTTCATTATTACCACGAACACATTTCCATGACTTTGTATTCTCATTTCTCTCATCAATAATAATCACAGCTAGAATTTATTAAATGCTTGCTGTAATAAAGGCACTGTGCTAAAAACATTTTTGAGCTTATTGAAGCCTCGTTGTGACCCTTTAGGGTAGGTACCAGACTTTTCTTTCCAACTAGAAGAAGTGTACGCAGAGGAAGCACCATCACACTGAGTTAATCCACATGCTGTGGAGCCCAGTTAACCAGAGCTAAGCTCGCTGGGTTAAATCCCTTCTCCACTGCACAGAACACTAGTTGTGTCCCCTGGCACATGTTATTTAATCACCGTGTTCTTTTGTTCTCAATAAAATCGTAGTGATAATTATGATAAGATTACCCGTTTTGTAGGAATATTGTGACAATAAATGATTTGAAAGCATATAGTGCTTCGAATACATCTCATACAATAAGAATTCAACAAGTGTTTGCTCTTTATCTCCATTTACTAAACGAAGAGAGGCTCAGGGGAGCTAACTGACTAGATTGAGGTTATTCAAGTTTTGAATAGAGCCAAGATTTAACCATAGGCAATCCAATTCTTGCAGCTTACATTTGAAACCTCTATGCCGAATATCTAAATAGATTTTAATCTCTAAACCCATCAAGCATTGAAGAGCTGGCACGATGCCATCTAAATCTATGGGTCAGGGGAATGGCACAGATGACAGGGGCTCTCAGAACATCACTATGGGCTGGAGTGAAAGTGAAATACAACTCTGTTTGGAGATTTCCATGACACTCTCCAAACAGGGTGGAGACACACTGATTTAAAACCCTCTAAATCCTGGAGATTGAATTGCATCAAAGGTCAAGAGCAGGAATACGGTCTCTCACTTGTCTTTTGAAGCCTGGGTTCAGTTGGAGTTTTAAAGGGAAAAAAAAAAAAAAGAATTCCCCTCTGCCTTCTCTTTCCTCTTGGGTTTGGGAGACTGAACCTGAGGACAGCCTGTTCTGAGTGTGGGTTGAGAGCAGAATTTGGTCACCCAGGGTGGTTTAAGTTTCTGAATTGAATGTGGAAAAGAGAGACAATGACTGGGCTACCCAGCCTGGTCATTGGCTTGGGTGTTGAAATGGAAAGATACATCACATCACATAATCCTACCTGGATACTCACCCCTGCCTATCACTTGAATGTATTTAGCACAGCTGTGGCTCAGTTTTGACACTTGAGTTTAGATGATAAATAAAAGCGGTGCCTCCATATTTTATAAGAACAAACACACACCATTTCCCTCTTTGTTATTTTTTATTATGTGCACAGGCTTGAGCCAAGCTTTTCTGGGCTTTAGAAGTGTTTCTTGTTTTGCTTTTTTTTTTTTTTTTCCTCCTCAAACCTGGCACCCTGAGTATTGCATGACAGAGTTGATTCAGAAGCAATCTACAAGCCTTCTACTTGGGGGACCCCGCCAGGCCTAAATGAAAACCATCATGGTGAGCCCTGGGGGAGCCTAAGGTTTGAGAACAAGCTTTGCAAGGAGGGTGGGTTGCCAGGGACCCTCCTCTTTGTTACAAGGAGCTCAGGGTACTTAATTAGGTGTCCCAGAATGTTGTGTTCTCTGTGAAGCATCCAGAAAGCTGGATATATTGCATGAGGCTCTGTGACTTTTTAAATTGTGGCTTTATTTTCATTCCAAAAATTAAGTCAGTTAGTGAGGTACATTTTAGAAAACCCCCTCTCTTTAGCAGTGAACTCTGAACAAATAAAACTCCTGTCAGCAGGGCTTGTCAGATAGGGTTATTCCTCCCTTGGATCATGCCTCCTTCACTTTCACTGGCTTTTTTTCCACAACCCCTAGCCTGGGACTAGCTCATTTGTCTCTTTATTCAGACACCTAGTTTAGTGTTAATTTTTGTACACTGCTTCTGGAGTTCTGGTCCCCAATGTGTGATTCATCTTTGGGGTATATGAACATGCCTCAGGCCCACAAAACAGCCTGGAATCAATGAGAGGTGGATTAAGAAGTCTCATGTATTTTTTAAAAAATATTCTTCAGATGTATAGACCTTTATTTTATTCATTTATTTATATGTGGTGCTGAGAATTGAACCCAGTGCCTCACACATGCTAGGCAAGCACTCTACCACTGAGCCACACAGCCTCAGCCCAAAAAAGACTCATGTATTAATAAATGATTTTATAAGTTACCTCATTCATTTGACCTGTTATTCCCAAGATTCCATAAAGTGGAAAACAATCACAAAACACTGTATATGCCTTTTGCAAGCCCCATTTCTCACAAAAAGGTTTAGGTGTTTTTCCTTAAATATCAGTGTTAGATTTAATATGTCCAATATTTCTTTTGAAGCTGAAATTATGTTTTTATTATTGGCATTTTAGTGCTCTGTCCTACAAAGAAGGCTTCTTGACCTTGTGAAAGAAATTTTATAAATAAGAAAACATACACTTAAGGCAAAGCACCTTACAATCTCTCCTGGTTCCATCTAATGATCAATTTTGTAGGAATTTTTTACTTTTAAAATATAAGGAAAATTATTTAGAAAAACACACCTGTAAGAGAGCAACAATATTAATGTGTACTATCAGGAAAGAATACCTGGACTCGCACCATGAAATATTGCTGATTAAGAATGGTAGTTAGTGTGTGGCTTGAAGACGAAGGAGCATTGCTTCCTTCTTAACCTCTCTTCCAATTCCCTTCCTTCAATTATCTCCTTCCTTACCTCTTTCTTCCCTTGCCCTTCCTTCCTCTTCCTATTCTTCAATGTCAAGGTTAAACAACATTAACACCTAAATATAGTGATCTCAGCACTGTGCTTACCACTGTGCCTAAAAACTGTGTTGGCAACTGATTTATGGCCTATCATCTCCAATTCACACATTTTTTTCTACTCTCTGAAAATGGATCTGATCCATTTAAACATTTTTAATTTTGTTAGCTGGTATGAACAGATTTTGTTGGTAGAGGGTACTGTGGCTCAGAAAGGCAATTTCAGGAAGAAGGAGATGTGCTTCCTGGTTGTGATCTGCTCCTCTTAGAAAGTTCCTACACAGACTTCCATTTCTAGACATCTCCAGTGATGGTCTTTTCTGCAGTGAATGACCCTGCAGCACAGGAAATTTCTCAAGCATTTGGCTGCTACCCAGCATGTGTCTTTCCAGCACCAATGTCCAGCATCATAGACTCAGAGAGTTGCTCCAGTCCCCTGCACCCACAGTGCATTGTAGCCAGCAACAGCCACCAGGGGCAGCCTCCCATAGCATGCCCTTTGGGTGGTCTCAAAAAGAGTGAGTTTTGGGTGATTGTTTCCTATTAATACCTTTCTGGCACACCCTACAGGACAGGTTTCAGGCAAGATCTAGAATGGTGATTGCATTCGTTTTCCAGCACTGTGACAAAATACCTGAGATAATCAACACATAAGGTTTGGGTTCATAGTTTCAGAGCTTTCAGTTCCGTGGTTGATTGGCCCATTGCTTTAGGGCATGTGGTATGACAGTTCATCATAATGGGAGAATATGGCAGAGTGAGATGTGTACCTCTGGGTAACTGGGAAACAAACAAAAAACCCAAGAAGAGAGAGAGAGAGAGAAAAGGAGGGACAATATCCTCCTCAAGAACATGTCCCCTGTGGCCTAATTATTTCCACTCAGCCCACCTCCTAAAAATTCATCCACTTCCCAATAGCACCCCGGGCTAGGTACCAGGCCTGTAACCCATGGGCCTTCAGAGGACATTCAAGAACTAATCTCAGCAGTGATCTCCAGCGGTTCTCTGCAGGATGGCAACATAGACTTTTCAGCTATTTAATGAAACAGAGTCTTGTTGTCCCCATCAGGAGCAGATCTTATCCTGTTAGGTGAGAGGGTAGTGCACTTCTGTGGGCTGTCCATCTCAGCTCTAGGAGAGGCACTTGGCCATTTCTACATTTTTTATAGTTTTATTTAATCCTTAATAGTTTATACCTCATTACTCTAGTCTCTGGTTATAGTTATTATTTATTTAAACTTTTCCTGTTGAAATTACAGTGTTTTTCTCTCTTCTGATTGGATCCAGAATAATACACAAGTCTGTACCGCCCCCCCTCAACAAAAGAAGAAGAAAGAGAGAGAGAGCGAGAGAGAGAGAGAACATAACACTGTTCCTCACATTAAATTTCAGTCTTCTGCAGGAAACAAGAAAGAAATATCTAAGAAACTAGAGAGCATGTAAATAAGATAAGCAACTAGAAAACGGAATATATAGTTAAGCCAGGATGGAGAACAAGACCTCAGAATTCTTAGCTGGAGGCTCTTCTTTCCTATGACCTGTTAACAGTGGAGCATTCTGGGACCCTGTCCTCAATTCTCTCTTCTCTGTCTACATTCCCTGCTTGGTGGTTTCAAACAGTCTCAGATCCTTACCTACAGTCCATGTGGTGACAATTCCCAAATTTGTATTCCTAGCTCTAATCTATATTCCCACTCATCATTGACGTTGAAGTCTAATAGAAATATCAAAATCAACCCCTCTAATCTTCTTTCCCAAATAGAATGCACCTTAATTTCTTCCATCTGTCAGGGAATTCCATCTTCCTGGTTCTCAAAACAATCTTGGGATCATCTTTGATTCTTCTCTTTCTCTCCAAACCCTCATTCACTACACCAGAATGTACTGTTTATTCTACCTTCCAAGGTTATTCAGAATCTCTCCTCCTGTCCCTGGGTGTGAACATCCTAGTCTGGCTGTCATCACTTGTCAACTGAGATGCTGTCACGGCCCCTTCACATGTCATCCTGCCTCTGCACCTGTCCTTCTGCAGTGGATCTCTCCAGTAGCCAGAGTTGTTGCCAGGGTTAGGGAATCCATAGGGGGCCAGTGAGTGTGGTCATAGTGTCACCACAAGGGACTCTTATGACATAACTGTTCTGTGCCTTGACTAGGTGGAAGACAAACAGATTATACATGATATAAATTTCTAGAGAACTAAACCTAAACCAAAGCACATACACGAGTACAAAAAGAAAAAAAAACTGGAGAGATCTGAATAAGACTGTTCTGATGTCAATTTTTTGTTGTTGTTGTTGTTATATTGTACTACAGAATGCAAATGGTACCATGAGCAGACTGGAGTACACTGGGTGAAAAACAGCAGATCTCTCTGTATTTATTCTTACAACTTCATGTAAATCTGCAATTATCCTGAAATGTTTAATTTGAAAATATTAAATTAAAAAAAAAAATAAAAGTGCTTTGTAGGTGACAGGTGGGAGTCATTCTTATCACCTTTCACTTGACTAACAGTCTACCCCTTTTTAGAAGAAAAGATTTATTTGCCTGGGGAAAGAAATCTCTTGATTCCTCTTCTGAAGTGAGACAGATGGGAACTGGTTAATCCACATTTTATGTGAAATGTTTTCCTGGCCTTTAATGAAGGGAGATGACCAGGTTTTATTTGTTGCCCTTCTGAGTTATCTTTCTTTATTCCTGCCTAGCTTGGTGGAATTTTGAATCTGCATTCAGAAAATCTGAATTCAAGTCCAGGCTATGACACCAATCTGGTTTGCCGTTTTCTTCAAATCAAGGTCTTCAAAATCCTTGGTATATTCTTCTGAAATTCAAAAAGATACATGGATAAAGAAAGGCAATCGCTCTGGGTGAAGTGGTGCACGACTTAATCTCAGAGACTCAGGAGGCTGACACAGGAAGAATACAAGTCAGAAGCCAGCCTCAGAAACTCAGTGAGACCCTGTCTGGAAATAAAAAGTCAAAGGGGCCGGGGATAGAGCTCTGGGGAAGAGTGCTTGGCGAGCATGTGTGAGGCCCTGGGGTTCAATCCCCAGTTATGGAAGGAAAGACCAACAAAGGCAAGGCAATCCCCCTGGCCCTTCCTGTGTCTTTGGGTTATGACTCTGTACTTTCCTGCCTGGGCCAAATGTTCTTTATGAACACAAATAACATTATGCATTTTGGCTTTGAAGAAAACAGCAGGTAGCACCATGCTTGACTTTTGAATTATAAAGCAAATATTTACAGAGAAGACTCGGGGACATCCTCTCTCCCAGAATTTCCATTAAAATATAACTAAGAACTAAGAGTTTAGTGAACTACCTCTTGGAGGCTTTGAGATTTATTCCCAAGTCTTGGCCACAAATGCCATATTTTATTGGGAGTTTGGGACTGGCAGGCTTGTTTCCCTTTCGAGTCATTAAAAATTGGTATTATGGTAGAAACTCTTGAGAAAAGGGAAGAGGGAAAATGATGGGTGAGAAGCCATTTTGGAAACTGAAGTGAACCTTGTAGTTACAAACTTTGGGGCGTTAGAGGTAAGTCCACTGTTCCCAAAGACAGGTTGGGAGATCCTAGAGGGTTGCACTGATGCATTGATGGGCAGAAGAAATTCTGACTGAGGAATAAAAATTAAGAGAAAGTTTTTTTCAGATGAGGAGTTGACTTCATTATGTATTGGAGCAATTCTTACCAAAATATAGACAAGATACAAAGGATAATGCACAGATTCCTGAGGCCCACGCAGGGTCTGCTGAATAAGAAACTTCAAACACCAATGAATCTGCACATTAATGAGCACAGTGTGGTAGACACAATGCCCACTTTCTCCTTCAGGACGGAAGTGCTCTTTCCCCCAGCTGCCAAGAGTTGACTACTGTTGAATTGCAGGTGTGTTCCTCCTCAAGGAAGAATATTATGACTTCAGCACTCATATGAGAACAAAACCACGATCGAGAATGACTTAATATTTTGTTTGAAATGTCTGAAAATGATAATGAATCTTTTTATATATAAAGATATATATATATATCTTTATATATATAAAAGACATACATCTTTATATATGTATATAAAGATATATATATGTGTGTGTGTGTATCTTTTGTAACATGAAGGGCTTAGAAGACTTGTTAATATTTTCTGAGCACTATTTTAAATGTTCTACATGTTAATCTATTGATTCAAGGCAGTAGACTGTGGAACATCTCCATCAACTATGTACCTGACCATGTACATCCTGTATGTAGCCCTTCCACATGGATCCTGAATTTAGGCATGTGAATTGATGGGGACAATCGGACATTCACAAACATGTCAGAACTAGGGACTTGAAAAATACTTGTGCTCTCGGACATTTTCCATTAAAGTTTTCATTCCTTCCTGAGTCCCGACCAATGAAACCATGTAAAGAGGTTTGGATATCCTGCTGGAAAGAAAACATGATAGAACAGAGAGAAATTGCGATGGTGCTGCCTGACCAAGAAATCACTGTGGTTGACTAAACTAGATTCGTTTCAGAAACTGTAATCGAGATAACAGACTCCTTGGGGAAGAAGCCACTGTGAATGTTTTAGTCCATGCTGAGAGATACTTTGTGAGGCAGACATACCAGCCAACCAGTTGAGCCCAGCCCAGAATTTCAAGTTGTGAAAAATAATAAGTTGTTATAGTTTGAAACCACTAGGTTTGGGGATGATTTGTTACACACAAAAGACCATTAGATAAATTCTCTAATCCTTGAGATAGGTAGTTTTATGATTCAATTTTTATGAATATAGAAAGTGAATCAAAGAGGTTACTTAAACTTCCCCATGACAACATAAGCCATAGCATAATAACCAACTTTCCAATCTAGGCATATTGCTCCAACCAGTAAGCTAAATCACTTCTCTAGGCTAAAGAAGCCTCTGTTGTTGATACTAAAAAGATATTTGTGAATGTTTACTACAAGCCCCACACTGGAATACTTTGTAAATACATTTAATCTTTATTTAACCTTTAACAAGGTATTTGTTGTTTTAAGGACTCTCATTTTTGAGAGAGTTTCTTGGTAAGAGGATCCCTATTCTGTCATGGAGAATCGTGTCCTCTTTGCTGTGATCAGAACTGATGGCAAGGGCTATTGAAGAACTCCGTCATCCCTTAGCCAAAAGTTAGGCATGTAATCTATGCTAGCCAATCAGAATCTCCCTTGTGAAAATGTGACTCAAGTGTAAATCAATACAAAGACAGAGACAAGGCTGGACCACATTCATGGTGGGACACAGGCTTGGGAAGGATCAGACATCAGGGTTCTTTAGCCATAACCGCAATGTCTCTACCTTTCTCCATGCCTGAGTGTCTGGTCTTTGCTCATGAATATCTTCAGTATATTCCTTGCTTTATTTGGCTACTGCTGCTCTGCTGGTTAGGAGAAAGGTATTATTTAGAGATGAGGAAACTTAGTTTCACTGTGTCTATGTAAATTACTTAGGGTTTTACATGTTAGAGATGATGGATTTGGAATTCTAATTTATACCATTAACCCCCAAATTTTGCTTTTAACCATTCTAATCTCAGAAGCATCTGTCTTTTATATTCTCTAGGCAGAATATTGCTGGATATCTACATTGTTTGATGATTTAAAAGTAACATAAATAGGCTCCATTATTTTAAAACCCTATGAAAGTGTGTTTACTGAGACATGATAAATGTCGATACACTTTGTAGAAAAAATTATTTGTCAAGATGGTTATGGGAGACAAGAAAGAGCATCAGAGTTAAAGAGAATAAATCTGTTTTCAATGCTGCCTTAATGTTTAATGGACTTTGGGGAAATCCTCTTATTTTTCTGAGTAACAATTCCTTCCTCTATCTTCCTTTTTAAGTTAGAGCTCTATGGTTATATATAGTAGTTGACAAACTCATGCATGCATGGAAATGGATTTCAGTTCATGACTATTCATTTTCCCTCCCTCTTTTCCCTTCCATACTCCCTCTCCTCTCCCATTCTCCTTCCTCCAGTCTACCTGACTTCCTTTCACTGGTCTGTTAATTTATATTTGATTGGTTCTTTATATTATCCTATCCTTCCTTCCCTCTGTTTTTTATTTTACTCTAACTTCCACATATGAAAGAAAACATTCAACCTTTGAATTTCTAATTGGCTTATTTCACTTAGAAAGATATTCCCATTTCTATCCATTTACTGCCAAATGCCATAATTTCATTCTTTTTATGGCTGAGTAGAACTCCATTGTGTATGTGTGTGTGTGTATATATATATATATATATATATATATATTTAAATATATATGTGTATGTATATAAAACAATTTCTTAATCCATTCTTCCATTGACAGACACATGGGTTGATTTCTATGATTTAGCTACTGAGAATTGTGCTGCTATAAACATTGAGGTGGCTGTATCTCAATAGTATGCTGATTTTCTATCTTTGATAAAATACCATGAGTGGGATACCTAGATCATATGGTGATTCCATATGAGGAATCTCCATATTGCTTTCCAGAGTGGTTGTACTAGTCTCAAATGCAATTATTAATGTTTAACTTATAGGTTTGTTTGGGTTAAATGAAATCACACATTCAAAACTCCTTGCCATTTGATTGGAAATCAATGAGTATTTGCTAGTTACTGACTTGAACAAGGATTTTGTATTTATTGCTTAGTCATAAATGACAAGATCACTTGTTCACTCCACTTATCTACTAATGTAGTCTTCCCTCAGTCAATAAGCATTTTGTATTGGTTAAAATATGTTTGCAAGGATGAATTAGACATAATCCTCCTCCTGAATGGATCACAATCTGTTAGGGAGAAGAGCAAAACTTATAAATAATAAGATATATTGAATGCACAATTAGTGGAAAATATAAAAGATGGAGTCACAGATTACCAGAAACACTTCACAGAGGAGGTTGATATTTCACCTAGGTCTTGTAGGATAATGGAACAAGTTAAGTGAAGCTTTAAAAAGTTAATTAAACAAAATCCTATGAGTAGGAAGTAGGTGAATTAGGAAGTAGATGAATTAGAATAAACTAATTATTGTGCACTCCAAATCTAAACCTCCCTTCACTACCAATCACATCTGTCAATTTAAACAGAAGAAAAACACTGATTTATTAGTGGGGTTAGAATGAAAGTGTAGATCTATGTTTCTCATTGGCTGTGGGAGAAGGGAGGAAGAAATGAGGCTATGTTGTGGGCCCATATTTATCTGACTGCAGAGGCTCTGCTGGGTTAGGTCACCTCTGGAGAGAGAGCTCAACCTTTGTATAGGAACTCTGACCCAGTCATAGTCCTGTAGACAGGCTGTTCCTTATCTTGTCTATGAAGGAAATGACTCAGTCATGCAGAGGGAAGATGGAAATACCTATGTCATCATTGGATTTGTCCTTCACAGATAGTATCATTCCCGTGGAGATGCTTTCTTCATCAGACCTCATCCAGGCTGGGCTCCTATCCATACAGTGAGATATCAGCTCTATACGCCCAGGAATAATGTTCTAAACAAATTGGAAGGTGGCCATCTAATGGGGTCACAGCAACACGAGGACCTCAGTCATCATTCTGGAAGGTCATCGGAGGTTCTTAGCTCTCTTTGTAGTCTCTAATCACTATGTTTCTCCTGCCAAAAATCAGGCAGTTATTGCTGGTCACAAATCACCACCCAGTGCCTTGATTCTTGGCTATCTGGGGTGGAACTTCTCCTGGGTGGGGTCAAATATTGGGCAAGCAATAACTGCAATAATCAGAATCTGCGTATTTCCCTTCCTCTCATTATCAGACATTTTTAAAAGTTTAAAAAATTTTAAATCCTAGCTGTGGACTTAAATACACATTCACTCAATCTTGATTACAACATTTATAGTAAAGAAGGAAAGTTCTAGTTCCAAATCTATACATAACAACAAGCCATACATTTTTAAAATATGGCTAAGTAGATCCAAGATTTACAAAAAGTTGGGGTATTTGGCACCAATATTGTGTATGTGCATGTATTCAACTGTATTCATAGAGCACTTTCTAAAATCTTAAGCAATGTTCTGAGCTCTGAGATACATATCATGGCCCCTGTTCTCTGAGTTTTATAATCTGGGTACTGAGGGAGACAATAGTCAAATAAACAGATAAGTAAATCTACAAATGTCCAATAATGAGGTGGCTGTATTTTTTGAGAAAAGAAACAAAACAATATGGTAAAAAGCGATGGAGGGTTAGAATTTCACTTTAGATAGGATGGGGAAGGGACTCTCTGAGAAGGTGATATAAATGACAAGAAGAGATCAAGCATGCTAAATTCTAGGAGAAAAAAATGCTTCAGTCACCAAAAATAGCAGCTGGTGAGGAATAGGAAGAACACAGTGTGTATTATAATATGGAAGAAAGAAAGATGTTCAACAGGTGGTCATTGAAAGAGATGGAGGCAGGCCCTGTTGAGCCTTATGGAACATGGTATCCTGAAATAAGAATAAGTTTAAAAAACTCTAAGCAGGTGGGTGTTGTGCTTTCCCACTGGTTGTTACCTGATGAAATATAGAACACCAAGAATGGAAGAAAGATAGGATAGCCATCTCTGACAATAGGCATGAAGTGTGGGCACTTGACCTGGGAGGTAGCAAGAATGAAAAGAAGAGTCCATTAGGAACTCAGGAACCTAATCCAACCTTTGCCATGGTAAAAGTCTGAATAACTTCTTCTAATGCTCAGAACTAATAACAGCAAGTCAAATATGGAGAATTTTTTTCTGAATTTACAGTGGGCTTTTTTTTCTTGTGTTATTATCATTTTTTTTTATTTTGATAGTGTCCCTTTATGAAGTTTGTATCAGGGGAGCTCTTACACTTTTAAAAATGAAGAAATTGGGGTGTCTGCTAAATACCAGAACCAATGAAGTCAGGACTCAAATTAATCAGAGGCCAATGTCATGCTCTTTTTAATATATTGACCCGATGTTTTAGACATCTAAAACATTTGTCAGGTTCAAAACTATTTCTTGAGTGTTCTTGTTAAGACATCAGCACATATTAGAAACATACACAGTTAAGAACAGAACAACATATTATACATTTTATGAAAATCTAGAAGAGTGGAGTTCAAAGACTCCAAATATTAAAAAAATAAAAATATGGAGACATTAATTACCTTGATTTGATCAGTACACACTCTATGCATGTGTTGAAATATCACACTGTACCCCAATCAGATGTACAATTATTACATGTGAATAAAAAATTTTTTTAAAGATTTTGCCAGCTCAGTGTCTGAATGAGAGGTTGGCCACCTATTCATAGGGAAAATCTTAAAGCTAGAGAAGCAAAGGAAATGGGTGAATTAAAAAATTTTGGACAGGTAAAATTTCTTTGTAGTTGAGTTACAGTGTTTTGAGCCCAGTATTTTGCTGAGTAGAGAAATTATAGGAAGGAGACCACACTAATGAACCTGGTTGTTTACAAGAGAGGGAAGAGAAAGAAAAATATTATTAAATTCCTATTATTTGGCAAGATTTTTTTCCTAGGCACTTTTCATATTTATTAATTACACAATAACTCTGAGAGCTGAATATCATCCCCTGTATTATTATTCACATGAGAAAAACATGGCTCAAAAAAGTGGTGTAATTTTCTCAAGTTTATACAGCTGATAAGTAGCAGAGCAGTACTCTGAATGCTAGTCAGTCTGCCACCAAAGCCCAAGTACACAATGAGTCAGAGGTTCAAACTTGTGTGGCCTTATCCACTTCCAAAATGGTGTGGGGAAAGAGCATTAGAATTCATTTTTGATGTTTTATGGAATCTCCTAATGGAGGTAAACATTTTAAGTACTGTGCTAGACTATCCTGGGTAGCTTTATATTTAAAACTTAAATATCAAAGCCCCATAATCCTAAAAGCTTATAATTTACAACTCCTTTCAAGGCAAACAAATTTAAGCAGAGCCTCAATGTATCACTTTAAGAGTGGAGAAGCTGTCTAGAACTTGCACATTTGAGATTTCCAGCATATAAAGCAGGACACAAACTCGTATATGGGTAGAAGAGACCCAGATACCTCAGAGTTTGTAACTAGCTTTTAAACCTTGGGCTAAGAGCTGAAGTCGGTTCTGGATCTCAGTTTCCTCATTTGAAGTAAGGAGCCTGGACTTTCTCTCCTCTCCTCTTAATACCTCTGCCTTAGTTCAGTGAAGAATTAAGATAGCCAACTTGGATTTATGTGCTTAAAGTTTCTTTTCTGCTGTGATTCTATCAATAGCTTCATGAAACACTCAATTTCGATTCCCCCAAAATAATCCTTTTTCCAGGGTTTTTATTTCTTTAAAACTTTCATCTTTTTTTTTTTTTTTAATTGAGAAAGACACATGATGTGGTGTCTGGAGAAGTTAAATGTTTACTTAAATGACACACAGTGCCTCTGTTCATTCTGAGAATGAGCACATGCACTGTGATTCTGTCCTGACCTGATGAAAACGACTTAATTGTTTTGTAACTCAAAAAGCCCAATCCAAGACAGAAAATCAGTTCCCTCAGTTCCTAAAGCAATTGTGTTTTTTTTTTTCTACCGTGTTCTCATACATGCCAAAGCTATGTCAAATATTGTCTAACCCACTAATTGTATATCTTCCCAAAACACCAGGATGACATTCCTTGCCCTGAACAGCCGAGCTAAACATGTCACTTACGTTTGCCTAAGCGACAGTGTGGAGAACTTTCCAACCACAGATGAGCAAATTGTGCTCTTTGGAGAAGAGCCTGATTCTGTAGTCAGAGGCTCAGCCAAGTGAACCTGAAAGTGTCTCCCCATTACCCCGTGATCTCCACACCTGGAGCTGATTACTCCAGCAATCTGGAGGTTAAGCTCTGAGTGGTGTTTCCAGATCTGGAGTGAAAACAAATCCAACCTGTGATGTCAGGAATTATATACCAGTGTGGCCTGGACCATGTTCTGCAGAATAATAATGCTCACCCAGATGATAAAAAACCATCCCTGTGGAACAAGGACTGTTGTAATTTAAGTGTGAGGTTTTCTGAATGTGATGGGTGTTTCTTGCAGGTTCATAAAGCTCATCAGTACATAGAAAATTTCTAACAATTTCTGCAGTGTAAAAATCAGACATATTCAGTGTTTGCTAATCTCATTTATTTATTTCATGGATGATAATTCAGCATCTGGGAGCACTGATAGCAAGCACTCACTGAGTCCACATTTCTACATTTTCCAATCACAAAGAAGAAAGGAAAAGTGAAAAAGAGCTTCCGTGTAGGCCCCAAATGTGGTGGGAGTTTGGCTTAGTGGGGGAACTCAATTCCTTAACAAAGTGTCCAAAATCCCAAGAAAGTCTGGCAAATAATCACTATTTAAAATCCACTTAATGAATGGATTTTTCTTAATTTGGTAGACAGTGCCCAAGGGACTCTTTATTGGAACAAAAGCATCAGCCCAAGATTCATTATTTGGGTCCATCTTCCCTTCTTTGTTCTTGGGCGCATTAATTTGTTTATTCACCAAGTTTTATTTATCACCTGTGTGTGCTAGTTACCATGGAGATATTAAAAAAAAAATGATGAGAACCTCGCCTTAGTCCCCCCAAAAACTTTAGTCTATCCAGTCGTGATCACACAGACCCAATCTGTTAGAAATGTGGGAGAAAGTGGGTATCCCATAACAGAGACATGAAATATAGTGAGAAAGAGGGGAGAGAAATCCCTTTAAGTTGAGGAATATGGGAAAGGAGAGGATAGTGAATTGAAGGAAGTAGAAGAATTCTGATCAATAGATGCAGAGATAGAGGAACCATTGAAAATCCATTTCCAGACGAGAGGAAAATGCAAGGAAAGATGAAGGTGAAGGCACAGTGTGCTCAGGAGGAAGCACAGCATCTAGCTTAGTAGGACCAAGGAAAACAGTAGGAGGGAGACTTCCAGGGAAGGTGGAGCTTAACCATCATCACTGAGAGCTTTCTAAAGTGTTCAATGCAACAAGTTATTTGCTGACGATGAGGCCAGGTGAAGCCTTTGTATCCCAAATTAGGCCTTTGACAGAAATTCAGAGCATCCACTGGATGAAACAGAAACGGGGTGAAAAGAGGGGATCAGGAGGTGCTTTCAACGATTTAGTCAAGAGACAAAAGAACTTCTTAACAAGGATGAGAGGTGAATTTGAGAGACATGGCAAAGGTTCAGTCAAATGGCTGTCGTGACCAGCTGGTTGTGACTCCTCACAGAAAGGAAACTAAAGATGGGGCTAGGTAACCAGCAGAAGCCCATGCCATTAATGAAGTGAGGGTGTGACTTCCGAAGGCATGGGAAGGTGTGTGACAAATGCTGTCAAGTGATTCGAAGACAATGCCAGCTTATTCTAAACATGCTCAGACCAAATCGTGACCATAAA
This sequence comes from Urocitellus parryii, assembly GCF_045843805.1. NCBI lineage: Eukaryota > Metazoa > Chordata > Mammalia > Rodentia > Sciuridae > Urocitellus > Urocitellus parryii. The sequence continues at coordinate 18,426,779 of NC_135537.1, read as the reverse complement.
TACAATGGTTCATGTGGGATATTCAAGCCCAAACCACCTAAAGTACCCAACTTTGCAATACTGTAAGCACCCCATTGAAAACTTCCTGAATGTACCAGGATCTGTCTGAATTAATGTAAATACCCATTTCTAGTGTTTCTCCCAGTTGAGTATGGTCCCCTGCAGTCCACCTTCAAATTGACTTACTATAGTTACGCTTGCTTTAAATGTAACCCACACCTCAATTAAATATTAGTGCTGCTTAAAGACCACCTATTAAAATCATATGTCTATCACTTTAATCATATTATTTATTCCACAGAAAAGTCCTTAGTTCCCATTCATGTTGGCACATTCTTAGGAACCAACCCAAACAGCATGCTATCTATTATGAAACCTCCCTTCACACAGCTGACTGTACCTGTTCATTCCTTCTTTTTATATCTTCATGCCACTATTTATACCTGTATTTTGTTTTACATCAAATCTTTGTGTAGATAATAGTCTTTTTATTCAATGATAGGCTCCTTGAGTATAGAAACAAGTATTCTTCATCTCTGCCCATAACTGGTACTTATTAAACTTAGTTAAAACTGGCTGTCTGCCAATACTCATAAATGATACCAAAAGTAGCAAAGCTTAATAGGAGAATACAAATGAATGGACACATATATTAGAAATGATCCTCACTCTGGAGGGGAAGAATATGATTCTGGATTAGGGCCATGCCTCTCCCACTTACATGTCTACAAAAGTCATCTAGAGGTCTAATTATGCACCTGTTCCAGGAAATGCTATTAAATCCCATGTATTTTGATTCATAACTCCAGAGTAGGGCCATGAATTTGCATGTCTAACAAATTCCCAGTCATGGCTGATGCTGCTGGACTATGGACAACACTGTGAGTAGCCACTAGTATGAAGGGTAACCTTGATGTCAGGATGCCTGGAAACTGAACTCCAGCCCTGAAATTTACTGGTATTATTATCTGAAGTTACCAAATTCCCTTGAGACTCTGCTTCCTCCTCGCCTGTAAAATGGCAGTAATAGTAGGACCCCTTGGAACTGATATGGTGACTTAAATAGTTAACCTATAAAATCTGCTTCTGATAACACCTAACACATTGTAAAGTTCATGCTCAAAAATTAGGTGTCAGTTATTCCATGGTACAAATAAGTCAATAGGTTCCTAAAAGAGCAGGGGTCATTAATTTGTGGCCTGCAGAATAAATCTGATTCGTTGGATGTTTTGGTAATGCTGGTAAGCTATGAATGGCTTTTTATTTCTTAAATGTTTGAAAATTTCAAAAGAAGAGCATTTTCCACAATGTGAAAAATACATAAAATTCAAATTTCACTGCCAATAAATAGAGTGTCACTGGATCACAGTAACACTTTGTTCTACGTATTGCCTAAGGATGCTTTTGTGCTAAGATAGCAGAGTTGAGGAGGATTCGGATAACTGACCATAGGGCCAGCAAAACCTAAAAGGTACCACCTTAAAAGATCTCCAGTCCTTTTATAGCCCCAAATGACTATCAATATTGGAACTGGAACTATACATATTTCTGTTATCTACTGTGGCAATTATGCTTAGTGGCTCTAGTTTGTAATGTAACAGTACCAATGTAATAAAAGATTCACAGAATCTAAGTTATGAAAATTAGGAAATGAGATGAATTTGAGGGAGAAGTGGCAAGATGGGTTACCATCAAAGTTCCTCAAACCAGGAAATGCTATTAGATATCCCAACCCACTTTTAAAAAACATTTATTATCCTTTTTCTGATTATAAAAGCAATACATGTTTATGGTATTTAGAGAACACACAAATGTTTACAGAATAACAATTGGTCAAATTCCCAGTATTAGAGATAACCATTTTTGAACAATTTTTTTTTTTTTACAAAATGGGCATGTTACTATACAAAATAGTTATTTATTATTAAGGATGACACTTCTATGATTTCCTCATATATTCTGAGAACACTGTGCTCAGTGGATAACAATGTTCCATTATTTGGATATGCCATAGTTGAGTTAATTTTCCCCTTCATTATTGAATTTTAGGTTATTTTAAAGTTTCATTATTATTTGTAAATAATGCTATAATAAACTTGCTCATTTTTCTTCATATCTGTGATTTTTCTGCTATAAGTTACTATAATCAAACTTTTGTGTAAATTTGGTTTACTTTCAAGGGAGTTGAGAGAAAGAAGATAAAGACAAAAGGCTAACATTAAGATTATTTTTGTCTCTTAGTTTTCCAGATTTCCAAACCATACTAATTTTAGAGATTTCTACCAACTATGCCATTCTGTAACATTATCTTTGCCCAACATGATTTTTTTTCTATACCCCATTTTTAAATCCATACCATTACAATCAAGAAAACAAAGTTCCCCTTCCCTCAGGAAAAAAGGCAATGATTTTATCAAAAATATTTTATTTACAAAAAATCAATTATACTATACATCCTATACTGGAAATACATTGAATAATTGCTAAAATAAATACAGGCAATTAATTCAACTTTTTAAGAATGAGAGAATTTGACATTTGAATGTTATCAAAGCTTAACTTAGAACATAAATAGTTAAAAAGGCAAACTCAAGTTTTAGTCTTAATTATTGGCATGGTGTGTTTGTTTCCCACAGTCTCTCCAATCCGTGAGAGTCTGAGATTCAGAAGGTGAATGTACCTTTTTATACTCGGTAGGTAGAACATGCAGTTTTTTCCTTAGGATATTTGTACTAGGTATCTACATAAAAGGGAAGCAGAAAGACAGGAGCACACTGCTTGATCTTCTTCACTGTCTCTGCTTCACCACAGTGCTTTTTATTCAACTATTCACATGTTCTGATTGTGCATCAACACAGGTGTACACAGCACCAACTACAACTCAAGATCAATCATGTAAAAGACAAACTGAACAAATGAGGCCCCGTAGCAACTAACTTGGTCAAGTTCAGAGTATCAGGTTCATCAGCTTTTATATGTGCCAATTCTTGATAGACTTATTAGATCTTGCTGTCATTTCTATTGTGCAGACATTTTTATGGAGACCAAGAACAGGAGAGATGAGGCCATTCATTATCTGAATAATTCAGGGGGAAAAAAGTCTTCCCTGGAAAGTAGAAGGACACAGAGATTTAATCTGCCAATTTTGAATCTGTATGTTTTATATTTGTTATAATTTATCCAGTTCACCTGGGTAAACATCATATTAATACATAACGCAAAATGGCCAATTCAAAAAATAGATGAAAATGTTCAATGTACAGATAGGAACTGGTGCATTCAGGTTATAAAACAGGACCCTGAAGAACTGCATTACATTTGTCCAAATTATTCAGATAATTTTTCCACTTTCCATTTTATTTGGTTTGGGAAAACATAGCTAGAATTATTCCTCTTTGATATTCATGGTTTGTCCAGTGCTGAATGCCTCGTGTTTTCTTTCAAGGACTAGCATTCTCTTTTTATTACCTGAAGAAAAACTTGCACTTTTCTACCCTTGGACCTTGCTCTTCAATGAATTCTTTTGATACACACATAAGTGTATATGTTTACTACCAAAGTGGAACAGATATATTGGCCTTTTCTAAAATAAATGAAAACCAAAAGTTAGAATATTGAAGATTTTAAATTCTTTTCACAGAAACAAACTATTCAATTTTTAAAAGGTACAGAATAAGAGAAATATTTTATTCTTTCTATCATGAACATCAGTTAACCAAGCTTCACATTTTGGGCAAGTCTTTTTTTTTTTAAGTATGATTTTTTTTCAGAATTTATTTTTATTAAAAAAAGGAAGAACAGGTGTATTTTGGCAGAAAAGTAAAATATAGAATATGCAAAATTTGTTTTTAAAATCAGCATACAAAATTTTAAAACACAGTACAGTTATATCAAAATACAGCACAGCCAACGGCCTTCAACATTTCCTTTGGCATTTCATTTGGTAGAGTTAAAAAGAGGAGAAATCCTTCCTAAAAAAATTAGCTATCAAAACAGTCCATAAGTTAGGTCGTATAGGTTGAAAGAACTTTTCCTTGAGTTTCCAAAATCCTTTTCTTCCATGATAACCCACATAAAGCATGGCTAGTGAGGTATATAGGGCAAACACTGTCAGGCAGATGCACGGTAAGGAAAAAGTGCATAAACAAAGAATCCATCCCATTTTCATAGAAATAACAGATTAATTTCAATTTCTTCTTATTGATGTATCATTTTACTTTGGCAGAATCAAAATAATCCATAAAAATGTCTTTGTTCAAGTCGCAGCAGCAGTGATATGTCTCCTTTGGTGGCATCATCTGATGCCACAATTACTGTAGCGCCCCTGGAGGAACTAAGGTGTTGTGTGTGTCTGCTTGTGTGCCTGCAAACATCAACAATGTGAGATCATACATCGAGCACCATGTCATACTGTTGTCCCTTCTTCCGCCTGCCACACTTATTGATGAGAACCACATACAGTGTCAAAAGCATGACCCAATAGCATGCATAGAGCAATGTTCCAACAATTAGGACTGTCTGTTTGGATTCTGAAAATGGCTTTTTAGATTCCTTATAAATGGTGAAAATCACACCACCCAGGAGGATTGTAAACCAAACCGACACTGGAATGAGTCCTATGAAATTAACAACAATGGTTTTCCTTCCAGATGTGCCCCACCCAGCTTTGTTTATCGTTGCAATTGCAAACATCTTAGCAGGAAGTAAACTGGACATGTATAACACTGAGTAGAGAGACATAAAGACCATGACGATATTTCCTCTAAGGCAGCTGGCAAAAGATGATTTTATGAGACCCACGAGCTGGACTGTTAACAAGAAGAGGAGGATGTTCCAAATTTTACCCCGGTAGAAGAGCTGGATTACTGTGGCAATGAGAAAGAAAGGAAAGAATCCAGTGATAACGGCTTCGTAGGTCATCCACAAGTGATGTTTGTGGAACCACATGGCATTGTACAACCACTCCCGGAAGTAGGACTTGCTCCAACGGGTCTGCTGGTTCAGCCATCTAAGATATTCTATAGGCGTTTCAGTAAGGCACTTGGATCGAGCTGTGTATTTTGTTGCATAGCCCAGACTCAGCACCCGGTTCGTTAGATGCCTGTCATCGCCAAAACTACACTGGTTGCCCATAAATTCCTGATTGTACCAGTCTTCCACAAACTCATGCAGCAAGGAGTTTCTGTACATTCCCAAAGGTCCACTAATGCACTGGACACACCCAAAATAAGACTGACAGGCCCTCTCTATATTAAAGGCCATCCAGTATCTCACACTGCTGAGGAAGGAGATCCAGGAATCATACTTGTTTAAAATCTGCAAGGAGGAAAATAAAATAATAAATAAATAAATGTATGCTTTACCTAAAAATGCCAAGAAAACCTGAACCATACTGAGATGACTACCTAGCATGAGATTTGTTGTTTTATCCCCCTACTTGGGCTTCCTTCCTCTTTTTGACATAGTTAATTTTGTCTTCTGTTTTGCTAGATTAATTTGACCTGTGTGTGTGTGTGTGTGTGTGTGTGTGTATTCTTCTATGGTGACCATTTTCTTCAACTTCATTATTCTTGTCTTCTTTTTGCTGTTACTAGTTCCAGCTGTTCTGACATAATACTGAGTTTTTTAGGCTTTCGTTCTCAGTCCATAACTGCTTCCTCCATAAATTCTTTCCTACCATCTAAAGTGTGAAGGTTTTAAAGTCCTGCTCCTTCCTGTTCTGGTTAATTTCTAATTGATCCAATCCCTGGTTGTCAGTTTTCCTTCCTTGCTCTCCACATTGTCTTGTAATGCCAATGACATAAGAATTCACTCTGACCTCCCCATAAAATCTGAGTCCTGAAATAATGCTTTACATAAAGTCTATTGAAAATTATGTCTTTTCTTGGTGATATATCTAAATGCTCTTCACTGTCTCACTATTATTCATTTTTTATCTGGATTTTGCATGCTTCCTTTGTATCATCTGTCTATTTCTTTGTTCTTCCTAAAACAATTTGTTTTCACCATTTCTACGAACATGCATACACAAAATCTAAATTTTAAGGATAATTATCCATATACTTCTCATCTTTGTTAAAGTCTAACCCCATGTGTTTTAATCTTCACACATCTTCACATACTCATTTTTCCATTCTGTAAATTTCAAACTTACCTTCACTAATATTTCTTTCACTAAGTGTTTTTATACTGGTAGTAAATGATGGTTTATATTGGAATACCTACCTGCTGTTTCTTTGCCTTATTAGTACACATTTGAATTGCAATTATTTTCTCCCTTTGTTTTCAAATTTGTATTTTAATCAACCACACATTGGCCAGATTTTAAATAGAGACGTATCTTTTTTACCATATTTTCATTTCTTTACTTCTATAACTAAGTGAATTCCAATATCAGATTTTAGCAGGACACTGAAGATTAACTTGTGACCCCAGGAGATATGGTGGAAATCATTGCACATTTATGCTATGTTGTATATAATTTATCAGTTACTACAAACACAAGGGATACCCCATGACTAAGGAAAAAAAGAATAAATCATTTCAATTTAGATAGGAAATGAGACATTGAAATGGTCCCATGGCACATTCTAATGGGTCCAGCACCAAGAACAATACCTGGCACAGAATAATAAATATGTATTCAATAGATTGATGAAAGAAAGTATTCTTAAAAGTGTCTTTTTTAAAAAAATGAAGCTATATGCACCTGTACATCTCCCCCAACACCTCCAACCATGGGGTCTTCTTCTAAAACTTTCACCATCTCCACAGAGGAAGCAGGGTCAAGCATAGTATCTGAATCACACACCTGCAAAGGAGAAAAAAAGAAAATGAGTTAAAGAAAAGAACTATGAGTGCACTTTAGTCAAAATTAGGCATATGTGCTACACCCTAAGCCTTACTGTCACAGTGAACAAGTATCACAAGAATCTATTATTCTTGTTATATCATGGACAATGCAAAGAGTTGACTTTTCAGAAAGTTCGATATTTAAATTAGTGACATTGCTAGATAGAAGAGCTAAAATACTGTGCTGGGTATAATTTATAGGCTAACCAGGTTTTTCTCACTTTGCCAGGGATATTCCAAATTTTGACAACAAAAGTCTCCTGTTCCAGATAACACTCCATTCCAGGGAAACTCAGATGGTTAGTCACCCTAGATGTCTTTCTTCAGTTGCCTCAAATAAAAATTGAAAAAACGTGTCTCTCAGTTTTGAATAATAATAATAATAAAATTATCCAACTGTACTAAAAGAAGATATATTTAGTGGAGCCCCCACCCACCATTTCATTTTAATATGCTGATTGAGAGAAGAAGGCAAGTCTCCTCCAGGTGATTGTATGGTTGTAAAGCAAGAGCGTTCAGTGCCCATACCACCTGGGCTCGAAAATACCCCCTTTTGTTGCAAAGGGAAGGGAACTCATGTGACCTTCAGAAAACCTCTTTATTCTAGAGTGTTATTTGTTCTTCTATGCCTCAGGGTTTAAAAGCAGATATAAATCACCATGGGTTATTCTAGAACTGTCAATTGTTACTCTTAAAAACAATCTTTATAAAAGTCATAACAAGCAATGATGAAACCAAACCAACTACAAAATTAAAGTTAAGATTATTGGAATTCCTCTAAATGTGTGCACCCCTACTGGTCATTTTTATCAGAGGCCAAAGTGAGGAAGGTTATAAATAGTAATTTTCCTTCTGGCCTGACTTCTAAATCAAGTGAGAAATTTAAATGAATAATGAAGCAGATTAGAGAATCCATATTGCTACCTATACAGCTATGAGGCTGACATGAAGAATAGGGTTTCTCTGTGTGAAGAAGGAGGGTCATAATCCTGTCCCCCAGCACTGGACTCAGTCTCTCACAATGTCCAAGTGGGACTTGCCTCCTCTGCAGACACAATGTGTGCCCCTTCAAAAGGGTCTGACTGATGCTGTATCTTTTAGCAGCCCTATCCCAGAACACAGGGTAGAAAGAAGAGCTGGGCAAACCATTACTCCTTCCACACTCACCAATCAGATTAAGGCACAGCTCTTCTCTCAGCAAAGGAGGAAGTCAGGTGGCAGAGTCCCGGTGGGCTAAATTTATGAACAGACCTGCCTCCACATCATATGAGAAAACCAGAACTAGGAAAAAAAATGTCCCCATCTTCCTATCTGCTATGATCTGAAACTGTCTGTCCCCCTGAACACTCATGTTGAAGTGGAATCCTAACAGAACAGTGTTGAGAGGTGGTGAGACCTCTAAGAGGCAGAGCCCTCACAAACCGATGGCTTTTTCAGGACCAGGCTGATCCTCACTCAATAAGCTCTGGCTCTTTCAGAACTGGATTAGTTACTGTGAGAGCAGGTTGATACCAAAGAAATTTTTTGAAAAAAGAAAAAGAAAAAGAGGGTGTCCCTCGTATTTTGTTGTGTTCCGTCTCTCTTGCACATGCTCACAGCTGGCTTTCTGCTTTCCTATCCTATTGTGATGCAGTAGACAAGCCCTTGCCAGAGCTGCTGCCATGGCCTTGGACTTCTCAGTTTCCAAAACTGTGTGTTAAATAATTTTTTTTCTTTATAAATCACCTAGTCCCAGATAATCTGTGATGAAAACAGAAAATAAACTAAGACATTATCTCTGGAATATTTACTAATTGGACATAGTATTTTTTTCTGTTGAATGCACCAAGGTCCTAACAAACATAAATTGATCAGAATGCACATGAGCCAGCCAAACAATGAAGGACATGATTGGCATAGAATATTAGCTAATTTTTTTATTATTCTGCCACCAGGTCCAGCTATACTAGTTGAATTGAATCAAGATTTAGTCTATTTACAATCAAGTGCCACATTAACAATACTTTGTTCAAAGACTGACCACATTTTACCATGTGTCTATAAGATTTTCTAATGATCTTGTAGCCACCTTTGTTTGTGCCAGTGCATTCTATGTTGTCTGTAAGATGAAATCACCCAGTGATGCATTTCTCAGCCTATATTCCTGTCATTAAGTGACACGGACTATAATTATAATCAAAAGTAATTATCTTAACAGTTCTCCAAACTCTGCCATAAAAAGTCAACATTTAAAATAAATCAGTGTATAACTGTATAAAGACTCAAGGTTGAAGAAGATACTAGGTAAATGTAGAATGTATTCTTCATATTATTTGCTAAGGAAAAACAAAATTTTTTAAAAGTACCACTCTTAACTTTACTAATGGCTTTTTTTTTGTGTGTAAAGTTTTCCATTAATGAAAAATGCTGGTGAAAAGATTGATTTAAGTGCATTATTGGAATTTAAGGATTTAAGGAATATATGGGACATTCAGTAATAAAAAGTGAACTTATCACACCTATAGATTTAAGTATGGCAATTTGGGGGTTAACTCCTGTATTTTTAAATTTTTAGTTTGGTTATTTAGAAGCACTCACTTTTAAAACAAGAATCTATTTATTGCTTTTTGGCATTTCATTTAGGTTCAGCATAGTCTCTTTATCTTAAG